>NC_057746.1:14996886-15054031 GCF_004010195.1 Chiloscyllium plagiosum | reverse complement strand
ATGTGAAGTGTGTTGTGTGGCACAAGTCGAGTAGTTTAAGTATGCCGTCTTTGTTGATAGGTTCAGCGTCCTGGTTTCTTCTTTGTCTATGTGTATGTTTCTGATGATGTCCAAGAATTCCTGTGTTGATTGTATAGAGTGTTTGGATCCGCTGACCAGGTGTTTCAGTTTCTGTTGTAGTTCTTTGGCCAGTTTGTATGATGGTGTCCCTGGTAGTGATACTATGGCTCTGAGTGGGATGTCTGGTTTGTGTACTTTAGGTAATCCATAGAATCCATAGAACAAGCAGTGGTGAGCACTGCTGCCTCACAGAGCCAGAGACCCGGGTTCAATTCCCGACTCAGGCGACTGACTGTGTGGAGTTTGCACATTCTCCCCGTGTCTGCGTGGGTTTCCTCCGGGTGCTCTGGTTTCCTCCCACAGTCCAAAGATGTGCAGGTCAGGTGAATTGGCCATGCTAAATTGCCTGTAGTGTTAGGTAAAGGGGTAAATGTACGGGAATGGGTGGGTTACGCTTCGGCGGGTCGGTGTGGACTTGTTGGGCCGAAGGGCCTGTTTCCACACTGTAAGTAATCTAATCTAATCTAAACTAGCCACGAAACGACACGACCAGCTATCCTTAGTAGCCACACACGCAGACAACAAGCAACATGAATTCGACTGGGACAACACTACTATCATAGGGCAAGCCAGACAGAGAACAGCCAGGGAATTCCTAGAGGCATGGCATTGATCCACAAACTCCATCAGCAAACATATCGACCTGGACCCAATATACCAACCACTACAGCGGACAGCTGAAACTGACAACCGGAAGCGGCAGGGACAGACCACTATAAACACCGGAGGAAACATCAAAGAAGCGCTTTGCAGGAGGCTCCCAAGCACTGATGATGTCGCCTAGCCAGCGGATGAAACGTTTCCAACAAAAACTTCCAGCTCGGCGAACAGAACCACAACAACGAGCACCCGAGCTACAAATCTTCACCCAAGCTTTGAACTTTTCTCAATATTTTTTTCTCTCTTCCTTTATTCCCTTCCTCTTTCTCTCTCCGTGACTTTCTCTTTTATCTCTCTCCTTCTCCTTTCTCTGCCCCCTCTCTTTCTTTCTCTCTCTCTCTCTCTCTGTTTGTTTCCTACCTCCAATCTTATCAGTTGTAATTCATTTTTACCACCTCTATTGCACCTATCTATTTCTCTGACACACCAAAGTGTTTGAGTAACTCCCTCACAATTTCAATTTTACTTTTGTCCTTGTTTAAACCAGATCAAACTTATTTGTTAATTTTGACATTTCCAGGCAACCAGCTAATTTAGCTTTCGACCAAGTGTTACATTGTTGCCATCTTGAGACAATTGGTGCTGTCAGGTAGCTCTTCCATTTTTTTAACTCTCTTAAAGGTACAGTACACCCCACATCTTCATAACAGTAGAGAAAGATGTCGACAATTTGGCCTTTCGCATCTGCTCTCTCCTTCTATGTGGTCATGGATGATGTGGTAATCCCGAAATCCACTTCCCCACCTTACTGCCACATTCCTTATCTCTGACTGACTGAACAATCTGCCTCACTCAGCTTGGAAGTAGGTAAAGGCACAACCTTGTTTTCTTTAAAATCAATTTAACCTCAAATCACATCATCCTCTCATCATCTTTCTTGACCTTTGTATAGGTTTGTGTCACTCCATCACAACCGGCAACCATTCTAATTCTTCCGACGCTTTCCTATGCAATCAAAGAAACTGTAACATTTTCTGCATTCACCGCACTTCCTTTCATAATATGTGTGCCCGAAGAAGGTTAAGTGTTTACGCTTCTTTTCCTTTAACAATTGTATGAGCAAAGCATTAATTTTGAAAGCGATTCTTTGAATAATTATTGGTCTGAATCATTAAATTTATTTTTTTCACAGTAGATGCTGGCTAACCTGTTTATTATTAACAATCTTCACTTAAGAAACGATTAACGAGTATTTGATTAAGTCTTGCTATTGCAAATTTCTCAAAAGCGTTCATCAGATCATTTATGGTTGACATTTATTTTTGGATGTGGGGTTTTCCTCATTGCCTTGGGTCTTTGGAAATACATTTTAAACAATTGAAACTGAAAGTTGGAGGCCTCACTACGTTTAGTTAAGACAAATATTAGTGACTCCTTGACAATGACCACTAAATGCGAAAGTGTAGTTGGGTGTTGATTGGTGCTGTAACTTTCTTTTATATTCAAGTGTGTACTGAAACTAAAGGTTACACATAGACCATTTTCTTGCCTTTTTTCTCCTACAGATAAAGTAATCACACTTAGCATCCTGTCGCCAGCAAAGTGTGGTCTCTCCACCTGCATAATTCGCTATCTCGTGGCCATCGTAGCAGCGGATCAACCAGTCATTGTTACTAAAGACTTACTATATCAGTTGGACTCTTATTAATCCCCATTATCCATCTGGAACATTATTCCGTATATAGCATAACGTTTACAATTTTGCACGTAGCCACAGAATGCTCCATCTTTTTTAATATAACTTTCCTCTTTGATCGATTTGCAGTTATATTTACCAGAACCTGAAAAGAAAATATTGTAACCCGAAAACTGATCCAGTCGTACTGCTCTAATAAATTCCTCTTTGTTATATTCCTCTTTGTTATAGATTTAAATCTGAAATGATAATCGTGGTCGGTCATGTTCACAAAGAACTTTGTGGTCAGATCAAGAAAGAGAATTACAGTGACTCAGAGATAGAGAGCAGTAGAAAATCTATCATTTTACTTTTAGCTGTATTTGGCAAATTCATAATTCTGTGGTATTTGCACGTTATATATTTTCTTATTTTATTATAACGTTTCTGGAAGTAACCCTGTGTATTTCAAAGATGCAGTAAACATATATGCAGATGTTGGAATTATACTGGTACATTTAAGTTCTTGTACAACTGCAATTACAGGGCATCCACTGTATCCGTGGAATTGTTTTGCACAGTTTCAATTACATGCAGTTTCCTCCAGCTGGAACCCCATTAGTAGGAACGTTACAACACCAGGAATGAAGAGGCTGTTGGAAAGGTACATTTTTCCCCATTAAAAAGAATGGGGCCCCTCCTATCCGTGGTTTTGCGTTTCCGAGGTAGGTCCTGGAATGAAATCCTTGCGAGTACTGTGATGCTACTGTATTTATAGCGTCAATCTGTCCAAGCTCAGTCAGCACATGAAAGGTACATTGAAATACTCAGTTAAATCTGTTACTGGATCAATTAATATTAATGGAAGTGGGTTGCATTGATTTGAGGCATTTGACAGCGAACATGGGCAGTTGTTGTGAATCTGAAAATATCTCCAGTGCAGTTAGAGTGGCCAATGGGGACAACAAACAAGTGAAACAATGAGAATCAGATGTTTGATACTAGAATATAAGTGCATTTAAACATACAAATAAAGTTTAATTTCAGTTAACCACTACCCCATAAACCCTTCACTGCATGATGAATATTAGCACTCCTCAATTACACAAATAATTTTCGCTCAACAGTCTCTTAATCCATTAAGCAGTCCCGCTTTTTGTCTTTCATTGGGGCTCAAACAACATTATAAGCAATACAATTTAAGGAGGATTGAATGGCAGGAGGTGTAGCAAATTCCCCAAAAGGGCTCATTTAACGGTGAGTTATTCACATTACCTCAGAAAGAAAATACAAGCTGTGAGAAGACAATAAAAACATGACTACGTTTTCTTCCCTGAATATTAATTCTAAGTGTACCTGTCAGCACACACCCAAAGTACAAGCAAACAAATGGGGGATTCATCTTTACAAAATCTGAGAAATATAAGTACGGTGTTGGAAGAAATTGAGTCAAGCTGATAGAGCAATCAAGCAAAACAAAACATCTAGAGGGACCAAAAGGAATCCACTATCTTGATGTTTCTTAATATGCGGTTATCTAGAAAATGCTAATCAGATAAACTTTGCAAAGACTTTCATATTTTTTCATCTAACATGAAATCAGCTTACGTTACCGACAATTCAGTCGGTCAGAAAAAGGGTTATCATGGAGCTAGGTTCAACTTTTACTGTTAATAAATGAATGGTCACGTACAAACTGACAGACAGAAAAATTCAATAAGATGCTTCTAAAGCAATGGGACCAAGGAGCAGCTGATATTTTCTAAACCTCCTGTTTGTCAAAGCTGCCTAATAGACCTTATTTTCTACCATCAACGATTAGATTATGGAATAAATATTGACGAGTATCAAGGGTAGATTACACTACTGTGTCTTTCCCAAAGTTTGCGATTGGATATTTGACCTCTGCTTCAGAGGCATGACCTTGCTGTACTTATCTATTCACATCCTTCAGACAACCACAATCAAAACACCAAACCGAGCAGCTGCTGGAGGATACTTCCAGCATATTTTATTACAAGTGATGAGTCGAGGCAAATCCGCAATGTGAGATATAAGGACTGGAAGACAACTATTACTTGAATATTAGATGTCAATAGTGTCGGGAATCAGTAAGCTTCAAATGGTTAGGAAAGAGAGAGTCTATCCAGAGTGACACTCAGTCTGAATAAATGCATAGTATGGGGAATTTTAAGGCAATATGGGAATTCATTGCAAAGTGGAAGAAAAGCTTTTTGCTTGCTTTTTTGGATTATAGTTAATAAGGATTTTTCACACGTTGAATTGAAGCTCTGTATCAGGAAACCAGCGCAAAATAGTGACATCACAGGTAAACTATAAATTCGTTAGTTGGTGAAAAATATTAATTTAATTTATATTATAGGTTACATTCAGTTTGTGTGTCAATGCAGAAACAATGACAGACTGAAACTTAAAAGAGCACGACGAAATTTTCAAATGTAAAGATAAGAGTTAAGTCAATAAAATAATGATGTTGGGAGAGGTAATACGTTTCAAATGCTGATGTGGAAGCTGGGGGACCCTATTGTCTGACCATATCTACAGGAAGTGTTGGTTGTTTGAGAAACTCCATCTCATACTTGATTAGGTAGATTGTGATGTTCAAACACTGGGACAAAGTAGGGAAGGGACAGTTACCTGGACGTGTTGTTTCTGGGGGGCAGTCACACTTCTCAGGAAATGTATCTCAAATTCCGACAGTGGGCATGGACAGAAAGCTGTGACTATGTGTGAGGCATGTAAAGGTTGTAGTACCCTCAGCCCTCCAGCCTGTCTAACCAACTTTGAGATTTCTGTTCGCTCTGTAATTGAGAATAGAGGCTGTAGAAAGGATGAACAAACTGACTGAAGTACCATGATGTATTGAACCATTCCACAGGGGGTAGAATATAAAAAATATATTTGAAATTTGGAAACTACAGTCAGGGGGAGAGACACTGTTCTCTGGCCAGAATCGAGAGTTATGAAAGTGAATTGCCTGCCTGGTGCCACATTCCAGGATATCTTAGCTGGGCAGCAAAGGATCCGCGAGTTGGGGAGGAAATATATAGCCACGTTAGTGAAAACAATATAAGTAGGAAAAAGATAGATATTCTGTTGAGGGAATATGATCAACTTACGGTTAATTATTTTTATAAGTATTAAAAATGTAATAATGTTTTGATCACTGCCAGAGCTAAAAGCAAATTAGCACATGGTCAACAAGATAATGTGTTAACTGAGTGACTGAAAGGTCGTTGTGGGAGGAATGCATTTGAATTCATATGAAATTGGCCTCAGCATTGGAGAAGAAGGAAGCTGTTCCGACAGAGTAAACTCTGTATGAATCATGATGAGAATTGAGTCCTGGCCAAACACTTAATTATGGTTGTGAATAGGGCTCAAAGCTAAATAGTATGTGAGATTGTGTGGGTTCCTTTGCAAGGAAATATATTGAACAACTTAAGTGAAGGTCATGAGGAAGCTGGTACAGAATGCTCAGCAGAGGTTAATTTATCGATAACAAGTAATCGGGCAGAGAATATGGAGATAGTCAGAAATCTAATTTCAGGCACAGCAGATAAGAGGACAGCATTGAAAAGGATCAAAAGTGTGGAGCTGCAAAAGTACAGCACGTCAGGCAAAATCTGAGGAGCAGAGTTTGTGTTTCAGGCATAAACTCTTAATCAGGAATTGGCACAGTCCGAATGATGGGCTTACATCTGTAATGTTGACTCTCCTGCTCCTCGGATAATGCCTGACCTGCTGTGATTTTACAGCTCCACACATTTTGACTCTGATCTCCAGCATCTGCAGTCCTCCCTTTTGCCAATTTTGAAAAGACGGTAGTCACCTTTGAAGGTGGTTTAATTAAATGCATGTTGTGTATGAAGCAAGGTAGATGAGTATATAGCACAGAACGAAATTAACACGTACAATAGGATGTACATCATAAAGACATAGCTCAAGGGGAACGAGGCCAGAATCTAAATATCCAAATAAAAGTTATTGCGGCTGTCCAATGCTCAACTGATAAAATTGTTTTTTCTGTTTTTTTTTCAAAATAACACCAGATAGTTGAAGAAAATCATAGCTAATGCAAGATTTCGTATAACTCAAGTCATTGCCTTCACAGACAGATAACAAATTGCCTCTGAAAATTATACAAGAGTAGTAGTAAAATGGGGTTAGAATGCAAAGAGTAAGAATCTTGCTTTCTGTTAAGGGTAGCTCCATTGCAAATTGTCTGAAGCAAACTTTCCTATTTTTCTACGAAATGGAAAGTTAAAGCTTTACCCACTTTAGATGAGTTCTTTAAAATAATTATATTTGCAAATTAGAGTGTGTGTATGTATACACACACACACACACACACACACACACACACACACACACACACACACACACACACACACACACATTTGTATTAATCAGCCTTGGACAGAGAGACTGGTTTCAAAAGTACCCTTGGATAACCTTAATAAGAGGTCAATACCAGTTGGCATGAAGTTTATATTTTGTGCAGGTTAGAAGAAGAAGTCTCTCAACACCCAAGACTTCTTAGGCAATTGGAAATACAGAGGCAACTCAATTATCCAAACGAGATTAGCTGAACACTATTTCGTTCAGATAGTTGATGATTCGGTTAATTGATTTCTTCTGGACCGCGGAGTTCTTTGTAAAGTCTGCTCCCGTTCAGGAGACTAGGCAAAAGCACACTGCACGCGAGACCAAGCCCACAGCCCGACCCACACCTCCTGCCTCATCAATCCCATCCAATGTCACCCCACCAGCCAACCCCACCCCCTGGCTCGCCCCCAAACCCGCACACTACCCGCCCCCAACACCGCCCATACGCAGCCCACCCACCACCAAACCTGTTCCCTTCCCATCCTCCAAACCCATCCAGTACTGCCGTTCCTGCCCCCATTCAACCGCTAACCCCGGCCCCCCGTTCTCTCCCATCCGCCCACCCCCAAATCTCTCATTCCCTTCTGCTCCCCAACTCTGTATGCTCCCACGCCGCAGCTCGTTTTTAATCATTGAATCTATAAACAAACAGTATTCAAACAGCTCTTTGACAGAATGTTTCTATTGGGACCTTGACATCCACTTCAGATAATCCAATATTCGGATAATTCTTATGTAGACAATCAATGTTCCTCTGTACGTACATCAATTTGGGTGTGCTAAGAACGTAAATGCAAAGAAACAACTACCATTAAGGGACGCAACTGAATTCCCTTTAAGTAAATAGATACCAGCAGAAGAGAGACACTGTAACTCCATCAGCAGGGAGATTAGAAAAAGAAAATAAAACATATAAACAAGATAACCCCATACGTGGATCAAGAGAATAATTACATAGCAAAATGTGCAGAGAAATCAGGGTCATTATGACTTTTCTGAGTCCCAAATGACAAGAGATCATGCCCAGGAGAAACTTTAAGAAATCAAACACGTATCTCCTAGTGACTTGTTAGCCTGCTAACGTGATTGAATTTCATTCATATCAATTGAATTTGAATGGGTGCTAACTTATTTCTTCAAGAGAAATGGTATGGAAAATATCTCACGTAATGACAATAAGGCAGAAAAATCCAACTTTTTTTTAAAAACAATCATCTTACATTATCCAAATTGAAGAACTTGTAAATGTTACCTGCTAGATTGAGAGACTGTGTTCGTTCGATCGATCAAAGTCGAGTAAGAAGGAAGCTTCTCCCGAAATTGTCAGTTTTGTCACATAATCGTAACATGCAGCATAACTATGTATAACTTCATAAGTAGCTTTGGTTTGGAGCTGATACTATAAACATTAAATCAATTGTTAGAAAGTTGCATTCTTTCTAATCTTCTGTACTACGAATAGCAAGGAATATTAATCACAAAACAGAACCTGAAAAGTCATTAGAAATAAATCAATAAACAATATAGCTGGCAAATGTCTGGTAAAAGGGATGAAATGGTTAATATTGAAATGTGGTTACTCAGATGTAATGTAAGACCTCAATGACTGTTGATAGCTGGTCTGGCAAAGAGCAAGACGCATTGAGAAGACGGAGTGTTGATCAAGAATTGTCTATCATTCATCGTCCATTCATAGCATTGAGTGAGTAGGTCAGAGGCGATGGGACAATCACTGATGAATGCATACTTTAAGATTTTGCCATTTTAACACAATATGTATAAGTATCTGTCGTTTACTCGGGAAGGTAGAGTGTCCTTGCGGCATTTGCTTCGTGGTCATGGCAAGGAGATCTGAATTAAGATCGATTGTGCTGCTGAAATGGAACTCAAGACATGCCTTTAACATCCCTCTCCACCAACATAACCTGTCAAAAGGACAGGCAGATAGGCAGAGAAAGTGCCTTGACAGTTAAAAAAAAAAACATATAAAATTATATCAATAACAATCCCGATCCAGAAGGCAGAGAGTCTGCGTAGGTAGTGTTGAGAAACTGCAAAGGGGAAAAGGCAATTGTGATATTATAAACTTCAGAGCTTTAACAACTTCAGAAACTTTTCACAAAGATACAATGTTACAGCCTCACCTACCACCACCCCACTGGTCCTCATCTACCACCCTACCAACCTCCAGATACATTGTATCATCCTTCATCATTTCCGCCACCTCCAAAAAGACTCCACCACCAAGGATATATTTCCCTAGCCACCCATATCAGCGTTCCGGAAAGACCACTCCCTCCGCGACTCCCTCATCAGATCCACACCCCAAACCAACCCAACCCCCACTCCCGGCACCTTCCCCTGCAACCGCAAGAAATGCAAAACTTGCGCCCACACCTCCCACCTCACATCCCTCCACGACCCCAAAGGATCCTTCCATATCCGTTACAAATTCACCTGCACCTCCACACACATTATTTATTGCATCTGCTGCTCCCGATATGGCCTCCTATACATTGGGAGACAGGGCGCCAACTTACGGAATGTTTCAGAGAACTCCTCTGGGACACCCGCACCAACCAACCCAACCGCCCCGTGGCTGAACACTTTAACTCCCCCTCCCACTCCGCCAAGGACATGCAGGTCCTTGGCCTCCTCCATCGCCAGACCATAGCAACACGACGGCTGGAGGAAGAGCCCCTCATCTTCCGCCTAGGAACTCGCCAACCACAAGGAATGAATGTAGATTTCTCCAGCTTTCTCATTTACACTCCTCTCCTGTTCCTTTGATGCTGCCTGACCTGCTGCGCTTTTCCAGCATCACATTTTTAAGCTGTAATCTCCAGCATCTGCAGTCCTCACTTTCTCCTAGAAGAAACGACACGATGGTTGTCTCTCATCAGCTGTTAGGGGTCAAGGAAAAGCTGTTACTTTAAAATTCAGAGCAGTTAGCTATGACTGAGAAAATAAGGAATCGATGCTACGTTAACAAAGCTATTTTGGCACACGCTTCATAAATAGGTGCCACACGCGATAAATGACTGTCCTGTTGAAGAATTTAATGATTGAATCATTGTAAACCTATGTCTTTATGGATATTAAAACAAAGAAGTTGCTTTGATAAGGAAGCAAGCTAACGTCTCAAGGATTCCATAAGAGTAATCAATATTTCAGATGGAAAGCTATATCAAAGGAATTATCAAGAAGATCACAAAATGGACGCAAAAACAATCCCATAAAGTTCACCCAGCAGAACCACACACTGCACAAGGATGCATCTCTGGGCACATTTAGTCTCAAATATTATTGATTGGAATCGTAGCTAAATGTCACTGTTCATCGATTAATAGCCAAGTTGAACTGTGAGAGTCAAAATGCTTAATTGAGGTGTCTAGCAAAGAAGAATGGAAAGCAACAATGACAGACGTTTCTGATGGTGATTCGGAAGGCACAGCAGAAATTAGATAAGGCAACCTGGCTGACAAGGGAAGGATCAGTACATGAACAATGTGGATGGACGGGCAGCGAGGTAAGGAAAGTGAAATATGAGGAATAGTGAGCTGGTAACATAAAAGGAGTTTGCAGGAATATTTTATTAGCTATGTAAAAGGTAATGAAGAGACAAAAGGGTCATTAGACTCGCGAGAAAATGAGTTTGAGGTACAAGGAATTAGGGACACATGATTAGTTGAGGAGCTGCTTGATACTCTGCATCAGTGTTCACTGTAGGATACAGCAGCAACATCACAAAACTTCAGAACAATCAGGGTAGAAATGAATAGAGGCATCATCAATAAGGAGAGAGTGCTGCAGAAATTGCAAGTTCTGAAATTGAATACATTATGCTAACCAAATGGAATACTCTCCAGAGATCTGAAACAGATGGCTGAGGAGAACGTAAATGCATTGCTGGTGATTGTTCAGGAATCTCTGGAGTGAGGGAGGTCCCAAAACTTGAGAAAATGGCTAAGATACCAGAATTGTTTAAAAGTGATGGAGCAGGAGAAATGAAACTATAGACCAGTTTGTTTTCCCTCTTTAGTTAGTTAGATTGAGAGGCTATTATTAAGTATGGTATTGTCGTGTACTTGGAAGTGCCTGGTAAAATAGGACTGAGTCATCATGGCTTCTTTGTTAGAAATCTTTGAAGTGGTGACGAGCAAGGTAGAAAATGGAGAAACAGTGGACACTATTTATTTGCATTTCTGTAAGACTATTCACATTGTGTTGCATAAAAAGATGGAAAGTATGGGAAGAACCAATGGTGGCAGCGGCAAGGTAAGGACTATCAAAAGAAAAAATGTTTCATTCGCAGAAAGCACAGAGGACAGAATAATGAGTCCTCTCCAAAATGGAAGTTTGTAAGTAGTGTTGATCCACATTAATCTGGGTTGGTACAATAATTATTAACCTCCTAAAATAAATAATGTGAGCTATAGTTCTGAGTGTATTGTTACTAAATTTGTAGACGATAGAAAGGTAGCTAGAGGGACAGGTAGTGTTGAGGAAGCGGGAAGGCTACAGAAGGATTTGGATATGCGATGCAAATGATCAAATGAATGTTAAATTCAAAGGAATGTGGCAAAGTTTGAGACTATGCATTTTGGTAGGAAGAATAGAAGCAAAGACTATTTTATAAACCGGGTTAAAATTTGGAAATTTGAAAGGCAAGAATCTAGGGACTCCTATTAAGATTTTAGTTCGTGGTTAGGAAGGCAAACACAATGTTATAATTCATTTCAAGAGGGCTGGAATCCAAGAACAGCGATCTACTGCTTAGGTAGTATAAGACACTAGACAGTCTGTCTTTGGAATATTGTTCACAATAATGAGGGATGTGGATTGTAACAGTTGAATGCATTTAACAGAGAAATAGAAAGGTTCTTGACTGGCAATGGGAGCAACGATTAAAGAAAGAAAGCAGGAGAATGTGATGTAAATCATACCAGTCTCGGTGAAATGGCTGAATTGACTTGACTGGCAGAACAAACTAATGGTTCTCCTAAATCTTATATTTAATGGCAAAAGATGTGAGTATGCGATAGCATTACAATGAAGTCAAAGTTTCTCACAAAAGCAAACGAAAGCATGGTGATCAAAATATGGCCTGATTTAAATAATGCATAAACAAATGGTCACACTTGTGGAAACACATCTTAAATGGCTGTGTAGCATTGACAACAAGTAGAAAGTTATTTATCTGTGTGAAGTACAAAATTGAAGAAAGTACTACACCTGTACAGCGCAGAGTTGGAAAGGGTGTAAGCTTTGAGAGGCCAGTGTAAGAATAGGGTCATAAGAATAAGGTCACCTTCTGTGAAACAGTGATGATGAAAGTCTCTTGCTTTCTGTATCAAACATGAGGAACTTGATACGAAAACAGTGCAGTGTGAATATACTCCACCTAAACAGACCTCAGTAAATCACATTAAATTAGGGATAAGCAATAAATGCATGTTGTGCCAGGACCATTGGCATTAGAGGTGATTGATATCACATTCCCAAGGAGAAGCTGGAAATGAAGAATATCTTCCGGCCGGACTACACTTCCAAAGCAATGATCATTATGAGCCTGTACTGAAAACTCTCTGAGACCGCGAATCAACAACAATAAAACAATTTTAAAAATGCCTAAACAAATTACACCTGTTCATTCTCCTCCACTGTTTACCCACACATTTTATCCGTTTCTCTCTCGCTCTCGCTGCCTCCCCCCACCCCTACCACACTCTCTCTCTGTCTCCCTGTCTCTCTCTAACTGCCTAGATCTCTGGTGTTAAGACACAACCCAGCTTTCTGCCTTCTGAACACTGCAGCTTGGGAGAAAAATGAACATGCATTCACAGAGTACACTTCACAAGGGTGCAAGAGTGAATATGAAATTCGGGGGGTCATGTTATTGAATTCCACATGTGCACAACAGCAATCGAATTGACACCGTCTCATGGATATGCACATGGTCGCTGTTATCATGCAGTGCAATGATACGAGGAACATAACCCTTTTGTGTTCCATGTCATGATCCTAGTGTTAGACAATCACAATAGACAGGTTAAACTCTCAAAATGGCGAAATGTAATGCCCGAAGCGAAACTAAAACAGGTATTCTAGTAACAAAGATGAGATGATACAGTTTCCAGTCAAAAATATCGTCAAAATTAAATCACAGAATTAGTTGCGCATTCACTTAATTTATTTACTTTTTTTCTATCTAAATCTCATGACCCTGAGATTTTTCCAAATGTCGATTTGCTACGATTGTTGACGAAATAATCTCGACACAACCACGGAGTAAAATAAAAATGATTTCTAAAACTCCCTCCGTGGACATGTTGAAGCCTTATCTCATCCAAGTCTAGAAGGAGATGTTATACCTTTAGGCTCATGGACAGCAGATTTAAAACGAAGCGGAGGAGAAATTATATCTCGCTGTCACTCTTTGGAAATCAATGCCCAGAGTGAGATTGTCGCTGAGGATATAGAATAAAGTTAAGGAGACAATAGTCATTTTTTTAAAAATGAGTAATGAGCTGAAGGGTTATGGAGAATGGACAGAAACATAGTGTTGAGATGGAGATCAGATTAGCTAAGATCATATGAAATCATGGAACGTGATAGAGGGACTCAATTGTCGGTGCCGGGTCCTGGTTCATATTCTCTTGCTGTCCACTCATATATGTTATAAATCACCGTACGTATGGTTAGGTCAGGCTGATGATTAAATATATATGTCTCATGGTAAAGTTAATGAGCACATTTGCTGTCACAGTGATAGTCAATGTAAACGGTAAATAATGCCTACTTTTCCCGCCTGCTTCAGTAAACCTATGACCATATCAGTTCCAGAGAAAGTATCTGGAAGTTTTTGTTACTACAGCTGTAGCCACATTTATGTATAGAGCGAACTTCAAAAGTCTCAACGTTTCTTGGACATGTTCTTCATTCGTCACAGATTAATGTCACACGGTGGAATGAATCTCACTCCCAGTGAAAAGCTTTATGGCCAGCAGTGGTATGCAAGTGTAGAAATGAAGTTCAGAATACATGTAAATCCAGAGATGAAGCACAATATCGGACGTGTATACACACACACACACACACACACACACATACACACACACAAACACACACACACACACACACACACACACACACACACACACACACACACACACACACAGAAATGACCATCAATTTTACCATGTTAGTTACAATCATTGTATCTTAATACAATCAAATTTGCTTTAGTAACTGCGTTTCATCTTTATAAAGCGATTTTGGTTCTTTCTGATCTGCATCTCACACACACCAATATTTTACTAGTAAAAACAATACAAATAACGGTGGCTGCTGGAAATCATAAACAAAAACATAAATTGCTAGAAAATATCAGTAGTGTGGCACCATCTGTGCAAAGAAATCAAAACTTTACAGTGAAGTTTAATACAAGTACTGGCGATATCTAAACATTTAATTTTATATACAGCCGCCTTCTAGCCTCAATTCTAAATTTATAGATTAATGCTGATATTATTTGCCACGATCCTTTTTTTTCAGATTTGGCTAGTTAGGCATCATCTCGTTTCTTTGTTACCCTCTCGTGCTTTGTCAATACACGGGTAATCCAAGTTTCTGTCCCTGAAACGATGGCACCTACTCCAATACCTTCGGATGCACATGCACCATGATCGCCATCGCAGATGTTAAATCGGCCTTCTTGTCAATGAATGCACCAAAGATGCCTGGGGTCTGAGTCACCATCTGTGCATTCAGATTCAGTGCGGAGGAGCAAGCAGGGGTATTTGAAAACACCTGTCATTACTACTATCTGAACTCCCTGACTGTTTCATGAAGAACACAATCATCCAGACACCAAAGAAAAAATATGCTGTGTGGCTCAATGACTACCACGCACTTGCTTTCACTTCCCTATCTATAAAGTTATTCGAGAGGTTGATCTTGACTCATATTAACCCCAGCTTACAAAATTGTCTTGATGCTTTGCAATTCACCTATTAGTGCAAATATTTCATGTCTGACACCATCTCACTGACTCTACACTCATCCCTGGAAGAATCACCAAGAAATACTCTTACTTATTGACTCCAGCTCAGATTTCAATATCGGAATTCCAAATAGCTCACGTCTAAACTCCAAGACCTAGGTCTCTGCTTTCCCCTCTGTATCGATTTCTTGACCCAGAGATCTCAGTCAGTAAGAATAAGTGTCAAAAACTCCTCCTTAATTATTCTCAACACTGGTGCCCCAATACATACTCAGACCCCTACCATACCCTTTGTACACTAATATCTGTTATCCAAATTCAAGTCACAAGTTTGCTAATGACGCACCATTGTTGGTCCGATCTCGAACAATGATGAGACAGTATGCAGGAAAAGCAACTGGTGTAAAGAGAAAACAAAATCTCCATTTGCATCAGCTGAATGATGTAGCTAGTCATCGATTTGAGGAGGTGGAGTGTTGAGGGTGCTCTTGAGTGCATCAATGAGATGAAGATATTCAAGAATGTAACGTCTCTGGGAGTGATGATCATGAACAACTTGTCCTCTTCCAACCATATCAATGCGATGGTCAAGAAAGCAATACGACGTCTCTACTTCCTCAGGAGGTGATGGAAATTATGCAATTATGCATGTGCATAAAGACTCTGAGCATTTTCTTTTCAGATGCCACGTAGAATGCATCCTATCCAGATGCATCACAGCGTGGTATGGCAACTGCGCTTCCCAAGACCACAAGAAAGTGCAGAGATGTGAAAATAGCCTCGACCATTTCACAAAACATCCTTCCATTGACTCTATGTAGACTTCCCACTGCCTTGGGAAAGCACCAACATAATCAAAGAACACGCCCAATGCAGTATTTCTCTTTTCCAAACTCTTCCATCGGGCAGAAAATATGAAGGTTTGATTAATGTACAAATAGGTTTCATATTTCTTCCATCGTTCGAGCGGTCCTGATTTCATTTGCGAAGGCAAAGAATTTGAGTCTACAGACTATTCACTTTTACAAAGCTGAAAGACAAATGTATACAGTGGAACTGCCTCAATTACAGAGGCTGTGACTGCACTTAAAACCAAAGTTACAACATTTGATTTAAGTGAAGTTCCAACATAGTATACAATATACAATTAAGTCTATGAGATTCATGGTCTTACAAATGGTTCCTACGAGATCTGAAATACGTGTGCACAACTTGTTGAATTCAAACTTATACTTTCCATTTTCTTTTGATTAGATAAACATTTTCCGTTTCCATAAAATTCACATTATCCAAATTTAGGCCATCCTGTGGCTTCACTGCCAACAAAATAAGCAGATTGTGAAGATATTCTTCCAAGGTAGAACAATGGAAACAGCATGAAAAGGACGAACTGGAACCCGCATTTTAGCTGAATTTCAGTTTTGAGCGTTTTGAAGTTGCTTTAGAAAGCTGTTGCCGCAAGAATTTTCATTTGGTATTATTTTCTCCTGGACTGAAGAAACATCGCATATGATACACTCTAATGCACTGAATTTGTCTTCTCCTCGGGTATGTTTATGGGCTGAAATTATACTGGAATAGTTGTTGTTTAGCAATTAATTAATCTATCATCATTTTATGAAGTTTTCTGCCAGAGATAAACCAATTTTTTTTCTTAACATGTTAATCAAGGGTAAGAATAAAGTTTTTTTCTTAAAGATGTATCATGAACCAGTGGAATTACATCTGAAACTTACGATTTCCTTTTGAATAAAATAAAACTTAGTGTTAAGACTATCTCCTGGATATATTTGAAAAGTGTTTCATCCGGTCCATAAGAAATTGAAGGCTCCTGCCGGGAGCTACACAACTGCAGCATGAGCTCAGCACTTACAATTGTCGGAAATGCAATTAGAACAATGAAAAATGGTTAAACCTTAATTATAACCGATGCAGCTCTAATTTGAGGCAATGGCGAGTGGAAAATAAATCGAAAATTAAAGTTAAACAGTTTGAACTACAATTACAAGTTTAGCAAAAGAGAAAAGAAAGAATGATCCTACCAGAAATGATGGAGCAATAGAGAGAGAAAGAGAGAAAGAGAGAGAGAGAGAGAAGACAGCGAGAAGGAGACATAGTTTGAATTTCAGAAGCTGGCAATGAATAGGAAAGTCGACTTAAATTGGCGAAGATAGAAGGAAGGAGTCCTGATGAGGGTAGTAATGAAGAGCAATTACATCGTGGCCGCAAGTCTTACAGGAATCCGTTCAAATATGTCAAAGAATTACCGAAGGCTAATAAGGAGGACGTAAAATCCATTTGTGTTTCAATTCAGAAATTGGCTAAAGAAATGAAATGACTAATGGCCTTATAGTTTTTGTTAAATAAACGAAAATTTGGGAGGTACAGATAGTAAAGTGTTTGCATCAGTCTCAGCTGAAGTTTCTGGGAGTATCATAAACTGAAAAAAGGCATTGTAATTGCATGTATAACCACCAAATTACAGTCAACATTTTCGAATTCTAAAGAAGAAACCGGGTCAAACGTACATAGAGTTTGAAAGGATCAGAAAAGAAACTTTGATGGGTGGTTACAAGCATTAAACATATATCAATTAAATGACACTCTTACAAAAATTGTTATTCTGGAGGAGTTCAAAAGTTCTCTCCTGAAATAGTGAGTAATCATGCAGAAGAGCAGAGCGTCAAACTGCATGATTTAACATAAATGGCGAATGGTTATGTGTTGGCACACAGATTAGAATCTGGCTTCTGAAATTAATTTCATTCTGTGAGGGATATACATTGCAGAAAGGAGAAGTAGACAGATAGTAAAGAAAAATATTGCTCTTATTGATGATAACAAAGGTAGTTTAACTCAGGTTATAAAAAATTAAGCCCATGAGGGAGGAAGATAAGTTTGAAAAAACTCAGGTGTTTTGACAGCAAAGAAAGGAAGGGGAGACTCTTGCCTAGTATTATTAAACGTGCACAGTTAATCAAGAAGTCCAGATAATTTTCTGAGGACCAAGTTTCAAATCCTGCCAAGGCGGATTGTGGAATTTGCGTTTAATAACTATCTGACATTAAGAACCTAATGCTGACCATGAATCCATTGTCAATCGTCAAGAGAAAAATTTTAAAATTCTAGTTTATTAATGCCCTGGCAAGGAAACTGTCATCCCTACTTCGTCATGCCTACATGTGACTACACACACGCAGCAATATGACTGACCACTAGATGGGCAATTGATGCTACTTAACCAGTCAATGAGTAAACCGGAAATAAATTAACTATCGGAAGTTGCAGATTTGTTTTTTTTTCATGTAAACACTGGAAGGACTGTTGTGGTAAAATAAGAGAAGACAGTGAGCTTTATGAAATTGGTAGAGGAGATCCCATTGCAAGGCAATGATCTGCAGAATGTGTTTTATCTAGTTAGGGGTTGGTTAATAGAAATATACCATATTTCTTTAAAGAATTTACCTAAGTGATAGGTTTTAGTCATTCTTATCAGGTAGAGTGGGTAAAGAAACATAACACTTTCATAAATACAGTGGAAAATCTGATTATATGTTCCTGTAAGATGCGGAGGTATGCACTTTGGGAGGAGTATTGCCAGGGAAGGTGGTAAAATGTGGAATTCAATATGAAAAATGAGTGTTCCTTTGTATAAATGAGCTTAGAGAGACCGTTGTAAAGTCTTGAATTTGTGGCACGAGTAACAGAGAAATTATTTGTTCTGGAGACACAATTTATCCTCATAATGGTACAACTGGATCACAGGTGGGTGTAATGTCTGTTCTCGTTGAAAATGCAGTGGAAATCATGTATCTGAGATGGTACAGCACGTACATCCTAGATTTGCTTTTGACTGCCATAACAAGGTCAGATATCCACAGTTTGATACAGGAAAATTCAAAGAATAAAAAGAAGGATATTATATCAATTATCTGAAACTGTGTTCAATTAAATGGCTATGAAAATAAAAGCAAGACAGCAGGAGGTCAGCGAATACTTTTAGTTCAGAGAATTTAATTGAATTACAAAACTGATGAGAAAATGAAGAACATTACATATTCAAGCAGATGAAAAATAGGCAGATGTACGGCAAATTTTATTAACAATAAATTATAGAAAGGATGCATTACAGGATGCCCAAGATGTACTAGTATGAAGTCATTTGGTTGTGTAAAGAGCACTCAAGTCAAAAAATAAGCAGTCGTACTGAAATGTTCCAGGATATATAATTTATGATTGAAATGAGGAGAAATTCCGTCACCCAGTGAGTAAGGAACCTGTCAAGTTCGCTACCCTGACAGAAAGCTGAAGCCAAAACATTGCATTATTTCAATAAAGTGTTAGAATATAACACTGCAGATGAGAGGGATTAAAGTTTATTGAGGGGGAAAGCGGAGCCAAGCTATTGAATTGAATGACCAGCCATAAGCATAATAAATGGCTAAGCAGGCACTATGGGCTAAGTAGCTCGGCAGGTTCCATGGGCTGAATGGTCTCGTTTTTCATGTTTCGACGTCAGTCATTCCCTGCGTATCTTCTGGATCATTTTAGAAGACAATCTCACAAACTCCAAGATACTGGAACATTCTACTTCTCTCAGTATGTCCATATCGCAAAGCAAAATGTCCATGTTATGTTGTTTAAATGCATAATGGCCATAAATATAAAACATTGTCATATGATGACTGAGCTATTGTCTCATGATCTCTTTAGCATCTATGTGTCTGATATAAAGAACACGTGATGGAAATATATTAAAATAGTGCAGACAGACACAGAAAAATGGAGCATTCACCATTGGTGTGAACACTTGATGATGCATTGTTTAGGGCGGCGATTGAAACAGATTATGAGAAGATGAAATTTCTTCTCAGCAGCAACGAAGCTTATATGACTCAGACGTCTACAGTCCTCCACTTCCCAAAGCAGTTTCTTCAAATGAGGAAATGGACGGCACATGATTTCATTGACAGGCATTTGCGATACGCCAGTACTCGAAAGAGTGTTGTCAAAGGAGAAAACTGCCATCTGACAATATGTAATGCTGTCAAAGATGACTTCGTTGATATGCAGTCCTTTTATTTTAATGGGAGCAGACAAAGACATTTAAGGACAAGTTGTTGAGGACAATTCACATTTTGTCAAAAATAGGTTCTAATGACAAAAGTGACAGATTTAAAGCGATTAAGTGAACCTGCCTGTTTAGTCTCTGTAAATAACGTCAATCTCCATGGAACTGAATTGAGTCACTGGAGGCTTTCCATCTTCTTATATCAAGGGACGCTGTTTGATGAGTCATATATCTCCCAGTCAAAGGAAGGATAACCTTCAGCACAATCAAAGACGGGTGCAGCCATAGTCATGGGCCTGTGGATGTTATATTATCTTGTCAATAACTTCGAAACATTTTACTATCCTCTCCTTGCTGCTCTTGGTGTTCCTGGTAAGAGTTCATCACCAGCTGTTTATTGTATAAAGCATATTGTTGTGTAATGCTGTCCTCATGACCTTGAGTCTGTAGAACCAGCGATGTATTTTGTTCAGAAATGTCTTTCTCCCCCCGGTTGGTGCTGCTATGCTTTAAATGAACTAATTACTGGATAGAGTTCATTGATTGCGCGTTCAACGAATGTAAACACTTTCCTCCCACTTGATATTTCCCAGTGAAGACTTATTTTTTTCCAGTCTCCATTATAGATGAGGAATCAGGAAACTGAGTTTTGTCAGATAAGCAAAATAATTCTGGATTTTAGAAATACATGCATAATGAATTCTGTAGAAATATGCCATTTCATTGCTTTGCAATTCATTTCTTCTGGCTCAACTTACGCTCTGCCAACTCTAATTCCACGCAAAGGTTGCATGTTCTAGATGGTTTGATGTTGGAACAAGTGTACATTATTTTCTAAAGATACGTGATGCATTCGTCGATATTCAACGAACTTCTTTATAATCAATGTTTGGAGGATAGTGATTGGTGTGTTACATTTCACAGGTAGGATAATCTCGGAGTCTTTTGCCTGAAAAAGCATTTCATGAAATTCAGTTACCTTCATTTTTTTGTATCTTCTTTAATTATTGCTGCACCATCCAGCTTTCCTTGATGTAATATTAAATAAGCTGACATGTCAGCATAGACCTCCACTTTAAATTGTGCTTTATGCGTTACTTCTCCTCGTGATGAATTTCCATTTTATGATTGCAGAAAATCAATGGAAGCAAATGCATCCATCAGCTCCCGCAGTCTTGGCACAAACAAATTTGGTTTCATGCTAACATCGTGTCATACATGAAAGGCGAAAGCAATGAAGTCTTGAACCTTGGTGAGGTCAGATGAGGTCATCTACTGTAGATTTTTTGCAACCTAAACATTCCAGTTGTGGAAGTGCAATTGTTTTTTGGTCTCAGGTACCAATCATGAAGTTGTGCTTCTAGTTGTTGATGGATTGTCACAGCTTGGACTTTGTTTGGCCATCAAATATTTGCTTTGAAGTTTCTAAACCACTAATGTGACGATGTTAGCAAATTTCTGTCCACAGCCAATTTAAACATTTTTACGGTGATATTGATGGCACTTATGCCCATTTTAACAATATCATGTATTCAGAGTACTGCTGCTTTTTGGGTTCCTGGTTTGGGTTACCTGCGATGTCGAACACTACTGGAGAAGAATCATCTTCCATAGGGTTACATTCTATATCGAACAAAGCGTTCTTTTATTAACTAACATAAATTCACTTGGTATATGTCAGGAAATATAAATATTTCCTTGATGATTTTGTATTTCCAAGTAAAGCCAAATTTGCAGACAAAGCCATGAAGATTGCAGTTCGTGAGATTTTGCTTGATTAATCTAAACTAGACGTCAATTCCCAATGACATGGCCAGTAAGAGCTTGTTGGCCACAAGAATCAGTTTTCCTTGTTCTTTGTGGTAGTTGTGCACAATTAGAGGAGGCTTTTTAATTGAGTGTGTTTACCTCGCCAAGGCTGTCTGTCACAGGGGTTAAAAAAGTAACAGTTTTTACAAACTTGTTTTTCTTTTCCCTGTGATAATTTGTTAGCTTAAATTACAAGGCCTCACCCAAAGATTGTGCAATATCTTCAGTGTGCATGCAATTTGCAAGCGTTTAGAACTGGACTTCACATAATCCTTTCACAACATAAAATCTGTTGAATGGAAGCATGTCACACTTCCTTTCTCCCTTTTAGCTTTCAGCCTATTACTGGGAGGACATTCTCACTGGTTTCTGCACACAGACTTCTTTCCAGTCAGTTGAGTCAAGTCAGTACAGTAAGAACAAACATGCCAAAGAGAGTAAAAAAAAATCAGTATTTCATTTGAAATAGTATAATTTTAATATTTGAAACAGTAAACAGTGAATCCGGCGTCTTTTTCCCAAGACTAATGCATAATTTCCCTGTTTATATCTTTTTCATACAGTTAACGTAGCGACCATTATCATCCTATATCGAGGGAAATGTAGTCTCCCCAAACGGATTACTCAATACCTGGTGGCCATGGCAGTGGCACATCTACTGCTTGTTATTATCGATTTGGTTATAAGGCATACTCCCATCATTTATTGGAAAGATTTTACTTTGGTATACTCCATTCCTGCACGTAACATACATGGTGCTGTTTTTTGCACAGCCACAGACTGTTCTATGTGGTTTACTGTATCTTTCACAATTGACCGATTTGTTGTCTTTTGTTGCCAGAATCTGAAAAGTACCATTTGCAGGGAGGAAACTACATCTGTACTTCTGGGAACAGTTATTTTTCTGAGTTGTGTAGAGGTTATTGCTTGGCATACTATGCTATTAGAACAGCATCTGTCATGGAATAGAGCCTTCTTTTGTTCAAGACCAACTCATGGCAGGGAATCCAGAGTGTGGTTAACAGTCATTAATCTTTTTTTACATTCTTACAGTGTGGCTTTCCCTTTCTTCTGATTCTGCTGTTTGTTATCTTCACGATAAGGCACATTGCACTGTTAAATAGAGTTCAATTGACACTCCATTCTCACATCACTGGTGACAATTGTGCAGTCACAAGCATAGACAAACAAAGAAGTCCTATAATTTCAATGATTGCTATTTCTGGAAATGTCATGGTGTTATGGTCAATGTATATTGTTGATTCGATTTTGGCTGGAATGGGTTTCTCGGTATATGAATCTGAACTATCATCTTACGTTATTCGTGAAATAGGAGTTGTACTGCAATTGCTGAGTTGTTGTACAAAAACTTGGATATATGCCATGACTGTGACTAAGTTCAGAAATCAGATTAAGGACGCATTCAAACATCCATGAACTAGGATTGTTAATATCTTGAAATAATGAAACCTACTTAAAAACTTCTAACATAGTTTCGAAGGTTGTCTATGCATCTTAAAGGTTCTTCAGCCTGCATGCTGTTTCTGCACATGCCATTCTCCGCAAATGTCACCGAAATAGGCAATAGCAACAACAGTGAAACAATTTTGGTTTTATTTTTGAAAATAAAAATGCGTTCAGAACAGAAACATAATTTGAAAATTATTTGAATTTGTGTTTTCACTGGTTTTGGCAGGTTAGACAATAGACAATAGGTGCAGGAGTAGGTCATTCTGCCCTTTGAGCCTGCAACACCATTCATTATGATCATGGCTGATCATTCTCAATCAGTATCCTGTTCCTGCTGGGTTCCTTAGGAATGTAGTAGAGGAGCAAAGGAGTCTCAAACTGCAGGTTTATCGTGCTTATACAGCTGTCAGTTGGCAAAACTAGAAAAATAAAGAACTTAAAAAGTATTGTGCTTCCTTTCTGAGTGACTATAATTGGGAATTGCGGAATTTACACCAAACCTGTGCGAAAACACGTTTGGTGTATTTTGTGCAGCTACCACTTTAGAAGGCTGCATGAGATGTATTTGTGAGGGGTCAATGAAGATTTGGAATTAATCATCTCCACTAGGAGTAAACAAGCAGGAAATTTTCAGAAAAAGTATATTGAAGCAACTAAATCTGGAAGTGAATATTTCTAATTTTGGAAATATTTTGATAACAATGGAAAGAAAATATGATGCTTTCACATAGGAAAAGTTTTAGAAATTGACCAGATCTTCCAAAATGAGATAAGGTTTACTGAAGTGCAGATTGGAGTCATGTGTCGGCAATCTATGAGGCTTCCAACCTACTTAATATCGAGGGAATTGTTCTGCTAGCTGAATTTTCCAACAGGAAGTTTTGTAGCATCTGAAGCGCTCATGAAAATGTCCAGCAATGTGCTTCAGATTTCATGAACATGGTTGTCAATTTGACTTACTTGATGGCGATTAGAGAAAGTTAGTGAATTTAGTACCTGCATAAACATTTGAATTGATAACAAAATGACTCGCATCTCATCAGTGAATTTTGTCAGCTCCTCGTCCAAATCATTACAAATATCTTAGGTGCAACATCCAAATACCCCAATATACACAGAACAGAACAAAACTTCTACACGATTTCGACTGTGACTCGACAAACAAGCAGCCAACAACTAC
The DNA here is from genome assembly GCF_004010195.1 of Chiloscyllium plagiosum. Lineage (NCBI taxonomy): Eukaryota > Metazoa > Chordata > Chondrichthyes > Orectolobiformes > Hemiscylliidae > Chiloscyllium > Chiloscyllium plagiosum. The sequence goes on along the minus strand of NC_057746.1, from coordinate 15,029,691 downwards.
TAAAAAAAAACTCTCCCCAAAATGGCTGAGGCACCAACTTCCTATCGACGCCCAAAACCCTGGACAACAACTCCAAACTAATTTTCTGTTGGCTGTGCTCTGAACCAATCCAGATGTCATTACGGTTGAATAGACTTGACTAATCATTGTTCTGAAATCATAACCCTTCTTACTGAAGTTTCCTGTTAGATTTATACACTATGTCCCTAAAACCTCTGACGATTCAACAATTAAATATCACCAAAACCCAGCATGTAAAAACCTCTCTTGCTCCCTCCACACATACTTCCATCGGTATTCATCACTCGTCTAACATACTTTCACAACATAAATAGCATCTGTAAGCAACTAGTCAATTACAACGATATCAGACAATCCTGCTCAAGCATTTCACGACCGAATGCCTGAATGCTTGGAAATTGAACTGCCTTCTCACGTGGCAAAAAAACTTTTAAGGACCTGGCAGCCCAGACAATCACTGATATTCAACACTAAGCTATTTCCTATAGTTGTTAAAGGAAGTTGAAAATCTTTATGCGTTAACGTTGGGTTACGTATAGGCCTCAACTGTTTCAGCTAGTAAGACCTCTAGTCAGGATTTTCAACTGAAAAACTCTACAAATTCAAATCTGAATTGACTTGACCGATCTGTAATTAAAATATGTCATTATACAAGATCTGGAGATTTTTGCCGATCAGCATGACAGTACCCAAGAAACCCAATATGAATTTCAGTGGAAGTGTGATCAGTCTACGAATGTGAGACTAACTAATACTGGCATTGGATAAAATGTTTTTGGATGTATTTAGAAGAGACATAGAAAGGTTTAAAACATAGACAGAAACAGATGCTTACAATGTTCCTCCTGAGAAAAATAATGTGGGGATTGGAGAAACTACTTTGGTATGGACTGGTTCTGACAAATTACTTGTTTCTGTGACGACTATCTAGTGTAAAATGTGACCTGGTAGGGTAATGGATGCCGATTAAGTTACTACGTTTAAAATGGAATTCGTTAAATAACTATAACAATTATATTTAAAACAGGAAATGGAGGATAGCTGGAATATGAACACACAGACATGAAATACGTCGAAATTCGGCTACTTCAGTTACTATCATTGATTCTCTTTCAGTCTCTTGCTAACCAACAATCTATCCTTAATGTTCATCTTTTAACATATAGAAAGTCTCTGTTGATTTTCAGCAGAACAATTTGAAAGACGAATTAGTTTGGCAAATAAGTTCATCTCTGTTATCGACAGGCAGCCCACTTTGTTTTAAAGCTGTGGCCCAAGTTCGAGATACTGCCTTAAGAGAACACTTTTTTCCACATTTACTCGGAAAACACTCCTTATGATCACACAAGTCTCAAGCAAGAAACAACTCTTTTTTTAAGACATGGATTGATACAATCTTAGCCTATCATTACTCATAACATTACTCATAACAGATGTTTGATGTTCGAAATTTTGGTCTGATAGAATTTCTTTGCCTATGCTTCATAGCGTCATAGATTCCTACAGCACGTAGAAAGGCCCTTTGGTCCAAACTGCTCCATGCCAACCAACATGTCCGCCATACTAAAGCCATTTCCGTGCCTTTGGCAAATATTATTTTAATCTTTTCCTATCCACGCATTTGTCCAAATACCTTTTAAAGATAGTTAGTATTCAGACCTCAACCATGTCAGCTGGAAGCTCATTCTGCACGCAGAACAACTGTGTGAAAAAGATACCCCCCCCCCCACCCCCCACCCTCGACCACAGTCCCAGGTTCTCTTTCATTCTTTCCCTTCTAACCTTAAACTGATGCCTTGTTGTCCTCGATTCTCTAACCTTGGGAAAAAGACTGATTGCATTCATCCTATCTGTGCCTCTCGTGATCTTATAAATCTCTACAAGTTCTCGTCTCAGTCTCCAGTGCTTGATAAATAAGCTTTCAAAATTGCCAAAACTCTCCCTATCTCAAAGACAATAATTGACTACAGGCAACATTCTTGTACATTTCTTCTGCACCGTTTCTTGTTTAATAATATCACTCCTTGAACAAGGCGACCAAAACTGAGCGCAATACTCATGTGCAGCCTCAACAACGTCCTGTATAACTGCAACATAACTTCCCAACTTCTATACACAATGCCCTCAACAATAGAGGCCAATGTGCCAAAATGCATCTTCACTACCCTGTCTATCTGTGATTCCACTTTCAGAGAACTATGAACCTGACTTCTGAAGTCCCTCTGTCCCATTATACTCCTTGTGGCTTTACCTTTCACCATGAAACTCTTATCTTGTGTTGACTTTCCAAAAAGCAAGACCTCACAATAAACTATACTAAAATGAATTTTCAATTTCTCAGCCCAGTGGTACAGCTGATCAAGGTACTTCTGTAATTTCTGATGACCTTCCTAACTGACCATGAAACAGCCTATTTAAGTGTCATCTGCAAAGTTAATAATCAAGACTGTACATTCGCAAACAAATCATTGATATAGGTAACAAGCAATTTTGGGCCCAGCACCGACTCCTGAGGCACTCCACTCTTCGCAAACCTCCAGTCCGAGAAGCATCCTTCCACAATTACCCTCTGTCTTCTACCATCAAGCTAATTTTGAATCTAATTTGCCAGCTTCCCCTAGATTGCATGCGATCACACATTCCAGAGCAGCGTATCATCTGGAACCTTAGCAAATGCCTTACTGAAATCCAGAGAGGCGACAAGAAAGTGAGGACTGCAGATGCGGGTGATTAGAGTCGAGAATGTGGTGCTGGAAAAGCACATCATGTTAAGTAGCATTCGAGGAGCAGGAAAATCAATGTTTCAGGCAAAAGCCCTTCATCAGAAATGAGGGACTCCAAAGAGACAACGGCTACTGCCTATCTCTCGTCAACCTTCCTGCTCTCTTCATTAAAGAACTCTAACAAATTTGTGAGGCATCATCTCACACTCACAAAGCCATGTGAAGTACTCCTAATCAAACCGTGTCTTTCCAAATGCATGCATATCTTCTTTTTCCCTCAGAATATTCTCAGGTAACTTACGCACCACTGATATTAAGCTCACTGTTCTTTAGTTATAAGGCTTTTTTGGACTCCCGAAGACTCCCGAAGACTATAAGACTCCCGAAGTCTTCATGTCTTTCTCCATGGTAAACACACGGGCGAAACTTTCCTCGAGAACCTCACCAATCTCCTGTGCTTCGAAAAATATATGCCCACCTGACCCTTGGGGATCCTATCCTTTCTGATTATTCAGTTTCCTTTAATATACTTAAAACACACTGTTGTATTCACCATTCGCAGCCAAGGCTATCTAGTGCCCTCTTTTCACCTTCCTGATTTCTTTCTTCAGTGCACTCCTGCCTTCTTTGCAAACCTTCCGGGATTCCCTTGAGCCCAGATGACTGCACCTGAGCCATGCCTCCTTTTTTCTGTTCGAATACTCAATATCTCTTACCATGCAGAATTCCATTGTCACGTTAACCTTGCCCTTCACCCTCACAGAAACATGTAGAACTTGAACTCTAGCTATTCCACGTTTAGAGGCTACCAGAGGTTCATTTTCCTGAAAATAAACTATTCCAATCAACCTTTGCAACATCCTGTCTAAATTCATCAAAATTAGACTTACCACAATTTAGGACTTGAACCTGTAGACCTGTTTAGTCCCGCTCTATAGCTATTTTAAACTTAATAGAACAGTGGTGACTGGACTCATATTGCTTCCCCACTGTCATCTCCGTCATCAGACTTGACCTATTTCCCAAGAGTAGGTGAAATGTTGCCCCTTCTAGAGTAGGACACTATAATCTGTTTGAGGAAACTTTCCTGCATGCACTTAATAAATTTCATATCATCTCAATTCTTAACGCTGTGGCATTCCCAGTCTATGTTAGAAAAATTAAAATCCAGCACTATGATAACCCTGCAAGTTGGCTCAATCTCCCAGCATGTTTGTTTCTCTTATTCCCGTTTATTATTTGGGGGCCTTCAGTACAACCCAAAAATGTCACAATTCTTTCTTATTTGTTAGCTTCACCCAAAAAAGCCTCACTGGATGATACTTCAGTTATTTCATGTCTCATTGTTGCTGTGATACACGCCTTAATTAAAAATTCAGCTCCCCTCCACTCCTTCGACCACGCCTGTCCCGCCAATATCATCTGTACCCTGGCACATTCAGCTGCCTGTCCTGTCTCTCCCTTAGTCATGTTTCTATAATGGCTATAACACACCACTCCCACTTACCTATCCTTGCCTTCAGTTCATCAGCCTTTCCTGTCAGCATTCTTGCATTGAACTAAATGCATGTTCATCCAACAAGCATTTCTTGCACCTTGTTGAATTCCAGCCTGACCTGTCTCTTCAAATTACTGTTTGGAGCAGTGGGGAAATATTTTATCTCATTTGATTCTCTGCTTGTTTTGGTAGTGTCATTCCTTTCTGATGCTTTAAGACAACAGATCACCAGCTGCTGTGTGGATGTTTCATCAATGTTTTGTACTCTTTCTGAAACAATTGAGATTACGTACTTAATTATTGATGCATTCATCAAACAAGGCATTTTAAAGCTGTTTTGCATGAAAAATGTTGTAATTTAAAACAACCTCGTCATCTTTTCCTTTTCTTATTAAGATCAAGCAATCAACACATTCATTGCAGTTTTACTAAGTATTAAAGCCCTAGAAATTTTGAAATACATGCATTTCAGTTCGTCTTTGACCTCAATTACGATAGCATAAACGTTTACATTTCAAATGCATGACATCAATCTGATATGATTAAATCTCCTGTATCTATGTCTCCCTGGGATGAAACTCCAAACCTATCATTCTTGTCTGTCTCCAACCGACAGCTTTTTGGAGAGAATATTTGTTATTTACTATCTAAGATGATGTGGCAACACTGATGCATCAGTTGGGGCATCAACTGATGAATAACCTTGAAATAACTAAAAATGAGAGTATTCTAGCATAAGTCTTTTGTAAATGCAAAGCGCAGAGATAATTTATGGAAGTGTATGAAACAAGTAAGCCTTAATATAAGGGACTGCCTTTAAATTCCCTGACTCACGTCTTCATGCAAATCAACACAAGCAATTAAATATTTGCTGATAATTAATTGCACAGGAAGTTGAACTCGAGTAGATTCCGACTGTAAGTATTACATTTTCTTGCAAATATTTTAATATTTACAAAAATACAGTCGGATTTATTTGTTCTTCCAGCAAAACCTCATTGTTTTACATGATTCCTTTCAAATTGAACACGTTTCAAATCAGTTTTCTCACTTTTTTCTTTGTTTGTTTCTATCTTAGATCTTATAAGTGGTTACTGCATATCAGAGTGAAACCATGGCAAATTCAACACAAGTAGATTATTCTCTCAATAATTCAACTACTATGTTTAATACTGAAAGAGAGAGTCCTTATAAAATTGTTGAATTCATCGTTATTGCCATTGCAGCAGGATCTTTAAGTTTCCTGACCTTTACTGGTAACATTCTGGTTATTATTTCTATCAAACGAAATAGACATTTGCAGACTATTAATAACTATTTCCTATTAAGCTTAGCCTGTGCTGACATGATTCTTGGTGCGGTCTCTATGAATCTGTATACAATCTACCTTGTTTTTGGATACTGGCCCATGGGACCAGTGGTCTGTGATTTATGGCTGGCTTTAGATCATGTCGTTGGCAATGCTTCTTCCATGAATATTTTTATCATCAGCTTTGACCGTTACTCAAGTGTAACAAATCCTATGAGCTACCCAGTGAAGAGAACACGTAAGGTTGCAGGAATGATGATTGCAATGGCATGGGTGGTGCCATTCATTGTGTGGGGTCCTTCCATTCTCTTCTGGCAGTTCATCGTAGGAGAGCGTACAGTTGGTGAGAGTGAGTGTTATGTCCAGTTCCTTTCAAATCCTGTTGTCACTCTTGGGATTACAATAGGTTCCTTCTTTTTCCCTGTTATTATTATGGTCATTTTCTATGTGCACATATCTCTTGCCAGCAAGAGAAGGATAAAGCAGGATATATTGGAACATGATTCGGGGAAAAGCTCCGGTTGTCCCAGACTTGGCAAGGGAAAGATTATGAAATTGAATAATAACAATCTGTCAAATGATTCTGATGGATTGTCGCATGATGAAAAGCAAGCAGAAATAAATCGTGCTCTCACGACTGATTATTCTGGGCAAAGACTGCAGGAGAAACATTGTAATGAGTCAAAGCCACTTAGTACACTCGCATTGAAGAAGGTGCCAGCAACTCAAAGGATCAAAACAACCTCTCCAGCACGTAGTCATTGCAGCAACAGAAACATCAAATTCTCCTGCATAGAAATACTTCCAGAATCTCAAAATAATGCAGATATCGACTCCACAGAAAGAAAAATTAGAGGCATCAGACATGCCATAAATACAAATAACAATATAAAAATGACCAGAAAAGACGCTCAAGTTGTTGACATTATTAAGACTCCTGTTAAGAAAAAGAAGGTGCCTGTGAATCGTGAGAAGAAGGTGACCACGACAGTTCTGGCTATTCTCCTTGCATTCATCATCACTTGGACCCCATACTTTGTCATGCTTCTCATTAGCACATTCTGTTCAATATGTGTACCAAGCATAGTCTGGATTATTGGATATTGGCTATGTTACATCAACTGCACCATCAATCCATTCTGTTACGCATTGTGTAATAGTACATTCAAGAAAACATTCAAACATCTTCTACTTTGTCAGTACAAGAGCGTTGGAGCAACAAAATAAACAACACTAGAACGACTTTGCAATCATTTGACAGATTTTAATATTAGAAATTTCTATGTTGTGCATTTGAAAATGTATGCAACTAATGATTTCATTTTCGCAAGTAATTGGACAAGGTAGTAGATATAATACACAAAATTAGAAGCGTTGTCTGAATTGTATCTACTGTCAATTGTAAATTGAAGAATGCAATCAAAGTAGGATATACAACTCTGAATTGGAAATGGAATTGTGCTAATTGGGGAACATGTGCATGCTTATGAAAGGATGGAAGTCACACAACACTGCATTCAGTACATATCGCAATCACATTAAATAGTGCTTCCAAATAAACCTTTTGGACTATAACCTGATGTTGTGTGATTTTTTAACTTTGTACACACCAGTCCAACACCAGCATCTCGAAATTATGAAAGGATACTTATTGTGCGACGTTACACCGTTTAGGAGAAATAAATTAGTCCCTAAAGTGCGATATAAAGTCATCAACTTATTTTAAATATACATTGCATATGGTGCTTCTGAATTACGTATTTCGATAGACAAATTTCGCAGTCCTGCTTTAATTAAGGTGGAAATATTAGTTCACTTGTTATTTTGCAAAACAAATCTGAATGAAGAGACGAATGGCAATTTTAAATTGCAAGCATTTCTCCTGGCCTACAAATGATGGACAATTATATCCCCTTGACTGATGTCAAGATATATATTGGTCGCTTCGACGAATATCTGATCATTATCAATCTGCAATTCTGTCCACAAAATGTGTAAAAGTACCAGTGTTAAGTGCAACTGTCCATGACAATCAATAACTCATTTAACAAAAAATAAAGAACAAAGAAAATGTACAGCCCAGGAAAAGGCCCTTCGGCCCTCCAAGCCTGATGCAATCCAAATCCAATGTCTAAACCGATTGCCCAATTCCTAAGGATTTGTATTCCTCTGCTTCCCACCTACTCATGCATCTGTCCAGACGTACCTTAAATTAATCTGCCACTAAAATCCCTATGGATTCTCCCTAATCCTTCCTGCCAAGCCTTTTTCGTGCCCCCTCCTGGCTCTCCTCAGACCATTTTTGAACTCCTTCCTCGCCAGCCTGTAACCCTCTAGAGCTGAGCAAGACCCTTGCTTCCTCCACCTTATGTAAGGTCCCTTCTTTCTTTTGACAAGAAGCTCCTCCGCTCTCGTCATCCAAGGTTCCTTTATCTTATCCCTTCTTGCCTGTCTCAGAGGAACACATTTATGCATCACTCGCAACAACTGTTCCTTAAACAGTTTCCACATGTCTATATTGCCCTTTCCATGGAACAATTGCTCCCAGTCCATGCTTCCCTACTCACATCTGATGGCATTACAGTTTCCTTTTCCCCAATTAAATATTCTCCCATTGTGCCTGCTTTTCTCCTTCTCCATAGCTACGTTGATGTGAGGCAGCTGTGGTCACTATCACCAAAATACTCTTCCATCGCAAGATCTGACACCTGCTACGCTCATTGCCGAGCATCAAATCCAAAATGGCCTCTCCCCTCATCGGCGTGTCAATGTACTGAGTTAGGAAATCCTCCTGAACGCACCTTACAAAAATAGCTCCTTCCAAACCATCTGGTCGAAGAAGGTTCCAAACAATATTGAGAAAGTTAAAGTCACCCATTACAACAACCCAATACATTCAAACTTTTCCAAAATCTGCCGATCTATGCATTCTTCAATCTCCCTGCTGCTATTGGGGGGCTTGTAGTAAACCCCTAATGAGGTGACTGCTCCCTTACTGTTCGTAATTTCCACCAATACTGACTCAGTAGGCAGACCTCAGTAGGCAGACCTTCCTCGACAATGGGAACTTTTGCAGCTGTGATACCCTCTCTGATTAACAGTGCAACACCCCCTCCTCTTTCCCTCCCCCCTCACTATTTTTTTTAAATGTTCTAAACCCTGGAACATCCAACAACCATTCCTGCCCCTGAGAAACCCACGTCTCTGTTGTGGCCACAACATCCTAGCATCAGGTACTGATCCATGCTCTAAGCTCATCACTTATATTCCTGATAGTCCTTGCATTAAAGCAAACACACTTTAACGGATCCCTTGGTTCTATCCAAGGAAACTCCTTCCCATTGGCTGCGTTACCTCTCACCATCAACTCTCACCATCACCTCCATCAACTCTCACAACCGGTATATAGCTCAGGCTCCCACTCCCTGCCATACTAGTTTAATCCCTCCTGAACCACTCGAGCAAACCTTCCACCCAGGACATTGGCCCCCTTTCAGTTCAGGTGCATTCCCATGAACGTCAGCATGTATTGTCTATCGTCAGTTGTTAAGAATCAATCTCATTGCATTGGTTTAGATTGATATGTAGGCCAGACGGTGTGAGAATGTCAGTTTCCTTCACAGAAGAGTATTAGTGAACAAGATAAATATGCCTGAAAATCTACTGTGGATTCATGGCCACGAAAGCACTCTCAATTCCTGACTCTCTTTTTGGATTGAATGCAAATTCTACCAAAAAAATGTCAGGAGTCAATACAAGGGCATTATCTGGGTTTTTGGATGAACAGTTCAGTGAAAATATCACTATGCCAACAGTCCTCCTGTTTGCCACCGCATCAAAGATGATTAGTAAATTTGTCAGGCATGATTTCCCTTTCATGAAGACATTTTGACTGCATGATCACATGTCCATTATGAAATGTTGCACTACATATTTCACGATAGCCTCCTGTGTGTGTGTGTGTGTACGTGCACACGTGCGCATGAGAGAGACAGACAGTATGGAAGTAAATAAATAAAGTATTTACGTCAACGGAATTATCAGTTTTTATCCTTTTTCTTCCTTGCCCTTTTTCTCCAGTCGTAGTTTCTGTATTTCTTTTCTTTGATTCTTTTGCCGCTATATTTCCTCTTTTGGGGGGAAAATTTATATCTTCCTCTGTGAACATATTAACGAGCTTTGAAAGACGATGTGCAAGTTTTTTTCAGGTTGGTTTGGAAGCATTTAAAATCCCACAATGTAAGCAGGAGACACGTGAAATTCCGTCCATAACAGGACTAGACTGCAGACCTCCAGAAGGCCGCTTACCACAATCATTCAAAGGTGCATCTGAACAAAGGAATTAATTTTGGTCCAGCCAGCAGTGCACAAGTCCCACGAGTCAATAAAATAATTCACTTTCTTCACTACGAGCAGGAGCTAACCTGTCTGGAAGTGTGGCATTACAGTTCAAGCCCAATGATTTGCATCTCAATTATCACAAATCGTTCTGATCATTTCTTTTTCATCAGTATGAATGACCAGCATGATTTCTATACGTGGATAGGTCAGAGTTAAGATCGATTCCCCTCTTTGAATTAGAAAATAAAATTTAGATTATATTTGTTCACACAATATCAAAAATATCAACTTAAAATAATAAACTACGATATTAATCACTCATGAAATGACCAGCAATGATCACAATCCAAATTGCAAGTTCAAAGTGATTCACAGCCCTTCACACAACACCAATCGTTTAGCTGATCCTGCCATCAATACCATTGGATAACAAGAAGCAATAATGGAACACATGTCTTCGTGCAGTGATCATTATTTGTGAAAATATTCAAGTTCATCCCAATCCGCCCGTTGATTTGTTTTTGACAAATGTGCATTTATCTTATCTATAAAATAAGGAGTGATGTGAACGAAAGTGTGCTCAAATTAAGGTATAAATAATTCATGAAGTTGCAATGGATTTCCTGCCTGTTCGAGTAAAATTGCTGATTGTAAGTCGTCTTTTGCGACTTTAATTCTTACTATGAAATTGCAAATGTCACACTGACTGTGAGCATTCTTATCTCTAGTTTTATCCAAGGTAATCTTCATTACTTGTTCAACTGTTCTGCTGCTCCCTTGTTCCGCATAGCTATTTTGTGAGGCTTTTCTCACAATTGTTTGGCCTCTCTGCCTTTGATCTGTTTAAACATGCCCATATTGTCTTATTCATATTGCATGCCAGTGTGGCTTCACATCTAATTTTTTCCCTTTCAAGTTTTCCTTCCACTTTTGAAACTTTACATGTTTTCTCATTTTCAACAGATCATTACCAGATTGTGTTTAAACTTTATACATTTCACTGTAACTATTTTCTGTAGATAACTATGATTCAGTTTATCGAATTCATGGAATATTTCTTTTTCTCTGAGAAATATATTTTTTGTGAATCACATTTTATTATTTGTAAATGTTTATCACTTATAATTTCCAATAAACTATTTTTCATAGTCCATTCTTACTAAGTTGACCAAATGTAAATAATCATTTTTAAGTTTAAGGCGTTTTTGTTTCACAATACGTCTTTCAGTGTCAAACAAAATGTTAAATTCTATGCATAATGATTGTTCGTCGGGCATCTTTATATTCTTTATATTTTGAGAGCATTCAATACTCACAACGAATTTCAGCTCCAATTCCAGCTCCAAAAGAGGGATGCTACATGAATATTCTTTTTTTTTCAATTTAGATGCAAATTCCAGAATTATGAGCGGTTCAAATGCATTTCATTAATGTGACGATTGTGACTGGAGGCAACATTTAATCATCGAGGAGTCAGTTAGTGGTACGAGGATCATATTGTGGTGTAGAATTATTTTCGAACATGGAATTTAAATGTTTTATTGTTTTTGTTTACAATATCCATCCTATTTGCCAAAATCATCTGATTCATCTCTCATTTTTTGCTTCAGTTTCAAGACTTCTGTGATATTATCTCTGCAGTCAATTAAAACTCCCAATTAAAACGTACAGCTAACACATGGATTCTCAAAGGCTACTTGAACGTACTTGTTCACGTTCTGTTTACAGTTAGAATTGTATCCCACTTTCCCAATATTTTTGTTTGTTTGCTTGCTTGTTTGCATGCTTGCTGCATCTATTTCAATAATGGGGCAAAAACGTCGAAGCTCATACTTCTGGCATGTTTTCTGATTTCTTAAGCTGAGAATGAGCAAGTCTATGCACTGTTTTAAAATTATTTTACGCCCATATGGTCACAACCCTTTTCCATCCGTCCCCACACTCACCCTCCCTCGTGAGCAAACTTTCAAACACCAGTTCTATGGCTCAACCACTGCCATTGGGATTTTTGTTATGTTCAACTAAATGGACAGTTGGCTTGTGTTGCAAACCAATGTGAAAATGTGAGTTCAATTCCTGCACTGTCTGAGGGTACCATGATGGAGCTTAATTCTCAACGTACCCGCTCCCCACCGGACTGAGATAATGTGCCCCTCAGGTTGAAGGACCATCAGTTGCCTCTGGAGTGACAGAGTGGTCCGAAATTCTTGCAAGACAATAACAAATTCGGTCTGGTTTTACCTGCACCATTTCAGTTTTCAACAGCACATGACTCAATCTTGAGATCTCCACTAAAGACATAAGACTGCTGATGTTGGAATCCTGGCTGAAAATCAGAAAATTCTGAACAAACTCGGCATGTTACAAACACCTGTCGAGAGGGAAATGGAATAATGTTTCGAAGTATAATCAGTTCTGAATCAAGGTCTTAGTACTTGAAACATTGACTCTGCTTCCCTCTTCACAGATCAGTTGAGTTTCTCCAACACTTTGTGTCCTTATTTGCATGATCTCAACTCGTCTTCAGTTAGGCAGAAATTGTTTCCACAATTCAACACAAAGTTCAACAGCTTGTCACCAAACCTGTTTCTCGAAGTTTATCTTTGTATAAACGTCCGTTGATGCCCTTGACAAATGTGCCGGGTTGCTGCTTCATCCACTTTTTTTCTCTTGAAATATTTTACTACTCATCTGGAATAGCCTTAGCTTTCAGAGACTCCCCACTTTCTATCCAGCCTTTCAATGGCTTAAACCAGATTTTCACGTGCCTTCAATGCTGATAACAACTCCACTTGGTCTGAAACTTTAACTAATTTTTAATATCTCCACTGATTTTGACTGTAAACTATGTGTTTACAAGGTGTTCTACTTAAAGCCTGCATTCCCTATTTTTTCCTAACTCAATCTGAATTAAAATTTAACCCTAACAATAACACTCTCATATTGCCAATTTTCCATCTTAGCTCCAGAATCCAATCTGGGTCACTCGATATAACCTTGCAGGAAGGATAATGCATCGACACGGCGAGTGTCACGCGGGCTCGGTGTGCATGTTTAAAGTACAACAAGTGAGAACAGGAATAACAGCACAATGAACCCTTTTTTGTATGTGTGCATTGGAACCTTCGGTATTAAATGAACTGGCCAAGGATATATCAATAGCTCGGGTCATTGAGAGATGAAAACTGAGAAACAGTATTCCAATTCCCATTCCATACTTTCGATTTTACTTTATTAGATCCAGTTAGTATTTGGAATCACTTATATTTGATATGTGAATTGCTTTGTTCAAATCTGCAGCAACTTTCTTCAAAGGGGTTGGCCTCCGAATGTAATCAAGACTGATCATTGAGGCCCTTGTTCACAAGAAGGTACAAGAGAACTAAATCAATCCGAACAAAGAAAATCCATTGTTATCAATTCATATCTACATAATCTCCACCATGAAAACTGTGGCCCCTCAGGATGTCGTCTCGTCCAGCTTGGCGGAAGAAACTATGATCCCACAGAAGAAACAACGACAAGCCTGCCATTGGCACTCTCCACCAGCTCACATGGAATGAAGTGAACCTAGTGAACTGGATACAAAATTGACTTTAAGGTAGGACCGATGGTGATGGTGGTGGACCGATTTTTTTTATTGCGGGCTAACGGAATGCTGTATCCAAGCTATTTTTTATGATTTATATAAATAATTTAAATGCTAATATAGCAAATATCGTAAGCAAGTTTTGTTGTAAATGGGAGGTGACTTCCTCTGCTAACTGAAACCAAATCATTCAGAGAGGATCACCTCGCCCTCAGATATATGAAAAGAAGTTTGAAAAGTGGTATAACCTGACTGTCACGCTGAAGTTGTTGCAAAGGGCTGGTTAAATGAAATGAACTCCTTTCACTCACTCTATTGTCAACAAGCAACAATTAATTCATTTAATTCTAACAGTGAACAAATTAACTGAACCATTAACAAACTGAACAATTCCCCCTTAACTACCAACTATCCCGAAAATTTTATACAAATCATATTGGTATGTCGTTCCAATAAATATCACTCCAACTTTTATAATAATAATAAAAAAGATCTTTGTCCCTCGAAATTACAGCCAGTATACGTCTTCCAGAATGCTTGTTGCCTTCTCTACTATTCTCCAGTCAGTTGGAAATCACGCAACACCAGGTTATAGTCCAACAGGTTTAATTGGAAGCTCACTAGCTTTCGGAGCGCTACTCCTTCATCAGGTGGTTGTGGAGGGCAAAATTGTCAGACACAGAATTTATAGCAAAATTTGCAGCGTGATGTAACTGAAATTATACATTGAATAATATCTTAATTGTTTGTTGAGGCTTTCATCTGTTAGAATGCTCTGATAGTTTCACTTCTTTCGTGGGGAAAATCACAAAAACATTTTTTAAAGTTGCATTTTCTGGTTAACTGTAGCAATGGGTTTTATTTGGACAATATGTTGAATGTGTTAAGCCCCCTGTGTTCTCTGTCTTTGTCATAATCTTTAGACTGATTGTAAACTAAAAAGTGAGATAACAGCGTTTAATATGAATTCATGCAGTTTTTGAGTAAAGTACAATGCAACTCTGCAAGTCCAAATTCACCACATAAACGTATATGTATATGTATATGTGTGCATGTGGGTCATGGTGTGTGTTTGTGTGTGTGTGTGCATGTGTGCACGCGCGTGTGTGTGTTACTGTCTGTCTGTCTATCTATCTGGGTTGGGGGATTGTGAGTAAGAGAGAGAGTGTATATAAGTGTGTGTGTGAGTGGAGAGTGTCTTAGGTCTGTGGGGGATGCATGAGTGAGTGTGGGAGTGTGTGCATCTGTAGGAGTGTGTGTGCGTCTGGGGTGTGGTGTTGTGAGTGTCTGTGAGAGATAGTATATTTGTGCGTGCGTGAGTGTGGAGTGTTCTAAGTCTTTGAGAGGATGCATGTGTGAGTGTGGTTGTGTGTGTGTCTGTGAGGGTGCGTATGAATGTCTGCGTGCGCGTCTGTGTACATGTGTGTCCGTGTGTATGTGTGTACAGGAGTGCCCGTTGGACTATAACCTGGTGTTGTGTGATTTTTAGCTTTGTGCACCCCAGTTCAACACCAGCATCTCCAAATCATTCTTCAGCCAGAAACTCCTTTCTCCATGGAATTCTTGAGTCAGGAATATTAGCAAAGAGTACTGTTGTAAAGTTAGTTGGATTATGGTAACTCTGAGACCTTGGAGAAATTTGAGAGAGCTGATGGTTGTCAATTCTATCAGATGAGAGTTGCCCTCACGATTTTCCAAGCGCCCTCTTGTTTAAACTCTTCTCTACTTATCTTTTGTTTTTGCAACCGGATTGGTCCTATTCTGTCAAAACCATCACATTAAAATTTAATCCTTTTTAGTAGCTAATTTCCTGACGTATTCTGATTGGGTACCTTGAAAAGACTCTGATCTGATTTTTTTTTTTTAAATACTGTTTTGCCTTCTAATAGTACAGCCTTTTGATGTAAATACTTCAATCCAGTTGCTCTGTGCACCTACAAACGCGCAGGCATTATTTTTGAATCTCTAAGCATTGAACAAAACACAATCTTCTAAACGGTTCACGCAGTGCTTGCCACAGTTTGCAATTTTACACACACCAACTTTGCAACAGTTTGAAGATGACAATAACATTGATGGTACAGTGGAAAGTGAAGAAGATTATCTCAAAGAACAATGGAACCTTGATCAGATTGGCCAATGAGCCGAGGAGTGGCAGATGTTGTATAATGTTAATAAATGTGAGTGTTGCACTTTGTAAGGCAAACCTGGGAACAACTTAAACAGTTAATGTTTGGGCACTGGTGGGGTGCCACCGAAAAAGCAA
Organism: Chiloscyllium plagiosum; assembly: GCF_004010195.1. Taxonomy (NCBI): domain Eukaryota; kingdom Metazoa; phylum Chordata; class Chondrichthyes; order Orectolobiformes; family Hemiscylliidae; genus Chiloscyllium; species Chiloscyllium plagiosum. Next base: position 15,013,944 of record NC_057746.1, on the reverse strand, counting down.
CCCTAATACTACCAGTGCACATTTCCTTGAAAGTGGAGTCACAGGTAGACAGAGCAGTGAAGACAGCATTTGCCATACTTGCCTTTAATGGCCAGTGCATTGCTTATTTGAATTTGGACGTAGGTTTGTGGCTATACAGATAATGTTGAGGTAACATTTCGAATAATGTGTTCTATTCTGGTCTGTTGTTATAGGAAGAATTTGTTTAAACGTGAAAGGTGCCAGAGAAGATTTATAAGAATGTTACCAGGGTTGGAGTGTTTGAAATGTAGTGGTAAGGTGAATAGGTGGGTGCTTTATCCCCGAGTAATTACAGGCCTGAAGTTTGACCTCATGCGGAATTAGAAAACCATGAGCGGTTTGGTTAGGGTCAATAGACATACTATTTTTAACCCAGCGGAGGCGAATCCAAAACGAGAGTGCATCGGTTTAAAGTGAGGACGTAAAGATTGAAAAAACAGTTTGGGAGGCAATCTTTTCACGCAGAGGGTGGTGCGTACATGGAAATCAGCTTGCAGAAGAGTTGGCGGAGGCAGGTATAATTACAACATTTAACAGGTATCCCGCTGGATATACATATAGGAAAAGTGCAGAGCAATATAAGAAAATACTGACAAATGAGCTTAGATCAATTTAGGATATCTGGTCAGCACAGTACAATTGGACTGAATGCTCTGTTTACGTGATGTATATCTCTATGATTCAGTGATTGCTGCAAGGGAGCAAGCCAGAGCTTGCATTGGTCGAGATGCAGCTATCAGAATGACTTCTGTGTAAAATACAGTGATTGCAATAACTCTGAAAGAAAAGCCAAGAATGCTTTAGAAACTCCAAAGATCGAGCAGCATCTGCGGAGGAAGAAGCAGAGTTAAAGTTTCGAGTCTGGTTTGATGGTTCATCATTTCTCTTTTTCTAATCGTCGTGTTCCTTTCTCCATAGACGCTCTTTTGAATTTCCCTAGCATTTTCTATATTCGTGAAAATTGATGCTTTGTTACATTTATAAAATTTAGCATAATACTTTTGGCAATACCTTTCTGTTTCCCTCAGTTAAAGCGCCTGTCTTTCCTTTTGAAAACCACATAATGTGTTTCATAATGTGGTACGAATCTACAAAACAAAGGGACATCATTTCACTGCCTCAAAAGTATCACCTGTGGGAGCAACACTACGAGTAGGAACGTTTTCTACAAGAGAGACAGCTCAATACTCGCCTTCAGGGTAATTGAGACATTGAAAATACTACTCACCAAGCAAGTACAACTCACATTCCAGAATATAAGGTTCATTTTTTGAGGAAAATGAAGGGGTTTGGAATTGTTTATTCAGAAACGCGTATACATCCTGAGCAGTAAGACGATTTTCTTCACTTTTGTATTCAGTATCTATCTATGCTGCTTCCTGTACCACGGCATTTTGTCTTTTCACAAACACACACTTTTGATTTTGTTTTCTGCCAAATATATTATCTCCTTGCATTTGTCAGTCTTATATTCTCTTATCGTTAGTATGAATTATATATATATAGTATTGTTGTTAGTATTGTCTCCTGAACAGTTCAGAATTTAGTGTTATTGAGTGTTGAAAGTGAAGTTATTGTTGAATTGTCATCTGTCTTCTTTTTCACCCTGTGTTGCCCACTGGTGTTTCATCTCTTCTGAGCTGTCTGATCTTCAGATCCTCTAGAATGTTCCCAATATCTTCGGCATACGCTTCTCTCAAGATGTTGTTGATCCATATTAATCCCTCCCCTTCAGTCCTTTCTCACCCATTATTTTAATTTTATTCTTGCACCCTTTTAAACTGATTGCTTATATCTATATTAATCATTTCCTCTATCATGAAATAATTTGTTGTTAAATTTATTCTACTCTTCATGTTTCTGGAGATGGTACTTTGGCACAAACGTGTAAGACAATTTTCTTCATAAGAGTAAGTAAATGAACAATGAGATCCCTAATGTAGTCCATTGTAACATTAATCGCTTCCTAGATAAGACTTGAATACCCTAATGGAAAACGCTGCGTGAACAACTTTTCAGTTGACATGCTCCATTCACTCCAGTTTATTATATTAACGTTGTATTTTCTACTTATCATAATTATCTTGACAGTATTCATGGTCCTCACTCAGCGTAAGTGTGATCTGTGCAAATGTGTCACTTGCTACCTGTTGACCATGGCGATAGAAGATCTCATAGTTATTGTTTTTGGCTTGTATTAAATCAGATTGTTGGACAGTATTTTGGAAATCTTTGTTGCTCTACACTCTAGTGCGCACACTCAGTGTGCATCTCTCTCCAATTGCGTAGATTGTCCGCCTATTTCACAGCCGTATTTGCCTCTGATCATTTTGTAACAATTTGCTGTCAGAAGCTGAAATCAAAATATTGCACAGAGAAAACCGCTGTTGCGGTGACCTTCACATTGCGTTTGGTCTTCTCTTTAAATAGAATTCCCTGGCCCTTTTCGTATATTCCTAAAGCTACATGAATAATAGACCATTGGATTGCTTTGTATTGCAGATGATTTCTGCTCAATCTGCAGAAATGACATTTTTTTTCATTTTTCTTGCTCTTATGTTGGAACGTCCTCACTATCAGACACATTTTGGTGCTAGTAAAGCTCGAAGGATCCACTACAGAAATTGTAAAAATGACAAGAACCCTAAGATGAAGAATCACAAAAGATTCATTACTTTACTCTTCGCCTTATCCAGCAGTTTTTTTAGATTAGATTCCATACAGTGCGGAAGCAGGCCCTTTGGCCCAACAAGTCCACAACGACCATCCGAAGAGTAACACGCCCAGACCCATTCCCCTATACCCTGGAGATTTATTCTGCTCTGGACAACAACGATTACATGTTACCTACATTTTCAAATCAAATGCATATTTGTTTTAATCGCATCTCTATTTAGCACTTACGAAATTTATGAAATGCAAGGAATTATGCTTCAGCTTCTGAGCTGCTGCAGCAGTACAGCCATTTATGCAGAAACACAGAGAAAGTTCAGACAGGAGCTGCCGTGTGCCCTCAAAAATCCCCTCATTCTCATTTGTAGGTGTGCTTAATGAAGGGAATAGCTGTCGTGAGGATGCAGGTACATCCTCGAGCAAAACAAGTTTATACCATACCAATGTTTTTAAGAGTTGTGGGCACATTCAGAAAAGTGATGATCGATACGTTCTGTCACTGTCTGTGTTTTTAGTATTCAAAGAAAAAAGACAAAATTACACATGTGAAAAATAAATAAAATAACCGGATTCAGTGGTATTATCGAAACACACTCCTTATTTCTGAACAATTCACTACTGCATTCTTCAAAAATGTTTGCGACCTCGTGTCTTAATGACTGGCATGTGGACGGGGGTGGGGAGGGAGCAAGGAAATAAATAATCATTTCGCAGGGGATGTGGAAGTGGGAGAGCTTGGATCGCATGTTCTCTGGTTCCTGAGGTGACAGCATAGGAAAAGCTAACAAAGAAATTAGATAGGATGCTCTCCAAATCGGACCAGCGTTTGAATAAAAAAGTAAGGGTGGAATGCTGGACATATATAATATATTGCCATTGCTGTAGATGGTAATTACGCATAGTTCTAAGCATGATATTACAGGGAGGACATCATTGCTCTGGGTAGAGAACAAAAGAGGTTTACTGAAATGTCACCAAAGTTTGAAGATTTCATCTATGGGGAAAGCATAGACAAGTTTAAAGGCTTTTCAGATTAGTGGAAGCCAAGGATTTACTAAAGTGAAATGTGCAAATTGGTACAGTCCTACCATACAGTATATCAGAGAACTTGGTTCCCTTATCGGAGAGATGACTTAATATGTATTACCAAGTCTAGGCAATAACCATAAATTTTAGAGGAGGCAATCGGAAAACAGTTTCATCCAAATGGCACTGCGTATCTGAAAGTAGCTTCAAAATCTGGTGATTTTATTTATTTTTCACATGTGCAACTATGTGTTTTTCCATCAAATGATAAAAATGTATAGTGACAGAACTTATTGATCATCAATCTTATGAATGTACCACTAACTGTTTTTTTGTCTAAAATAAACTTGTCATTCTCTGAAAGATAGTTGCATGGTAAAATTCTTAACATTATAACATTTATGAGAAGGAACGTAAGGAGGCCTAGCCTGCAAGGCATGTAATAGGCATATAAAGATCAAATTCATTGGAACGCTAGTTCATTTAGGCAGAGTCATATTGGTCTGAATGATGCTTTGTGTGGTCTGCCATTTCTATGGTTTAATGACTGCATGTTTGTTTCCACTAGATCAACTCAGAACTCAGAGATTATAGCAGCATTGCTGGGGTTAATTCTCACTTTGAATTGTTTCTTAGCGATATTTCATTATTTTGTTAATTCGTCAACTATGTTACTTGAGGGAATGATCTATCTCAGCAGAATGGGAATTTCTGGCATTGATCCTTTTGCATGGATAATTCCACTTTGAAAGCATATTCTAGTGTGATCTCAAAACTGCCTGGATGCCTGTAAAATGTATACCAATCAATTAATCACTGTTTTAAGTAATGAGAGGATCTCACACAGATAATTTAATGCATTTTTTACTGTATATGTTTCGAATTATAAAGGAGATGAGAGGAATTGTCTAGCTGAAGAATCAGACACAGGGACGTTCGAATAATAATGTCAAGCTCCCTTTGCTCACAGCAACAGAAGTGTGAACAATGGGAGAGGAGAAGCTCATTCAATGCTTCGAGTCTGGTCTTCAAACCAGTTGCAATATGGTTCAGCCATAACCAAACTCTATATTACTCATATTATCCGTAGTAACTTAAACATTTTGTTAATTACCATCCATAATGCACAAATTTAAAATTATCAACTGACATTGCATCGGTTGTTATGTGCTATGGGAAGTTCCAAACTTCTGTTACACTTTCGTTAAGATGTGTTTCCTCATTTAACATATCTAAAGGTTAACAACTATGATTTGGAAATGCCTAATTGTCCTGGATTATAAAGCAGCAGAGAAAGATATACCGAACTCAGCTATTTGCCTAACATCATATCAAACAATATTGGGGAATTTTGCCCCTATCTTTTATCTTGCAGAGTTTAATTCCCTAATTTGTTTGTTCTGTCTATGTAACTTAAAGTTTTAATGTTAGGTAGGCAATCAGTAAATCACAGAGTTCAATCTGCCTCAAAAATAAAAATAAAATTGTCTGAGTTATGGTGTCCTAAATGCTCACAGTATTCCAGATTAGGTCAATCAATGGCTTTGCATAACTGACTTCTGGCGTACACCCACTTTTATTTTCGCCCTCTGAACTCAAATCATATGATTAATTAACATCTCCTACTTAACGTTAGGGCCTATGAATGGCACGTCGTTAATGTCAATAACTGCACTACAATTCTCTTTTTCCTCACTGATTCGATTTAAAGGTTGCCCTGTTCATTGTCTCTTTTGCTCTAAATAGCTGTTCTTATGCTTAACAGCAAAATTCGTTTGCTATAGTTTTGTTTATTCACGTATACTATGCACATATATTTGTGCATTTGCCTTTCAATTCAAACATCCCATAATGCTGCTCATTGTTTTGTCATCTGCCAATTTAAATGCATGTGATTACATCCACATTATGGATGGACAGAATGAATAATCGAGTACAAACAAATACTTCTGACACGAACAGTTAGATCCTAATAATTACTGTACGCAGAAATTATCTATGATATCTCTCTTTTCGTCCTCAGCTGTTTTCTGAAGCAGTTCAGTGTTACATCTTCAATTAAATGTCCTTCAAATGTTATCACATGTGGAACTTTATTGAAGACCATCTGTAACCTCATACACCCCAAGGAATATCTTGGACAATTCTTCACAAATTTGTGAGGATTTACCTCTTTTATTTGTTAAATTATCTTCACGAAAGTGTAACAGATGTTTAGAAATTCATGTAACACGTAACTACCTATGTAATGTCAGTTGTTAATTTTAAATCTGTGCATGCTGGATGCCATTTAACAACACGCTTAAATAACTCCGGATATTGTGAGTAATATAGTGTTTGGTTATGGTTTGGTTGTGGTCAGGTTAATTAAGTGAAAGTGTGAACGGACAAACACATGAATTGTAAAGCACAGCAGCAACGTACAGAAAGTTATGAGCTAGATACTGTCTGCATCATTTTTAGACAGAAAGCATACTTCCTTTCACATAGTTTTTTGTCATTTTTTTTGTGTAGATTCTAGATCTGTTACATTTCTGTTCCTAGCTTATCTTTCCTTCGTTGTTCCCCATCACATGAGATGCATTCAGAGGAACTTTTCAACGCTGGTAAGCCCGAATCTCGCTGCGCAAAGGCTATAAATTAGAACTGTCAATGTGCAGTTTATTTCAAACCATTTGGTTCTTGCCCAATTATAGTTGTGTTCGTATAAACTACCATCGCCTACTCATTGCATCACACTGATAGCTGCACCCTCCAGCAACTATACAATTTTAATTCAAAGCAAGTGCAGGACAGTTTCAAAAACGTGGTCATCGATTCTAACAGATATATCTTACAGTTTAACACATGCTCGTTACTTGGAAGAGTTTTATTTTTCTATTGGAGACAATCTTAACCTTGTAATCCTCTATCCAGTCTTCCACCAGCTACATTAGGCCAAAGAGATCAACTTGAGTTTCTCAAAACTAAACTTGAAGTGCAACTTCTTCATCCATAGTAGCATTTTGAGATGGTATTGTGCGCTGTGTGACGAAGAATGATTCAAAGCATCGTTTCAATTCAACTTTTTTATTAAGTTTTATCACAAACGATCTCATCTATGACCTACAGGATCAAGGCTCAAATTGCTAACTTGCTTCCTGATGATTTGTGTTTCATGTTTCATATTTGCAAATTTCTTTCTCTTACATTTTATTTTTTTCATCCTTGCCAATTATTTTGGGCATTGTTTATTCTGTCCAACTGACTGACCTCGGAATTTCACATTCAATGTAAGTTTAATGAAATCTTTATCCATAGAACATGGGTTTTTCCTTGTACTCTTTTCAATGTATTTTTAACGCAAAAGAGGAAGTTGCTATCTTCCTATTGCACCATAGCATACGTGTTTCATTAGAGAGAGAGGACTGAGGATTATTTAACATAAGCATCACTACTCCTCAGGGAACTGCCAATTAGCATCCAAGCAGACAGTGGCAGGAAAATTAGCATAGCCCGTAGCCATACATAAATAGCGACCATACACAGGAAAACACGCAGAGTGATCAAAGCACTCTGCTTTGGAAATGTCATCCACTGCAGTAGCTTGTCAATTACAACTATACAAGTTCATATTGGTCAATATCCTCTTAGGTCAGAGCACTACAAGACAGAGAGAAATGCATAATATTTCCTTAAAAAGGTGTTTTACTTTCCTTAAGTAGCACGATACATTGAATGGATGTTGTAGATACACGACAGATTTACAAAGCACTTCAACAAGCTCGCAAATAGATTATGAATTATGCTAAGACAAATGTAGAGAGTGTCCAGCAGAATAAAATGCCCCAATGGCTTCAAATTCTGGAAAAAAAAATGAAAAGTGGCTCAGGTTTTACGTTCATAACTGGGAAGTGGAAATGGTGTTCCAACGAGGATAGTACTACAATAAATGCATTTCTTCCAAGAAAAATACGAAGGCACACATACGACTTAAAAATTTGCAGACAAATCCTAGTCAAGATTGCAAGCAATGTAAAGGAAGCATAAGAGAAAGTTCTGAAAGATTTTTTCAGTAAAGATGTTTAATGCAATTGTCACAATGTATATTTAAGCAATAAGCTACTTCAATATCACTTACTGGAAAGTATTCTGCTTAGTCAGGAAAATCGTTTCCAACTTATTCCTTTGAAGATAATAAGCATGTATGGCGTGGAGGGAGAAAGGGTTTCGGGCGAAATATACTAAAATGGTTAAAATTGATAAAGTAGGTTAACAAGGGTATGACTGTCAAATAATTTACTAGCATCCATCTTTGCAGGAAAAAAACAGAGGTAATCGGATGTTTCAGAAACTAATAGTGAACCACTTATTAACCTGTGCATAGTTTTAATCACAATACTATCAGTTCCATAGAATATGAGGTTCAGTCTTCTGACGATAAAATCGAATTGGCTTCTTACACTTCGGTTAATGATACATACTAAGTTCATTCCACTGTGACAGATTGAGGGACAATCATTAAAGGATTTTATCAGATACAAATAAAGTTAGTTTTAGTTGACATAATGGCACAAATCGACTGAGTTATTCAGAATATTTTAGGTAATGTAATGAAATTAAGGGTTGAGTTTCTGCTGAACGTTCACCACTTGGCAGGCAAGCAATGTTCGCAGCATTTCTTTTCAGTATCACTAGATCGAAATCTTGGAAATACCTTAATGTTTTGTGGATCTACTTAGACCATATAAACTGTAGTGGTTCAAGACGGATGGTAAAACGATGCAGATAAGCAATTTTGACTCAGCCACTAGCAAACTCATCCAATAGGAAAACAAATAAAATAATATAAAAGTAGAGTAAAATACAGTATCACAGAATGCCAAAACTTTCACGGTCTCTCAAATAAATACGGAGTTCACACACATATCGTACCCGTCAGAAGAGCCAAAAATGCTTCAGAATGCGCGGAATCTCTCCCTCCATCTATGAACAAAGTAACATTTGAGTCCCAGGTGAAAACGACGGTTGCCACAACCTCAATGTCTTTACCACCTGAAGAACAGGATGAATTTCTTCCAAGATGCTACCGGCACAAGAGGCGGGCTACTTCAAGTAGACACAACCAGAATTCAAAGCTGAACCAGAGGTACTGGACCCAGTGCGAAAACGTCCAGGAAAGACTGCAAGAAAAAGAGCAGTCGTCCTGGACATACAGAGGGAGTGATGCAGTGATTGTTATGAGGTCAGCCAGTACATGACTTCTTTGACGAGAAAGTGAGGTCTGCAGATGCTGGAGATCAGAGCTGGAAATGTGTTGCTGGAAAAGCGCAGCAGGTCAGGCAGCATCCAGGGAACAGGAGAATCGACGTTTCGGGCATAAGCCCTTCTTCAGGACTTCTTTGACTGCGAATATTAATCTGTTGCAAGAAGCAAATTTTAGCTGGCAGATACAAACAGGAGTAACAATGGTTCTATTCACTCTGAGAGCTGATTATGTGGAAGCCGTTCCACTGTGAAGTACTATGCACATATGTGATTAAAGGGTGACTTGTGACTGGATCCCGACATCTATGGAGTTATTTCACCAGATAAATCCCTTTCCTACCTGTGCTTCTGAGACACAGTTTCTGGCAATTGCTATCACAGCAAAATATCTATAGGAGCCTCTTGACTTCTAATGCTAACACACTGACAAATGACAAACTACTTCCCAGGACGGATTTTCTCCACATCATCTATCCTGGTGACATTCGACATGGAAATATTTCCGTGCTCCTCATGATAAAGATTCCATTCCACTGTAGTTAATTTCTCTCTCAACAAACCCCACATCAGTCCGTGACAACACTATTTCACATCCCAGCAAGAACCATCATAGTATCCTCTTGTTTACAACTTCCAACTCACCAGTCTTAAAGCCCAAACATGCTACATCTGTGTCACATTCAACAACTCTCGCATCAACTTCGTATTCTCATACAAATACATTTCTTTCGTAAACACAGCAAATGCTGTTTGCTGGTCTGTTTGGTCTTGTATATTTGGGGGCGAGGGGTAGATGTCTGTTCACAAGTATTCCAACTTCTTACCTTCAAATACTTGTATTTGAAGCATCAAACAATGGAGAAGATGTTGGCTATCAAAACAATTCTGGCCTTCTCCTTAAAGGTCAAATGCGAAAAGACCACCCCTGTGATTCTGTTACCAAAAATCAGCCTGAGCATTGCAAATCCAACTATTTCATCAGGTATGTGCGAGATGTGATTCCAATACGCCTCTGATCAATCGCTGTTCCTTGGGAAGGACTTCAACTCCAGAGGATCTTATGAATTCTTTATAACAACCCGGGTGCATCTCTCATTCTGGACATGCTGGGTGGAAAACTTTTGAATGATCAGTCCTTGGTCCATATTCAAAGAGAACTGTATCAAATAGAGTGAAAAAAAACAGAAATAAAGCAGAAAATTATATAAAGCGAGAGTTTTTCATCAGTATTGAATTATTTAAATTCCCAAACTGCCTCTCATGAATGTGTTTCTTTTTTCATGCAATGCTGCGATTTCATTACACCATGAAATGAGATGAATGATATCAAATTCGAAATTCTTCTTCATTTGCATCCTCTGAAACCATATCCCAACCACATTTCAAAATTTATCTATCTACTATGGAACTAACATATCTATCTGTAATGCTTTGAAGCTAACAAAGACAGCAGGTATCTATAATATCTGGTATCCTTTCTGTTCTGCATTTTACAAACAATTTGATGCGAATTCGATCCTATTCTGAAGAAAATGTGGTCTGTTGTCATGCCCGATTCACTCTCTGATGGTCATGGTAACCGAGGTCAGCCATGTATATTCACTGAGTTTTTAGTATTAAGGACCATTTGATATTTTCCCCTTCGTCTTTCCTGGGAATGTGTGCTGTGAGTTGTATTATCAAAGCCCATTTTATGCAACCTCGGAATGTTCTGTCTGGTTCACCATTATTTTCCCTCTTTATCAATTTATGGCTATTTGGTTACCGAGGCTGAAAATAAAATACTCGATGGAGAAAACAGCAGCTGTAGCTCCACCAATAGACTGCATGTTCCTATGTTTCAAAAACATCCATTTCCAATAATATGTGAAACTGGTAAGATAATTGAGAAAGTGTCCCGTTTCAGCAATGAAAAACCAAACTGTTATTCTGATCATGATGGGTGGAGTTTCGCTGGTTTGATAGGGTTTAAACCCTGGCAAAAGTGAGTACTCCAATCAGAGTCGAGATTCGAGTGGTGCTGGAAAAGCACAGCAGGTCAGGCAGCATCTGAGGAGCAGGAAAATCGACGTTTTGGGCAAAAGCCCTTCGTGAGGAATGAAGGCAGGGAGCCTCCAGGGTGGAGATAAAAACGGAAAGGGGCGGGGCTGGGGAGAAGGTAGCATAGACTACAATAGGTGGATGGGGTGGGGTTGAAGATGAGAGGCCAGAGAGGAAGGTGGGGGAGGGTCTCAAAGAGTACAATGAATGGGTGAATGCGGGTGGGGATGACGGTGATACTTCAGAAAGGAGGATTGAGCGGTTAGGTGGGAAGGAAGATTGGCAGGTAGACAGGTTATGAGGATGGTGCTGAACTGGCAAGTTGGAACTGAGGTGAGGTGGGGAGGGGAAATTAGAAAACTATTGGAATCCACATTGATGCCCTGAGGTTGAAGTGTTCCAAGGCGGATGATGAGGCGTTCTTCCTCCAGGCGTCGGGTGGTGAGTGAGTGGCGGTGGAGGAGGCCCAGGACCTGCATGTCCTCAGCAGAGTGGGCGGGGGAGTTGAAATGTTGGGCCACGGTGTGGTGGAGTTGATTGGCGTCGACTTTCCCTAAAGCACTCTGCGAGAAGGCGTCCAGTCGCCCCAATGTAGAAGAGACCACATCGGGAGCAACGGATAAAATAAATGACATTGGTGGATGTGCAGGTGAAACATTGATGGATGTCGAAGGCTCCTTTTGGGCCTTGGATGGAGGTGAGGGAGGAGGTGTGTGTGCATATTTTCCAGACCTGCGGTGGCAGAGAAGGTGCGAGGAGGGGAGGGTGGGTTGTTGGTGGTCGTGGTCCGGACGAAATAGTCACAGAGGGAACGATCTTTACGGAAAGCAGAAAGAGGTGGGGAGGGAAATATATCCCTGGTGGTGGGGTCCTTTTGGAGGTGGTGGAAATGTCGGCAGATGATATGATTTATACGAAGGTTGTTAGGGTGGAAGGTGAGGACCAGTGGGTTCTGGCCTTGCTACGATTGGAGAGCCTTGAGGGTGGAGGTGCAGGATGTGGATGCATGCGTTGGAGGGCAACTTCAATCATGTAGAAAGGAAATTGCGGTCTTTAATGAAGGAGGCCATCTGATGTGTTCTGTGGTGCAACAGGTCGTCCTGGGAGGAATTGCGAATACGAGATAGCATTTCTGCTGGAGATAGGGTGGGAAGAGGTGCAGTCCAGGTAGCAGTGGGAGTCGGTGGGTTTGTAAAAATGTTAGTGTCATGTCGGTCATCATTAATGGAAATTAAGAGGTCCAGGAAGGAGACAGAGTGTCAGAGATTGTCCAGGTGAATTTAAGATCGGGTGGAATGTGTTGTTGAATTTGATGAACTTCTCAACCTCCTCGCGGGAGCACGACATGGCGCCAATGCAGTCATCAATGTTTCAGAGGAAGAGATGGGGAGTAGTGTGGGTGTAACTACATAAGATGGGCTGCTCTACTTTGCAGACAAAGAGACAGGCATAGCTGGGGCTCATACAGGTGCCCATGGTTACTTCTTTGGTCTGGAGGAAGTGGCGGGTTCGAAGGAAACATTGTTAAGGGTGAGGACCAGTTAAGCCAAATGAATGAAAGTATCAGTGGAACGGTACAGTTGGGTACATCGGGAGTAGAAGAAACGGAGGGCTTGGAGGCCCTGGTCATGTTGGATAGAGGTGTAGAGTGATTAGATGAGGCGTTGGGGGCCGGGGAAACGGAAGTCTTGGAGGAGGTGGAGAACATGGGTGGTGTCTCAAACGTATGAGGGAAGTTTCTAGACTGGGGGAATAGGGCAGTAGGGTTAAAACCCTGTTTATCTTTGTTTTTGTTAGTCGCTCTGACTGTCAGTGATTAGTCAAGTCAGGTGAAGGAAATAATCTCAGCGACACAGGGATCGAGTGTAAAAAATAAGTCAGTGATTGTCCTCATTCCCTTATCTGGTAACTTCAAAATTCTGCGGATTTTGTACACTATGCATTTCTTCTATTACAACATTGTAGGAAGCAATACTAAGTGAAGATCAATGGTTCTCTACATACATTTCGCCAAATTATTATCGTGCTGGCAGAATTTACCTGCTGTACAGATATATTTAATAATGGGTGACTTAGTACAAATTCAGCGAGGAGTTCAAAATGCAGTAAAATATCGAATTGCATTGTTTCTTCAATTCATTAACAACAACAAAACAGCTGATGCCCAGATTTCCAAAAGATTAATACCAGGAATTATTGCACATATGTGATTGTTCGCTAAGAGGAGTGAGGACGTGTGCATTGAGATGGTTAGGCAAGAGATTCATGCTCATCACTGAGGGGTAGGACGGGAAACGAAACCATAGCATTTCCAACTAAAAAAAGACATTTCTGGTCAAGGTCTGGCAGCAACTGTGGAAAATAAATTACAGTTAACGTTTTCGATGGAATGTTCCTTCCTCAGAACAGAAATCCCAGTCCAGTTACCCTGTGGTTCCACAATTAATGACGAGATATCCAAAGCCCTCCATGCCTGTAACCTCCATACTTCATTAAAGTATTTTGCTGCAAAGGCTTCCCCTTTTCCTTACGTTCCCTCAACACCTCACAAAAAAGGTCTCTGGCTCTGTATCCTCCTGTCAGCTAGAATGTCACTTACTTCACGATCATTGTGTACCGTTGTCCAGCATACAACCTTCCTCACCTCTGTTACCCATCTTCAGATGCGATAATATTCGCTACCTTTGCAAATTCCTCGAGATCCTACAATCCCTCTGTATCTCAGTGATCCTCTATTTCTGAATTCCTTCAAGATTTTGATAAGCAGCTGTATATTTAGGCAAAAATCATGGAATCTCTTTCATAGAGTTTGCTTTGCCTGCCACACTCTCCTACATAAAGACCCAAATTAAAATTTTAAACATTCAGCGAAGCACAAGCCGTCTCCACTGGAACCCAGCCTTTCAATTGCCTTGATATCACAATCTCCTCAGTACAGAAACAGTTAAACAATAGAATTGTAATTGATGAACTTATTTCTATTTTGATAATGTAGTCCCGTTTTCTTTTGGACAGAAGTATTAACATCCAACATAGTCTCTTGGACACACAGTCTGATGGAAGAAGAGAGACATGTTCAGAATAGAAACTCACAGACCACTTTAACGAGAAGCAGGGACAAGAGGACCAGGAAAACGATTGTGAAACACAATTCATCTCGAAAGGAATAAACCTGAAATGAATGAAAAGAGTCAAAAAGCTGGTAGGAAACTAATACAGATCTTGTTTAAATAACACTTGGTGACTGTAATAATGGTGGCCTCATTTTAGAAATATATAGTGCATTGATTACTGAAGATAGTGCAAGTATGTTAACTAATACAATGGCTGAACTGAGAAAACTGAGGAAACATTTATCTATAATTAGTTGAGCAGTAAAGTTCTTAGACATTGCCCTTGGATTAGTGCCTGTATTATCAAAACTTGATGTTAAGGCTCCTATCTTCCTGTCTCTGTGACTCCTTCACCAACGTGAGAGGCACAAAGTCAGCATAATTCACACGTTCCTGGACTCTGACTCATGAGTAAGAAATAATCACCAACTTCCACATTTAAAGAATGGAACCTCAAATAAAGCTCACATTTGACAGCACGCTAAGGGAAGGAGATTGAATTGTACAGGAAAGCACTTTCGATTTAAAAAAAACTATGACAATTGAATACATTTACACAGCAGTACTTTTTTCATCCGGTAAGAAATTAATTAAGATTTGCTTTTTTGCACCAGTGTATGCACGGTTAATTAAAGAATAATATTTTGTAACACTTGAGTGATGGGACTAATAGAAATCGAACATTAAGACTGGCTTGCAAAACACTAAACTCCATTTATTTCGGAGACATCAGGTGACAAAGTAAAATATGTCCTTCAACTTGAAAGGAATTGTGAATTTATTTAACCACAATCAAACTATCTCTGCATTTCATGTCTACTCGGTTATTTCATCATTGTCAAGCAAGTTCAGTAGATCAATTATTTTTATATGTGAAATAGATATCGTGGGTGTGGGTATCGCTGACAAGATTAGAGTGGTGCTGGAAAAGCATAGCAGGTCATCCAGCATCCGAGGAGCAGGAAAATCGTCATTTCGGGTCATTCCTGATGAAGGGCTTTTGCCCGAAATTTTGATTTTCCTGCACCACTCTAATCTCCAGCATCTGCAGCACCCACGTCTGCCTACGATTGCTAACAATACCATTATTTATTTCCGGTGACTAATTGCTGGAGAACGATGTAGTTTGTTCTGATTTTACGGAGAATTGATAAGATTCAACAATATTCCCATTGGTCTTGGGGAGCAGTCCAGATCTGGTAACGATGATACATTTTCTTCCCTAGTGTACATTATTGACATGTTTGCTTTTTGTGGCAATCACCAGTGGTTGCAAAATCCCCAGTAGTATTGGATTAAATGGCAGACAATAAAACCAAAAAGAAGCTAAAGCAAACTTTTTAACCTTTGAATTAAGGAAAGGATAGAGTAATCCGGGGAAGGAATAAATAACAGATACATTGAAAAAAAAACCTTTTGCCTCGCTTTCAAAGAAGGATATCCATCCTACCTCAAATGGAGGACAAAATGTTGGTATAAAGGGGGCAAAGTTTATCGTCAGGTAGTATGAGAACGTTTAAGAGAGTAATACCTTGTTTTAAGAACAATCAGAACTTAATGTCACACATTGCAAATTCAGACACTGATAATTTCAGAGATATTGAGAGTTCTTTTCTGATTTTTCGTTGGTTTCATAGATTATGGAATGGTCCACCACCGGAAGTTAGAAAATGCACCATAGCTTGATCAGCAAATATCAACATGATTTTACAAGCAGGAAATTCTGATTGACAACAACATTCAACGTCATTTGAGAAGAAAATCAGCGGAGGCAACAAATAAAGCAACAATATTTAGACTACGAGGTTTGTCCAAAACGCCTCAATGAAATGAAGCATAGATTCTCATTAAGAAGGACACATACTGAGAAGAGACTACATGTGAGCAACAAGCTGATAATGCATATCGCTACGAATGTGAAACACATGGAAGATACAGTTGGTTGGGGAAGTGGGAACAGGTGCTTCATTTTTCTGCATTGTTGAGCTGCCAGACACAATCCACAAACTAGAAATGAACGGTAATGTGTAGGCAGCAGTAAGAACGTGAAGCTTCTATGTTTGTGCTTGGAGTATTACAAATACATTCAAAGTGTGATATAATCGCAATAATGCTCGGTTTGATGCCATTTTTCTCGAAATGGCAAATTTCAGTTTGAGTTAACATAACGTTATTTCAGTTTATTAGAACTTAATCATAAGCAGAAATCAATGAATTCATTAAAGGGTAAAAATATAAATTACCTCATTACTTTACGTCACAGGATAGAGCAGTAAATGTCATACAGGTATATTCTGTGGAAACCGGTGGATGTCAGCATGTCTCCACAAAGGTCCAAGGATACATCCCCGGGGAACACCACTAGTCGTGGACCTCCAGCTAGGTCAACACCTTTCCACCACTACCATCTGTTTCTATGGGCAAGGCAATTCTGAATCCAAGCAACCAAGTCACCGTGTCATCTTATGGATGAGCCTACCATGAAGGCCTTGTTGAAAGCCTTACTAAAATCCAAGCCGACAACACCCACTGCTCAACCCTCATCGAATACCATTGTCAGCTCCTCGAAAAATTCAATCAAATTAGTAAGACATGACCAGCCATGCGCAAAGCCATGCTGACTGTCACAGGAATGTTGAGTTTAAAAGCCATCGATATGCTAATCAGCGTGATTGTATTGAATTGCCTAGCCAGATTAATGGTCTGATTGAACTACTCCAGCTCTTATGTTTACATAAAATTCTCAGTTAAAGTCAGATCAAACAGATCTGATCATTCCAACTGCAGGTTGAAGGCAGATAATGATGCTTCAAACAGCTAAACTGCTCCAAGATTTTCCCTACTTTGCAGACAAGATTCGATGGGGTCTGAGTTATAATTGAAGGCAGTCATTGCAGATACATAAAAAGAAAACAAATCTGGTGTCGAACTCAGGAAG
>NC_057746.1:14985409-14996701 GCF_004010195.1 Chiloscyllium plagiosum | reverse complement strand
CCTGAAGAAGGGCCTGTGCCCGAAACGTCGAATCTCCTGTTCCCTGGATGCTGCCTGACCTGCTGTGCTGTTCCAGCAATAAAGTTTCAACTTTGATCTCCAGCATCTGCAGACCTCACTTTCTCCTCAATTCTGAATCCAAGCAACCAAGTCACCGTGTCATCTTATGGATGAGCCTACCAAGAAGGCCTTGTTGAAAGCCTTACTAAAATCCAAGCCGACAACACCCACTGCTCAACCCTCATCGAACACCATTGTCAGCTCCTCGAAAAATTCAATCAAATTAGTAAGACATGACCTGCCATGCGCAAAGCCATGCTGACTGTCACTAACTAGGCCATGTTTTTCCAAATGTGCATGAAACCTATCTCCAGGAATTCTCTCCGATAGCTTCATACCTAATGATATGAAACATTCTGATTGATAGTTTTCTGGATTATTCCTGTTTACATTCTTGAACAGAGTAACAACATTAGCTACTCTCCAGTCTTCTAGAACCGCTCCAATGGCGAGCGAGGGATACAACAATCTTGGTCAATACCCCAACAATCGCCTGTTTCACCAGTCTCAATAATCTGGCATAGATACCATCAGACGCTGGGGGCTTATTGACTATAATGGTCTTCAAGAGACCTAACACTGTTTCGTTCTTGATCTCAGAATGACCCCGCATATTAGCTTGTTCCACACAATTCTCACTATCTTCCATCTCCTTCTCCCAGATGAATAGGAATGAAAAGTACACATTTTGAAAATTGCTCACATCATCTGTCTCCAAGCACTAGTTCCTTACTTTACGCTCGAGTGGCCCTGCCTTCTCCCTACTCATCCTCACTTATTTTTAGTGTATGTGCAAAATACCTTGGATTCGCTTTAACCCTACTTTGCTAAGGTAATTTCTTGGTCGGTTCTTGCTCTCCTAATTCTCCATTCGAAGTCTTTCCAGCTTTCTTCGTATTCCTGATGGACCTTATTCAATTTCATATTTCATATGCTTCTTTCTTTCCTTTTGACTAGATTCACAATCCTCCTCGTTATTCAAGAGAAACTTACCTTCCCTTCCTTCTCCTTCATACTTGCTGGAAAATGCCGCTCGTGACCTGTCATTAGTACGTCTTTAAACAAATCCTACTGTGTCACCCGTGGACTTGCCTAATAATATATCTTCTGATTTAACAAACTATAGTTCCTGCCTAATACTGACATAATTTGGGTTCGCTAATTTTCAACCTTCCCACAACGTCTTGACTTATCTTTACTCATAGCAATTTGTAAACTTAAAGTGTTGCAATCACTGTTTCCAAAATGCTCTCACACTGAAAGGTAACTTACCTGTCAACGGTCATTAATCAATACAATTTCTTGCATTATCCCTTTTCTAGCTGGACTACTCACAAGTTGTTCCAAGAAACCTGCTTGGATGCACTTAACAAATTCTACCCCATCTAAGCATCTTGCTGTAAAGCAATCCAAGGCAAACTGGAGAACATAAAGTCACCCACTTTCACAACCCCCTTGTGATTGCATGCTTCCATAATCTTCTATATATTTGTTTCTCAATGTTCGGTGATTTCACAGAATATATAACATGGTCCCTTTGCATTGATTACAACCATCTTATTTTTGAGTTTTACCCATATTGCCTCAGTGGAGAAGTTCTTCAGTATTTGCTCTCTGAATGTAGGTGTGACATTCTCCCTGATTGGTAATGCAATTCCTCCACCTACTTTATCTCCCTTTCTATCTCGTCGAAAATAACCAGTCTCTGCAATGGTCATAGCATCATAGACACATGTATTAATGCAGGATTTTAGCTCATCATTTTTATCTGTAACACTCCATGGATTGAAATTTAATTGCATCCACTCATTAGGGCAATTGTGTTCCATTATTGCCTCTGCCTGCCCTTCCTTTCTAAATTACTTGTCCTTACGTCTACATTCCCCTCAATCCCTCTACTTTCTGACCTGCTACTCTGTTCCTGCCCCACTATCACTGCAGTTTAACGCACTCCCCGACACCAAATAGCAAAAGCGAAACTCCCTGCAAAAATATCGTTGCACATTTGGTTTCCTGCAAATCGTCCTTCTTGTTCAAGTCATCCCTCTCCCATAGGAAGTCCCAATGATACCAGAAACTAAACTCTGACCCCTGCTCCAGCAGATTATCCATGCATTCACCTGTCTTATATTTCCATTCCCTACCTCACTTGCACGTGACACTGGTAGAAACACGGAGATTACTACACTTGAGGGGCTGTTTTCCAGAGTCTCTCCTAACTCCTTGTACTCATTGTACAGGAATTTGTGAAGTTGTTTTGTAGGTATATACCTATGAGAGTGAATGTTGTTTGCACTGAGTGGTTACAAGCACCTGATATATGACGAGCTAGCAGTCTCAGAGTGCACTGAAAAATTGAAAAAGTATGTGACGATTGGCTGAGAAATAGGTACCTGAGTTGGATTTTCATCGGTTTCCAGATGAAAGAGATTGTCGGAGAGCGTTACTGGAATGATGTTGGACGACATTTGGCGATAACAAGAAGTGTGAATGGAGTCCACTGATGGGAGGTTGGATTCCGTGATGGTCTGGGGTGTGAACACAACCTTCTGTAGTTTCTTAAGGTTTTGAGCAGAGAAGTTGCCGTATCAGGTCATTATACACCTCAGTGGAAATATGTGAATATTTCAATGTTCACATGTTTAAATGTTGGTGAGGATTGTTATGGACAGGCCGAATTTCCCGAGCCACCTGAGGAAGAAGAGCTGTCGTTGTGCCTCTTGATCGTCGCACTTACATGGAAATTTCACAACATCACTCCTAGTGGACAGCACTGCTGCCTCACAGCGCCAGAGACCCGGGTTCAATTCTCACCCCAGGCGACTGTCTGTGTGGAGTTTGCACATTCTCCCCGTGTCTGCGTGGGATTTCTCCCACAATCTAAAAATGTGCAGGTTAGGAGAATTGGCCATGCTTAATTGCCCGTAGTGCTAGTTCCAAGGGTAAATGTAGGGGGATGGGTCTGGGTGGGTGCACTTCGGCGGACGATGTGGACTTGTTGGGCCGAAGGGCCTGTTTCCACACTGTAAGTAATCTAATGTAGGAACTTGACACACGAACCTCTCTACCTCACCTCCGTCCTTGCAGATGAGGGCATGTCCTCCGCCTTCCTCCCTGAAGTCAATGATCCATTTCTTTGTTTTCTGACATTGAAATGACGGTTATCATTTCACCACGACACAAATCTCTTTATCTCCTATCTGTATTCCGAATAGTCGTTGTTTGAAATCCGTCCTCCCATGGTGGGGTCATCAGCTAACCTGTAGATGGGTGTTCATTCGGAGTTTGGCTACACCGTTAAGTATAAACTTTGAATACAATAGGGGGCTGAGAATACATCCATGCTGTGGCTTGGATATGTAAGCGAGTTCGTCTCTTACAACATTATTCTTATTCTCCATTAATACTGCAATAATTCATTCTACAAAGTAGCTAAAATTGCTACTATGCCGGCCAATCCAAGTTGTTGCCAAACGTATTTATCTATGGGGCAACTCAATCCAAATTCACCAAAACGTTAACGATTGCAGGGAAATATCCAGCTATATCAATTATTAAAATAATGCACAATGGAATTAGTTGAATATAACCTCGATGCAGGCGTATACTTAATGAAAATTTCACAGAAATGTGCAGATCTGTGGAGTTTGGAGAACATTAGATGTTTGGGGGCAGGGCTCTGATTGGGTTATATAGATTGCAGGAAGTTTCAGAGGTAAGCTGATCCCTGAATGCCATAAGGGTGAGGATAATCGAGACTACCACAGTTGGCTCTGAAAAGGTGCTGAATGAATGTTTCTCGTCTGTATCAGTAACCTTTCCCCGTTCGGATTGACTCATAAGGTGTTTTGCACCCGAACATCACTGCAGGACTAACCTTACCACACAATTTTCAGATCAACGAACACGCCTATCCCAGTAACGCTCTCCTACAACCTGATTCTTCAGGCAAAAGTTGCAGAAGTTTGAAAACGTGCACCATTAGGGTCCAAATGTTGAGCTTGCTAATGTTTATCTTGCTTACCCGCCTCCTGTAACATGTATGCCTTACTCTGTTTGACTACCATTCGATTTCCAGGCCCTTGCTTTTTTATGATCTGCCGACACTGCTCGCAAAACAAATCCTTTCTCTGTACTTCATTACATGCAAAAACAATAAATCAAATCAAATCAAATTAAATCAAATCATATAAAAAAATCAAACCAATATTGTGAACATGGGAGAAATAATGAGATTTAAAATAATTGATTTCATTTTTGTTGTCCATCTATGAGTAACGGTGAATCTCTCTTTTGCTCTGACTCATAAGTATCTCGTGGATTCAACTTTTAACTAAAATGTACCCGTAAGAGCATTGAACGACAAAATAATGCCATATGGGATGAATGAGACTCAACCTCATTAAACCAGACATACGTTACCCATTCAAGTTCTGTGCAATGGTTTTGCTGTTCATGACAAAATAAGGAGATATTTTTTAATAACCTCCCCAGAAGTAACTGTAAAGTGAAAGGGAATCTTCTTTAAATATATCAGAAATCAAACTACTGTGCCATCTTTCTCAGTATAATATTTATTTTCAGCTTCTGACAACCATTGGACACAAATCGATTGAAAGTAAAAATCACAGTGAACAAGCAAATATTCCATGGCTGCATAACACAGGACAATGATAGCACTGTAGATACGGGTGATTTTCATAGAGATGCTGGGAAATTATAAGAACGGATCTGCCAGAATAAGACCAAATTAGTAATAACAACTAGATCCACATTTTATATGACCAGCAGCGAACGAGAGATGAATGCAGAGAGATGGCACATTCCCGAATGTAGGATGAGCATGGCTTTTGAATTAAGGGTAAGAGAGAGTATGTAACCAAGTCAGCATGTTTATGGTAAAATAAATAAATAAACTTCCTGTTTGTTTGTGTTTGGGGCACGGTTCAAATGTAAATGGTATGTAGTGTCACAGGAATGTTGAGTTTAAAAGCCATCGATATGCTCATCAGCGTGATTGTATTGAATTGCCTAGCCAGATTAATGGTCTGATTGAACTACTCCAGCTCTTATGTTTACATAAAATTCTCAGTTAAAGTCAGATCAAACAGATCTGATCATTCCAACTGCAGGTTGAAGGCAGATAATGATGCTTCAAACAGCTAAACTGCTCCAAGATTTTCCCTACTTTGCAGACAAGATTCGATGGGGTCTGAGTTATAATTGAAGGCAGTCATTGCAGATACATAAAAAGAAAACAAATCTGGTGTCGAACTCAGGAAGTTTTTTTCAACATGTTGTCGGACAGCTGGAGGCCAATGAAACAATATTTGGGAATTTACAGATTGAAAGAGGAATGGGGAAAGCATGTGAGAAAGATTTAGAGAATTGTGTGGAGCAGAGTTAAGCTGTGAGATATGAATTCAATGCATCTGTTAAAATTTTTATACTCTCAAAATAGCAAGTGTAGACTAATTGTGAAAAGAATAAAAGTATAATTTGTTCAAAGCCATATATTTACAAATCAGTAAAACATTAATGCAATTTTGCAAATGATTACGTTAAGTGCCATAAATCAACAAATGCAAGTCGTACAATTATGTATTCCAGAATATAGAGAAGAATAATTATAAGTAATGGAGGTAATTATAAAATATTTTAAAATAAAGACACAAAGCGAAAAAGATAGATATTCTGACAAAGTCGTTAAATTAGACAGAACTTCCAAGAAAATGTCTGTCTTAATAAATGGTAAGAAGATTGATTTCACTTCAAATTCAAACAGTGAAAGTCAGTAACGCGGATTTATTTATGGAGAAACGGATTAAGGCCACGGATTAGAGAGAAAAAGAACTTGATTTTCACAATTTTAGGTAAATAGGCACCGGGAAAGACTTGAGTGAAGCCATGAATGCTAATAGAACTCAAAGAACAAAGAGGTCAAAGAACTATAAAACAGAACAATTCATCTTTCAGACCTCCAAACGTACACAGACATTTTTTGCACTTTCACAAAAAAATTGTCTTTAATTAAAATATCTGTCTCCCTGTATGCCACCCAATTCCTGTATTCATCCAGGTGTTTTCTGGATTCTGCTAACTCAATTGTTTGATTGGTCTGTTGCTGTGCTATACATACTGCAGAATCCAATGTAATTTGAATGTTAAGTAATCAGATCGACAATTTTAACAACACAGATATTGAAGTGGTTTTATTTTTCGACGTCGGGCAGTATTCATTTTATTATAATTAATCGAACAGCAATACTCAGCACTTAATAAATACCCTGTTCGATTAATAGTCTCTTGTTCTAAAGGGAACTTTTATTACTAAATAAATTGCAAAGATCATCATGGTTTAACCTCTAGAACTCTGAGACACTTAATTGTCTGTCAAGTGCTAATCAGTTTGAGAAGTTAACAAATTAATAGCCACATCCTTTATATAGACTGTAATGGTCAAGGGACGAACTCCTTTTATAAAAAGTAACACAGAACCTAACATTTCCAATTGCTTTAAGCAAATGACACACGAATATTTCAGGAGTGACACAGCTGGTCAAACCAATTGGTTTTAAACAAAACGCAATTTATTTTCACATGAACAAAAGAACACAAGGTCTAGAATAACATCACTTTTTGAAACTATAAAGACACAAAAACGTAACTTAGCAAAGGGCTGTTCCAATTTCCTGAAAAATCCCATAAACTCACCACTTGGCAAAAACTTAAATTCAAACGCAGGCGCTTACATGATAAAGATGTCAGCGAGAGAGACGATCAGCATGAAACTTGTTCTTTGGTCGATAGCTAATTCCAACACAAAACTAAAAAAAGCACTGAACTGCGGGAAATAGTTACTCCACTCTCATTGCACCAGTGTTTTAAAAACAAAACTGAAAGGCCTTTCTAATTGTTGACTTTGGCAGCATCTGGTATAGATTATTAAAGTAGTCACATGAGACATTTTGGCACCTCTGCATTTACGACCTCGTTCGAATTAGAAACCACTACCAAATGCCCTTGTTGAAGGAGAAACATAATCACACTTCTCCCACAAAGAAATGAGTATGAAAAATGTCCAAAGATGACTTTATTTCAAAACCTCTTAATCTGAACGTGTTAGTTCACTGCAACTTTGTACATATGCATTACATTGATTTTCATCAAGCCAACATGAATGACTGCATTCTAATTTAGCCCATTTACTCTTGCGACTCTACACTTCCGTTTCTCATCCAAGTCTCTAAAATGCATTAGCAATCACGTTTTCTCATCCTGTCACATGCACATTTAAAAAAATGAATAGGTTAAAAAAACAAGCTTCATCTAAAACCTTTGGATTTTTTTGTCCATACGTTTCTCCACAAACGCCAATGCGTTAGCATCAGTGTATATGATTGTCTCAGATACATAAATGGTCACATAATATTAAAATTTTGTAACACTAACACCAAGCTCAAAGTCCTGTTCTCAATGGTCGACTATTTCTGCTAATGTATGTCCGTTTTCCTGTAGACGTAACCAAGAGTTATTTCTGTTTGTCTACTTTCTGAAAAAGCACAGCGTCGAAACTCACATCACTCACTTCGATCGACAACTTGAATGGCTTTGCATAAATAGGTCTGACGAACACTAGGGGCAATGATTAACAAATCTTTCAGTCTGTCCAATGCCTTCTTACAAAACGGTCTCTACTGAAACGCCTTTCCTTTATTTAGCAATTTAGTGAGTGGAGAAGCCATAATTTTAAAACTTCATCGAATTTCGGTAAAATTCACTCAATCCCTGGAATCGGAGCTCAGTAATGTTTTTGTCGATATGGGAAACTCCCCAATTAGCTTTTTTTTGCATTCAGCTGGGCCACTAATAATGATCAATAACATTTCTCAGGAAGATGACTTGGGCTTTGTAAAATTCACTCTTAGGCTTTATCACCAAAGCCGGCTCTTAATGTCGATTGATTAATTATAGTAATAAGAGCAAATATTCCTTGCATGTGTGACGAAAAATCATGAGGACAACAACATAAACTATTGTTATGGACTAGACCAGACCTCAACAAATACCGCAAAGAGCCTCCAACCTTTTATGGAAAAGGGCAGGCCCTCGAAAACATTTTAAGAAGGTAGCCCAGAACGTAACTTTTCTAGTGGTTTTAAGCAAATGTAAGGCGAAGGACCGATGCAGTTTGTCAAATCACTTGGTTTTAAACAATACAAGTTTTATTTACACCGAACAAATAAATACAGAATTTAGGAAAACATAACTTTTTGAAAAACCGTCTGACACAAAAATGCAACTTAACAACAGCCTGTTCCGATTTCCTGCAGCATCCCATAAACACACCACTTGACGAAAAGGCAAATTCGAAACAGTTTCTTGTGGGGGAGAGATGTCAGACAGGGAGAGAGAGAGAGGCGATCAGCCTGGAGCAGTTTATTTTTATTCCCCAGTTAAAACCAACCCAAAACAAGAAAAATGCTCTGAACTGGGAGAAATGTCCACTCCACTTTCATTGCATCAGTGTTTTGAAAAAGAAACTGAACGCCTTTTCTGATTGTTGAATTAGGCAGCATTATTAGCCATTATTAACTTAGCCAGTTTAGACATTTTTGCCACCTCTGCCTTTAAGAACACTCTCAAAAAAGCAGGACTGAATATCCTCATTAACGAGCAACATTATCACAGGACAAATCAAAATAGATAATACTCCCGATAAGTGCTTCTTCATGTTCAAGGAGTGTGAATAAAAAACATTGAAATCAGAAAATTTTGAAAATGACAAAATGTATTCAGAGTAGCAGTAATTCCAACAAAATTTCAGTACATTAGCAATACTGTTCTGATATTTTCCTGTTTGCAAACAGTTAAATGTTTCAGTTGATACAGTTCAATTAAGCACAGATAATTATCTAGACATGTATGAAAGTGTATCCTCAAGCAACCACCAATGTACACATTATTTATTTGCTTGCATATTATGTCCAGGTGCTTCATGAAATGCGAAGGGCAGTTATCTTAATTATTGCTACGAAAATAGTAACATTTGTTTCTCTCCTGCTCGTGACAATTATTCATTACAATTTTACAAAATCAGATACTTCCAGGCAGGCTTGGTGCAAAACTTTGTACTCAATTCAGTGTAATTAGCATAATTCCCTCTGATGGTTCAATGTCCTGATGTCTGATTCAACTATATGGAGAAAAAAAACCCTGTAGCGAAAATGTGGGAATTCAGAGGTGCTATGAGTAAGAGAAATGGACTGTTTGCTGCAAAATCGTTCATTTAGCTTTGAACATGTATCTTGACAAATAGCAGCTCCTCATATGTCCATTCGTTAGCCAGGCGTCCCAAGTTATATGAATAGTCACAGAGTAAAACCAGAGCTCAGTTCATGCACAGATCAGCATGACGTCAATGCCAATTCTTAATTATCATTGACACAAATAAAGGCATAAGATAAACAGTTTATATTCATGATGCTGCGAAATTGTTCCATGCATTTCTATGTGAGGTGAGCTCTCTAAAACAAACTCTGTGATCAAATACTCTGACAGTCTTCACATTACACGAGGTCAGATTTGCCCAGGGTGCATCAAACGCCAACATCACTTAATTTAGTTTTACATTGAAAACAAATATAAAATACCATGACAACAGAGGAGTTGGACTTCTGTTTTGCCAGAATAACATGAGATTTTCGTCAGACAGACGGATACGATCCGATTCTATGTGAATTTTACCAAGATATTAGAGAAGGTCCAATGTGGTAGTCTCGAGATGAAGCAAAATTAGTGGCAGCGCAAGGATCCCAGGTTCTGAATGCATCCTTTAGCAGTGGTCCGTGCGAAGTAGTCATTTCCTCCATGTATCTGACTGGATTTCCTCTGGGAGCTCTGGTATTCCACTCAGAGTCCAAAGATAAGCATGTTAGGTGAATTGGACACGACAAAGGAACTTGTCCTGCCATTTTCAGACACCTGGAAGTTAGATAAGTTAGACATCGTGTGAATTCCACTCGGAGTTGATTGGGTGAGACAATGGTTCCGGACGTGTTTGCTATTCTCAGGGCCGGTGTAGACTTGATGGGCCAAATGGCATGTTTCTGACATTCTAAACGATTCATGGCATCTGTGCAAAACTCTAAAGTTGGATCCACCATGACAGAGAGGTAGAAGGAAAAAAAGTAAAGATGTGTTTTTTTGTGAATGTCAGTCTAATTCCAATTTGCTTCCAGACAGATGAGTATCAGAACTTTCCGCTCTGTGTCTGGATATATGTTAATGGTTTAGACTTGAAGGTAATGCGCATGATTAACTCATTTAAATATCATGTAAAAATTCATGTAATTGAAACTGAAGAAGAAATCTACAAACTGCAGAAAGATATCAATGAGCAAGCCGGTATCAGAAGCTGTTGCAAACGGCATTTAATATAGGTCAATGAATTTGTGAAAGCTAAATAAAAGGAAGTCATTACACAATACATTGTAAAATGCTGCAGAGTGTAGAGGCTCGGAGGAACGTTGCAGTGGCTGTACACCGATGGGAGAAAGTGAGGACTGCAGATGCTGGAGATCAGAGCTGAAAAATGTGTTGCAAGAAAAGCACAGCTGGTCAGGGAGCATCCAAGGAGCAGGAGAATCGACGTTTCCGGAATAAGCGCTTCTTCAGGAATGAGGAAGGTGTACCAAGCAGGCTAAGATAAAAGATAGGGAGGAGGGATTTGGGGGAGGGGCGTTGGGAATGCGATAGGTGGAAGGAGGTTAAGGTGAGGGTGATAGGCTGGAGAGGAAGTGGGCTCGGAGAGATCAGGAAGAAGATTGCAGGTCAAGAAGGTGGTGCAGAGTCCAATGGTTGGGGCTGAGATAAGGTGGGGGAGGGGAAATGAGGAAGCTGGAGAAATCTGCATTCATCCCTTGTGGTTGGAGGGTTCCTAGGCGGAAGATGAGGCACTCTTCCTCAAGGCGTCGTGTTGCCATAGTCTGGCGATGGAGGAGGCCAAGGACCTGCATGATCTTGGCGGAGTGGGAGGGAGAGTTAAAGTGCTCCGCCACGGGGTGGTTGGGTTGGTTGGTCCGGGTGTCCCAGAGGTGTTCTCTGAAATGTTCCGCATGTAGGCAGCCTGTCTCCCCAATGTAGAGGAGGCCACATCAGGTGCAGCAGATACAGTAAATGATGTGTGTGGAGGTGCAGGTGAATTTGTGACGGATATGGAAGGATCCCTTG
>NC_057746.1:14925827-14984794 GCF_004010195.1 Chiloscyllium plagiosum | reverse complement strand
AAAAAAAAACAAGGAGGTGTTAAGGAAACAAGTACCAGGAGGAAGAGAACCTGGGCTAAGACCATTTCAGAGCATTCAGGTAGATTATACCGAATTACCCGAAGTGGGAAGACTGAGGTATATACTGGTAATGGGTGATCACCTATCTGGATGGGTGGAGGCGAACGCTTTAGCCACTGCCACTGCAAGTGGGGTGTCCAAGATAATACTTGAACACATAATTCCCAGATATGGAATAGTGGAATGCATAGATTTGGATCAGGGAACTCATTTTACTTCCAGGGTACTCCAGGGAGTAATGAAGAGGTTAGGAGACGAAGGATGATACGATGTATCTGGAGGTTGGTGGGGTGGTAGGCGAGGACCAGTGGGGTTCTGTCCTGGTGGCGATTGGAGGGGTGTGGTTCAAGGGCGGAGGAGCGGGAAGTGGAGGAGATGTGGTGGAGAGCATCGTCAACCACTCCTCTTACCCACTCCAACCTCGCACCCTCGCAACGTGAAGCCCTCCACTCCCTCCGCTCCAACCACAACCTCACTATCAAACCGGCGGACAAGGGAGGCGTGGTAGTAGTAGGGCGCACCAATCTTTATATTGCTGAGGCTAAACACCAGCTCGTGGACACCTCCTCCCATTGACCCCTTGACCATGACCCCACCTCCAACCACCAAACCATCATCTCCCAGACCATTAATAACCACATCACCTCGCGGGATCTTTGTCCATCATTTGCTCTATTCCTATTGCCCTTCACCTTAAAATTACGTCCTTCTCCTATTATAGGGACACGCCCATCATAAACTTGAAAATACCAAATGATCTCTCCTCAGTATTGTCTGAGTCAAATAAAGAACAATCCAATTTAATCTCCTTTTATGTATTACCTGTCGAAATATTTCCCAACCAGCTTTTTGTGAAGACGTGCTCTCGCAATGATCTCAAATTTCGGGCCACCAATCAAATAGAGAACACTTTTATGGATATAATCAGAATAATGTAGTGTGAATGCTATTTGCTGCTTTTCTGCCAACATCTTGATTATGCTCATCTCATGATACATTTGGACATGGGCGGCTTCAGTTTTTGAAGAGGCATGGATGGTTTTGAAGATGATGCAACAGTCTGCATCATATAGAGGAACATCATTAAGCAGTTAATAATTAACACTTCTATTTAGTAATAGAAAAGGTGAAGATTAAAAATAAATGGAGAAAAGATGTAGAAAACATTCTCAAGAAGAGTCATATTCACGTGAAATATTAACTTTGTTTCTCCACAAATCCTGCCAGGCATTTTAATTTCCTCCAAAATTCTCCAGTCCTGGGAAAGAAAATCTTCGGGTTTTTTTTCTCTCTCTGGAAGCAGCATGGATCTTTGCCTTTCGATCAGGAACACATTTACAGTAATTGAGTGGTTATTGCACAAGTATCACTTTTTCTGACAAGTTTATTTTGCCTCGTTCTTTCCAAACGATTGTGTCATATTAAAGCTGATGTTCCTTCTGCTCAATTTTCCCCTCTTTCTCGTTAGAAGAGTGCTGTCGCTATCCAATTCAACAGAATCTATAATTTCCTTCATATGCCTAACGCACAACAAGCTGATAGTGAGAAAAGTCTATCGTGATTATAAAGCAAACGCCCCTAACACAGATCCAAATATCAGTGTCTGCTACCCCGTTCGAATTATATCCACATTTAATCTCAGTTAGGGTAAGCAGAATGAAAAAAAGCAGCACAGATGGCCATGAACTCCTATTAACCATGATCTAAGATATACAGCGCTTGATATTTAAGTGCATTACTCCATCCAATGAGCCTTGGAACGAGCAGGAAAGGAAGGTGCTGGAATTCTTCTGACATAAGGAACTGACTTCGGTCCATGTAGTTTGGCACAAATGCAATGAAGATCACAAATGCTTATGATTACTTAAACGTTATTCATTAACTTCCACATCATCCAAGAAAGACACTATTGCAAAGAAGGGCGTTGATTAATCCTTTCTCTCGAAGTGTGAAGAAATCAGTTCCAAGCTACTGTACGGTATAAGAGATTGTGGATTGTCTTTGTGAATTATGTTCTTCTGTGCCACTTTTAAGGTCACTCTTAATAAATTCAGTCTCATAGAGACGACGAACGTCGATCATAAATTGCAAGTGCAACGGACAAGATTGCTTCGGAAAATGAGTTGTGATCCACACAGTTGGATAAAGTTTGGATTTTACGTGGAAGACACCGTAAACGCAGGTATACTAAATGCAATATGAGTTGTGTTTTATACATGTAATTGATGTCAGATTTTGGATTGTGAAATACTCGCATGTGTGTGTCAGTTTGTGTGAATGAGAGTTTTAGTGATTAATAACAGCATTTCTGGATTTATGATTTTTAAATAAACATACATGATAGTGATGATCCTGGAGTCATAATGCAAATGCGTTTCCATTGTGAAAGTGTCACGATTAATATTCATTTGCAGAAGGTTTGAGTGAGTTTACTATAAGACTCATTCCTCAAAAGAAATGAGTTATCTTAGAACAGTTGTGCAACAATTTCCGTTATACAAATGTTCCGTTGATAATTCGAGATTGTAAGTGGCTAATTAAAAAACCTGAATGGATTATTTAACTTTATGAAAGTTTAGGCTACGTTTAATGAATACAGGAATTGAAACAAACAGTTAGGTCACACCTTTAGGTGCACATAATACGAAACTCGAGCTGGTAATGGAGAATTCTAAAGTGCTGATTTATGGGAATAGACCGGATTGTATTTTGCCAAGAACTTTGAATTGTTTCAGATTGGGATAGAGCTCAGCATCATGGTCTACATACTATGAAATTGTCTGATTAATGCAATTACCCCCTGAAGGGAATCAAACCGTTAACAAGTAGAATTTGCAGTTTCACACACTATGAAACATAACATGCCCCTCCCTATGCATATCTGTTTGCAGTATATTACACTTGTCTTGCACATTTTCAATTTGCAAGTTTATGGAAGAAATTTGGATCGCA
Organism: Chiloscyllium plagiosum; assembly: GCF_004010195.1. NCBI lineage: Eukaryota > Metazoa > Chordata > Chondrichthyes > Orectolobiformes > Hemiscylliidae > Chiloscyllium > Chiloscyllium plagiosum. The sequence continues at coordinate 14,981,782 of NC_057746.1, read as the reverse complement.
GTCAACACAGTGAGGATTAGTTTGGTAATCAATGATCCTCCTCAACGTTCACGTTCTTTCTTCTCGATAATGTCTACAACCTATCAGCACTGAGCGTCCGAATGCTCCCACATACCTCTTTGAGTGAGAAGGTCATCTACCAATATTACCAACTGCACCCTGATGTCCAAGTTTAATCAGGCCAAGCATAGTTCTGCAATCTTCAGATTTCCCCCCTTACATACCGCCCCTCATCTAAGCCAGGATATTTGAGACTGTCAGCGATGAAAATCCAGTGTCTTTTATTAACCCATATTAACCAGGGTTGATTTGTTCATACCACATTCTATCCTAACCCAATAAACTTTTCCATCCTTATTTACATAGAATGATTCTAATTCTGCTGTTATAATATTCAATGGTTATGCATCCAAGTTCTTTTGTTGCAGAGAATCTTAATACCACAGGAACCTGGTGAGCGGAAAGTATAACAGCTCCACAGTCTCTCTTTATGCAGACTGCTTACGATGGTCCATTCAAAGTGAACAACCTTGCAGTGTTTGATACAGTTTTCTTTAACCTCAACACGATAATTTGTTTTCCAAAACTATTTTTTCAACTCACAGTGGTTTCAAGTTTCTTGAAAATCTGTAATAAACTGTGATCACTAATTTGCAAGCACTGCAAAATTTCTGTTTTTAGTGTTTTGAACTTGGACATATTTTAGTATGCAGATGTATTCTGTGCAGAACCACTTAGAAGTTCTGGGAAAATTTTCATTCCATATCTACTTTTACTGGGGAAATGAATCTTTCTTCATTGTTGCACTTTTCATTACAGGACATGTGGGTAGTGCAATCCATATTCCTTGTTACATTTATTTTATGTTAGGACAGAGAGTAAATTAGAAGATAATAATGGCAAGTAATAGCGGTAGTACATTAACACAGATGACGTTATTCCTCATAGCGATTAGATCAGTCAAATTAGCAGAAGAAGCAATGAAGAAGATTGCATAAATTGCATTCAAGACAGTTTATTCAAGTATGTTGTGGTTTTAATCAGGGATCAGACTATTTTAGGTCTGGTCAGTGTAAGGAGGCAGGTCAAATAAATGATCTCGGAATAAAATGTGCCCTAGAATCAGCGGTCATAACATGGAAGAATATGCAATTCATTTTGAGAGTGAGAAACATAAATCATAAATAGTTGTGCTAAACTTACATCAGGGTAATTACTCTCGAATAAGGGAAGAGTTAGTTGGGGTGAACTGGAAAAGATGGTTTGTAGGAAATATGGTCAAGGAAAAATGGTTGAATAAAATTAAGTAGTTTATGCCTCAAGAAGCCTGAATTCAGTATGAAAAAGAAATGCCAGGAAGATGATAAGTGAAGTATGATTAGTAGCGGAAGTTGAAGAAGCATAATTTGAGATTTTAATCCATGTGTCATCAAGATACAAGATCGTGCACTACTTCAGGAAACTTTGTTTACATTCTAAGATATATTTATTGAATCACAGCAGTGACTTCATTGGCATGATTCACCTCCTGTTTTCCACTTCATTTTACAGTATCAGTCAACACACGGTCTCCTGTCTCTCTTCGAGAACATTCCACTTCTGATAAATGCAGTGTAACATCAGATGTCTTACAGACCTTGGTCGCTGAAAGCTGCTGCTTATTAACTCATTCAAAACCACGATACACAATATTAATTGAACGGCCAAAAGAAGGCTGGAGTATTTCAAATTAGTGAACATGTTCAATTGACTCTTAAGTGTGATTGACATTCATTGATATCAGACAGTGACGGCTTCCTGTTTGTTAGTTATCTGTGGACTCATCATCTTCATTAGGTGTTGCTTTTTATCATTTTCAAAGATGAGAGGATTATTTAAAATATTTTTTATCTCTTCATTAAAACAAAAGAGATACATTTCCAAGTAGGGCTCGAAGATTGATAACGTGGCTGCCATGTCTCAATCCTCAAGTAATTTAACGAACTTCCCGTTAATTCAGGAGCAAATACCCTCCTGACTTATTTGTTTGGTTTTGCATTTGTTATGTTTGAATACTTGGAGAGAATTAAATTTCCATCCCTATCTTGAAGACAAAACTAATTCAGAACGTAAAACTGTGTTAATACTAAATCATTGATGACAAAAATTTGCAGGTTATGTCAAACTTGTAAGGATAAAACCATTGAAAAAGTATGCAAATTGTTGCAAAGTTAACTCAAATGCAAATGTTGGATTACTGAAGCAAATTGAAATAGCAGAAGGACATAATGGCGGTTATGTTCTTTTTTTACTGGTGGCCTTATTATTAGGCCTTTGAGCCTTTCCAAACCTTTTATGTTGCAACCGGTCATTCCCATATTGTCCTTCACCTTGATATTTCATACTGTGTCTTCCCTGGTTAACTATGTTCTAGTTTAAGGTCTTCCAGAAATATTTCGTCCTCACTGCAGTATATCTTTTCGTTGAATCAGACCTCTTTAAGAAATAATCAACTGTCTGCGATTTTTCATCAACTGTCTTTTCGAATAAATCATTTTTCCACTTCATTGCAGCAGATTCATTGCAATATATTTACCCGTATTTAAGTTTTGCACATTGTTTACACAGTTCTTGTAGTTTCAGACTAATTGCTAAATTCTACACATCATCTCTCTTGTTAAGGAGCACTTGTTCTCCTAATATCATTCAGTAATCTCACCTAATTGCACGTTTCCAGCTCCAGGGTAATAATGTTACTTTCACAAAGTTACATTTTAGGTGTCATTCGCACAATAATGAGTTTTGAATGCATATGATTGTTATAACGTTGTAAGTGCAGATGAAATTTAGTTTGTGACGTCAGTTAATGGTGGTAGGATCATTTTTCGATTTGGGGGCATTTCTGAACAGAGAAGTTGAATTTTGTATTGATCTTCTTTCAATTTCCACCCTAATTTTCACGGTAATATGATCCATCTTTCAATCGTTTCTTCACTTCCAAGGCATCTTTGACTTCATCTCCATGGAGTAGTTATTAGTTCATACTCATTCCAAATCATGGAATTCCAAAAATATCTAAACTGCACTTGCTCACACGCTGTCTACTCCATCTTTCTTTTTTGTCTGTTTACTCTGTTTGCTCAATCTCTTAAAGTAACATCGCCTTCCAAACTAATACTTCTCACATGTCTTCTTTTCTCCTCAGCTGAGGATAGACCAGTACATGCACTGTGTCCATGATGTATTATACACATATTTTCATAACCCTTCCCCTCCCTCTTCACACTCACCCTCCCTATTTCACAACTATTCGAACACCAGTCAATGTATTCAACCACACTTCCACTGCCACTGGAGTTGGTTTAGTACAGATGGATGGATACATGGTTTGTGATGCAGGCTATTGTCAACCACATGAGTTCAAATTCAATAAAACCTGAGCGTACCATGCAGGGCTCTTGTTCTAGTACTCTCCCAGTGGAATTCTGAAACAAAACTGAGAATGTTGGAGAAAATCAGCAGGTCTGACAGCACCTATGGAGAAAGAAGTAGATGTAGAAGTCTGGAATAATTCTTCATCAGTTCAGAACTTTTAAAAATCATCTTTCACGCTCCACAGGTGTTGTCAAACCTGATGGGTTTCTCCAATATCTTCTACATTTGCAGTAAATTGCTAATATTTATTCTGTTTAGAACACGTTGTGAAAGACTTTGGGCAATATCTTCCTGTCGACTTCATTCAAAGGACTTGCAATTCGCTGTGAAAACCATATAAGGAAGCACAAAATGCATCACCCGTGGCAGCAAATTCACTTTTAGTAACGAGTTACTTCAAGAAAGACAGATAGATGCGCCCCCTTTAAAGAAACCAAGATGTCAAAATTAATACTCGTCTAGCAAGCACAATTAACATTCCAAAAAATAAGATCCATGGTGAGGAAATAAAAGCATATTACAAATATATGTTCCAGGAGTGGAATAAATCCTGACCAGTAGGGGGATTTGCTGCAATTTTGTTTTCAGTGTCTGTTACTATGTATGTGTTTTGGGAATTGTTACTTTGCGATGCTAATCTGAATTACCACTGAATGTATGGTTTGCTCCCTTCCTTCCTGCAGCTCATCTGCTTCTGAGTACCTCATCCGATTGCATTCTATTCAATCTAGCAAACACAATGTGTATTTGACGGGCATCCATTCCCAGACAACGAAAATTTAGTTCAACCAAACCTTTGCTTATTTATATCCAAACTCACAGCAGGTACGGCTCATGGTTGCTGATTGTTGATGTCACAAAATTTGATGGCTGACAGCAAATTTTGCAACTGCAATATTTTTCGAATTGGCAAAGAGCATCATTGATGTGCGAAGATTAGGATTAAAGTTTGTGAGAAGATTTGTAGCTCGGGTACTCGTTGTTGTGGTTCTGCTCACCGAGCTGGGAATTTGTGTTGCAGACGTTTTGTCCCCTGTCGAGGTGACATTCTCAGTGCTTGGGAGCCTCCTGTGAACCGCTTCTGTGATCTTTCCTCCAGCATTTGTAGTGGTTTGAATCTGCCGCTTCCGGTTGTCAGTTCCAGCTGTCCGTTGCAGTGGTCGGTATATTGGGTCCAGGTCGATGTGCTTATTGATTGAATCTGTGGATGATGCCATGCCTCTAGGAATTCCTTGGCCGTTCTCTGTTTGGCTTGTCCTATAATAGTAGTTTTGTCCCAGTCGAATTCATGTTGCTTGTCATCTGCGTGTGTGGCTACTAAGGATAGCTAGTCGTCTCGTTTCATGGCTAGTTGGTGTTCATGGATGCGGATCGTTAGCTGTCTTCCTGTTTGTCCTATATAGTGTTTTGTGCAGTCCTTGCATGGGATGTTGTACACTACATTGGTTTTGCTCATGCTGGGTATCGGGTCCTTCGTTCTGGTGAGTTGTTGTCTGAGAGTGGCTGACTCAGGCAGGCCATCTTCAGCCGATAGTTGTCTGACTCTTTCATCCATGTGAATTGAATATTTTGATCACGAGCATCAGATAAACATATGGGAGTGTCTATATCGAGGTATACCCCTATATATTAGTACTAACTAGTGACACACGTGGTTGTAAGTCCACTACATCAGCATTTAGCTATTGACAGCTAATAGTCAGTTGATGGTGAAATAAGTAGACACACTGCAAATCAGCATCTTTGTTTGCAACATTTTATTCTAAATGATTTTTGGTGAAAAGAGCAACTGCAATTTGCGACAGAACACAACATATACACCAACCTCCATCATCAGCATTAGCCTTTACATTGCTAAGACTTAGAGAGCAGGAACGAAAGCTGAACAGTTTCCATCTTAGTCATCTCAGACAAATCAATGCCATCTACTAGCAAAAAAGGTTAATAAAATCAGAGGTCCTCCAGCATGCTAATAGCATATGTGTACTCTTATTTTTAAACCCATGATGCCAGCATTGGCTTGGCCATATTCATCAGATGAGTGATGGAAACACAACAAGCCAATGGCTCCTTAATTTTTTGATATTATTTTCGAAAACAGACGAGAACTACGTGCAAGACTGAATGTTCACAGATGTCGTCATAAAAAAATCGACAGACATGGCCTTCTATTGCTTATAGTAAAGCAAAGAACTGAAGATGCTGAAGATCTGAATAAGAAACAGAAATTGCTAAAGAACATGCCAGGCAGCAATTGTGGAGGGAAAGCTGAATAAATGTTCAGTGTTCAATGGCACTTCTTCAGAACTGATGTTTTGACCAAAAATGGGTCGTGGGTTTCGAAATATTCACTCAGCCTTCTCCACGAAGAGGCTGACAGACATGCTGAGTATCTCCAGCAATTTCTGTTTCCATTTCAATGCGCTTCAATTTCTATGGTTATGTGTTCTCAATCTTGACTGTTCTGAGGTTCATTGGAACAGTTAATGTGAAACAGCATTAATAGCTGACCAAAAATATGGCAACAGATAAAGAGCTGAAAATGTGTTGCTGGAAAAGCGCAGCAGGTCAGGCAGCATCCAAGGAGCAGGAGAACCGACGTTTCGGGCATGAGCCCTTCTTCAGGAATGACGAAGGTGTGCCAAGCAGGAGTCGGTCATTTACTATAATCCGACCGACTACCACAGCTACCTAGACTACACATCCTCCCACCCTGCCCCTGTAAAACGACATCCCATATTCCCAATTCCTTCATCTCCGCCGCATCTGCTCCCAGAAGGACCAGTTCCAATACCAAACAACCCAGATGGCCTCTGTCTTCAAAGACTGCAATTTTCCTTGGTCGTGGTCAACGATGGTCTCCACCGCATCTCCTCCACTTCCCGCTCCTCCACTCTTGAACCCCGCCCCTCCAATCGCCACCAGGACAGAACCTCACTGGTCCTCACTGACCACTCCACCAACCTCCATATACATCGTATCATCCATCACCATTTCCGCCATCTCCAAACGGACCCCACCACCAGGGATACATTTCCCTCCCCTTCCCTATCAGCGTTCCGAAAAGACCACTCCCTCCGTGATTCCCTCGTCAGGTCCACATCTTCCACCAACCCAACCTCCACTCCCAGCACCTTCCCCTGCAAACGCAAGAAATACAAAACTTGCGCCCACACCTCTCCCCTTAATTCCCTCCAAGGTCCCAATGGATCCTTCCATATCCACCACTAATACACCTGCACCTCCACACACATCATTCACTGCATCCACTTCACCCGATGTGGCCTCCTCTATATTAGGGAGACAGGCTGCCTACTTGCGGAATGTTTCAGAGAACACCTCTGGTACACCCGGACCAACCAACCCTATATTGGGGAGACAGGCCGCCTACTTGCGGAACGTTTCAGAGAATACCTCTGGGACACGCAGACCAACTAACCCAACCACCCCGTAGCCCAACACTTTAACTCCCCCTCCCACCCCACCAAGGACATGTAGGTCCTTGGACTCCTCCATCTCCAGGCCATAGCAACACGACGGTTGGAGGAAAAGTGCCTCATCTTCCACCTAGGAACCATCCAACCACAAGGGATGAACTCAGATTCTCCAGTTTCCTCAATTCCCCGTCCCCCACCTTGTCTCAGTCCCAACCCTCAAACTCAGCACCATCTTCCTAACCTGCAATCTTCTTCCTGACCTCTCCACCCCCACCCCCACTCCGGCCTATCACCCTCACCTTATCACCCTCACCTTAACCACCTTCCACCTATCGCATTTCCAACGCCCCTCTCCCAAGTCCCTCCTCCATACCTTTTATCTTAGCCTGCTTGGCACACTTTCCTCATTCCTGAAGGAGGGTTTATGCCCCAAACGTCGATTCTCCTGCTCCTTGGATGCTGCCTGACCTGCTGTGCTTTTCCAGCAACATATTTTCAGCTCTGATCTCCAGCATCTGCTGTCCTCACTTTCTCCTCGCACAGATAAAGCAACAAGTAACAAATGATCTACTTATTTTAAGCAATTTCTTCACCTGAAGCAAATGTGCCTGGGATCATACGTTACATCGGAATTGAAAAACTGCATCTTAACACAATGAATAACATATGCACTAAAGAATTGCTTTTGCAAGGTAGAAGTAGTCTGTAGAGAACCTTAGACTGCTTTGGGCTGTGTTTAATATGGGAGCATAGTGTGTCTCTCAAGGAATATTCAAATTGACATTTCAGATACACTTCAAAATGTACTGTGGCAATAGATGTCTTAGATTGTCACGTGTCAACTAAATCTTTGTGTCCGTATTGGGATTAATGACGTTCTCCACGGAGCAGGACTGTGTCACAGGAGGATTCCATTTTCTCTTATAAAAGGACACCGTTCAAAATATCATCTATTTGTGTCAGCGGCAGCAGCATCTATGGCACTGTCAGGGATTGGTGGCTGCACAAAAATGGATCATTGGATAGTACAGCATTTAATTATTAACATTGAAACTGCATTCTATCATGCCCTTGCTGTCATAGGTGTTCCTGGTAAGTGTCCAAATTAATTGTTTTGCTTTCTTTTGAATGACTAACTTTTCGCAAGTTTACTGATCTCAAACATTTAACTCAATCAATTCATGTATGTTATCTATTTGGTGAAATTTCACTATCTTGATGTCACTGGGTGCTTTGATTTCAGTTGATGTACTAATAGCATCGACATCTGTTTATTCTGAATGATACATCAACACTTTAGCATTTCTCTCGCTTGCAACGTGCATATGTATGCTTAAACGCTCTGCACAGCTCTCCGGTTAATAGATAACATTCTATCAGGTCCCTCTCCTTTACAATATTTTCATTCCTGACGTTTGCTTCAATAACATTTGCAAAACGTAGGCTTTTACATGCAAAGTAAAATTCACCGGTAGATTGGCAACAAAATTCATCTGTTATTTTGTTCATTGTTATTGTTCTTGAATTACTACTTTACAAATGTTAAGGACCGTTTAATTATTATTGCCAAATCTTTGTGGCCATTGTCCTCCATCTAAGGTTGTTGTAGATGCTATTTGATTTGGTTTCACATTTGCATTAAAATGTGACAAATTATGGAAATGCACTTTCAGAAAGTGCACTTTTTGGCCAGATGACATGATCTGCTGTATTCAGATTTGGAAATGATGCTGTCTGCCTGCAGTGCTATGTGCAAAGCCATTCCTCATTGTTGGGGTGGAATAAGTTTTGTTGATGTCTTTCTTATTGATGTACTGGCATCTGCTTTAGAGTTTCTGAGGCTACATCTGTTGTGCAGAATAAACACAGATTTGCGTCTAATGAGAGCTCAAGACTGCCACTTGCTGTAGTTAATATAAAATTATTTCATTTATCTTTTGACAGTGTAATTTATTGGATGTTCATCATCCATTGGATGTTTTCCGTCGAATATAACTTTGAAAAAATATCGTAGGGATTATAGCCACATCCTATTTCCTAAACTTGCCCAAACGAGTACCTTTTTTTTCTACACTCCATTGACACTGGAATTCGTGCGATGCATCTCCCAGAAAAATAAGGTTGTTTAATTGATTTTTTTTTTACCAGAACTGCAACAGTAATGTTGGAGATAGAACTCATTAAAATGTACTTTCTCTTTTGGTTTATATTGAGGAGATGTGAATGTCATGCAGCAATGTACTGTAAACGCCTACCTTGTTAATAACTACCTTGCTTCCGTGGTTTTTCTCAGTACATTCTTCAGTTGTTAAAAATTGAAGGCTGTAGTTTGCTCGAGGTGATTTGCAGATATTGTGTGACGACAAATCCTAGGGAACTGGACTGCGCTGAGTACTTCAAATAGTTTATCTTGTTGTTGTTGTTGGTGTTGAAGTTGATCAGAAACAAGACAGAGGTTTTGTTCCATAACAAAATAGTTTGATTATCATTGATCATGAGAGGAAAAAAAGCACAGCCAAGGGACAGACAATACATGTGCATTTGCACTTGTCCTTTTTGCTGCACAACTAGTGCAGTAACATTAGGATAGGGAAGTGCTCTGACCAGAAAGAGCTGCATTTAATCTTGGTTTCCACCCTCGAATGCCTGAGAAGTTGCTTTGCAATTGTTAATCGGGGCATTGTATGCAAATTGTTGCGTAGATTACTTCTCTGTTCTCCACTGTTAACATAGTGCCAAATGTGATTCCATCTCGGGGAAACTGAAAACGTTGCAAATGCATTATACACTACCAGGCGGACATGGCAAGAGTGAATTTGCTCGTTATACTTTTCGATTAGATACAGATGTACGTTCTGAAAATATTTTGAAAGCAGTTTACAATCATTGACTGCAACCCCTTATGTAAAATATGTGGTGCCCTGCTTTATGCAGCTAGAAACTGTTTGGTTCACTGCTGCAGTAACCATTGATATTTTTTTTGTTATTTGTTGCCAGAAGCTGAAAAACAAATATTTCACAAAGAAAACTATAGTGGCAGCCAAGCTAAGCGAAACTGTGCCCATTATTTAAAGAATATTTACGGTATTATGTATTCACCAATAAGTATAAGCTCTTCCCTTTGGTTTTATTCTATCCTCAGGTATAACAACTACTGAGCTTCTTCATTATATTCTTACCCAAGAAGCACCATTTGTTCTGATTCTGCTGATCACTGCTGTCATTGTAAGACATACATCATTGATTAGTGGATGCTGCAGGAGAATCCAGGTTTTCAGCAACATGAGAAATCCCAGGGTTCCAGAGATGGAAGGACAAAGGAAATCCACCACTTTATTACTTTTTATTGCTGATAACTTTATGTTGTTATGGTCAAATATGTCAGATATATTCTGAATAGGCTGGAATGCAGATCTTAGAGTGGGATTTTATATGGATACCTTAGTTTGACTATGAAATAGGTTTCATGTTGCAGCTCCTCAATTGTTTGTGCGTTTTGTCATCAATTCGACTAAATTCAGAGAGTAGCTGAAATATTTGTTCATTTGATGCTTGATTCAAAATATTTTGTTCATGTATTAAGAAGAACTGGTTTCCAACATCAGCAGCAAATTCGACCTTGTTTTATGTTCACTCTACCCTCCATCAAAGCATTTGAATTTGACTACGGTGGTGAATATTTGATACTGAATATGACTGCAACGACAAACAGGAAAACATTGAAAACCCACAGAATCAAGTCATGATTATAAAAGGGCATTCAACACCCGTACATATTTGATGATATATTTTTGTATCGAAGCAAACCTGTTCACATATTCTTTCCAAATTGCAAACTAAGGTGGCACGGAAAAATAAAATAACCTTAGATAATCTCTCGTATAGCCACATAACGTGGAACCTCAACATGCTAAGGTTATGAAAACTAATACTCCACTTTGAAGGGAGAGAATTTTTAATATCCAGTCTTGATTGAATGATATTTCTCACTTAGAATAACGATCTAGCATTAACAAAACAAACATGAAATAGAGAGACTGGTGAGGGCAGAGGGAAGACGTGTAACTGTAATAGTAGAGAGATCAAGGAGTAATCCAAATAGTAATCAGAATTATATGACAGTGAGTGCTTTATGTGAATCATATAAATCATATAAATTCCTCTTAATGAGTAATTGGGTCCTGAAAACAAATCGATGATTACAAAATTTAGAGAATGAAAGACGTGAGATGGATTGAGTGAAGAATGTATATCAAATGAACAAGCTAGAACAAATAGACTGCAAGTATGTTCTTTCACTGATCTTTTATATTATTCGCTTTGGCAATAATTTAAAATTGTAACTTCAAACTTAGTCTGACGACAAATGGAAACGCCATTCGACAATTAAAGAAGAAAATTAGTGATAATTTTAATTTGCCTCAGAGTGAGTGTGTTCCTGCTGTAAAGAAGACTCTGAAGTCAGGAACACAGTATTGTGTCTTAGGACAAATATAACTACTGATCATAAGGATTCATCACGTGCAAGTTTTTTTCAAAGGGCTGAACAATTGATAACCAGATGGATGAATGTTAAGCCAATTACATTCACAAGTCACATGCAGGTTTTGTTTTTAAAATTTTGAATGCATGCTCAGGGGCTTAAGTTCACCGTCTAAACGGATGGTGGCATGATAACATAAATGTTGCATTGGAACATCAATTTGCCAATTTGTTGATCAAACCTAACAGCATATGATACCAAGAACAGGAACATGGAATAAACTACAATAGTCTTAGAAAGAGGTCAAAGAGTTTCTCGGTGCCAAAGACTCTGTTATTGACATTCACATTTCCTTGAATTTATAACAAAGACATTCCCACATCCTTAACATTACTGATAACAGAGATGTCATTTGCATGTATATTTCACAAGGTGGAGATGCTATATGGTTCTGCTAAATGGAACAACAATTGGCAGAATTAAAACTGATATGGAAAATCTGTTGAACAATCTGTCTGTTAGTAAATGGAGATCTTCATATGATAAGGAACTTTGCACGTTAGGCTGTAAAGGGCAGTGATTAAAGTAAGATTTAGAGTTGCAGAGCCATTTACAATAGCTTATATGTTTTTGTCAGAAGCGGGACTGGTAACAGAGGCAAAATAATGCACATTATCTTGAGAAAGAATTAAGTCATGAATTTCATGTTTTCTGAGTCAGCAGCAGTGGGTGCCGGGATCTATTAGAGGTAGATCCAATCGAGATAGCATTAGACTGATGAGAAGAGGAAAAGTGTTCAGGCATATGGGAAACAGAGCATAAAAGGACTTGAACTCAATTGTTTTTTTTTTCTTGTCTTCCAAAATAAGCATCGATGTTTTCATCCACTGAATGATTTGCATGTGGAGTGCATCGACTGGAATAGTGGTGGAGGCCGGTTCAACACAGTTCAACTGGACCATACGATTGGATATTTGATGATTATTCAAATAAAATGAATTTGCAAATGCAATTTAGAAAAAAGCAAACAAGATATTGACATCGGGGTATGATGCTCATTTAACACTCCTGTGCGGGGACGATGAGCCAAAGGCCTCCTTCTGTGCTAAAACACTATTGCCATTCTGCAAAGACAAATTTTGATTTGCGATGTGGAAATATAATCACCAGCAGACACCTCATTTGTGTTCATTCCCACCTCTCCTCTCTCAAAGAATTGGAAATCTTTGGATCTCATTTCCACAAAGAGCTGTGGGGAGAGGTGGTAGTCGGAGGAGAGGAGAGTCAATGTGTTTATCTAATGCCGAGATGGATTCTTGATCAGTAAGAGAATCAGGGTTATAGTGAAAGCACACGATCGTCGACATAAGGAATGTTGAAACAATACTATTGATTGGTAAAATAGCCTTGAAGGGCCAAGCAGCCTATTTGTGTTCATCTTTTTAGGCATTTTATGGTTTTACCTGCTCTGGAATTTTATTCCCCCTACTCCTAGAGTCTTCCGTAATAGGGGGAAAATACCTTTGTTGCATATTCGCTTTCAGACCCCTCAATGTGTCAATGAGGAGATCTTCTCAGTTACCTTCATTTTTGAATTTGGTCTAGTTCTCTATCTATCTATCTATCTATCTATCTATCTATCTATCTATCTATCTATCTATCTATCTATCCACCTCTGCCACCACCCTCTTTCGCTCTCTTAGTCTCACTGTCTATCTACCTTCTTTCAAATGTTCCAATTCATAATTACAACGGGGATGTAAGAGTTCATGATAATGCTATTGGTTTGGATTTGTCTTTATATTACATCACAAAACGGGCAATTTTCTTCCCTAATAGACATTTGTAAAACAGATCTGTTTGTATAATATTTGACAGTGGCATCACAAGCACAATTGCAGAATCCAGCTTTTATGCCCCGGTTCATTAACTAAACTTGAAACCCGCCAGCTGGTAAACCATTGCCACACGTCACCATAGCTTTAGAATCTGTGTTGGATAGTTAGTCGAGCAATACCCTGTGTACAGTGCGTTTAACTGAAGAGTGAAACATACATAACCTGATCGCAAGCAATATTAGTAACTCGAGAAGAAATAACAAAATCGTCTAAATTTGCGAGCCCAGTGGAAATTCCATTAGTAATTCGATTAAGAAAGCCAACAGAAGTCTTGATGTTCAATGTAAAATATTTGTTTTCATGTCAAGTCAGGATGTTTTCCATCTATATGCTGTTCTACAATTTGAAAACTTTTTGATTAATACATTTCAATTCCTTACTGAATTAGTCTGCAGTGAACTTCGGTGTTCAACTGAAGAAATGAAATCGTGGTCAATATACAGCAAACAGAACAGTTATTCATTTTACAAGCTAGATCAATAAAGCCTGATACTGTGGTCTAAATTCCACGTGAGACAGGGACAAAATTATATTAGCAAGGGATGATTTGTTGATGTCATGTAACAGGTAAAAATGAGAGACACAATGTGAAATGAGAAAATGGCTTCAAAATCTGGACAGATAAAATTTGGAAAAGCCAGAGAGTCTGCAAAGCAAATAATTACGCAGGAGTTGCTTTGGTAGAGGTTTGGAATAGATATTTATTCTGTGCTAAAACTTTGTGCTGAACCGTCTTCTCTGCATTAACTATCCGAATAATCACACCCACTCTCAAGTGTCACCTTAAGTGAAGACTAATATCCACCTTAATAAATGCATGAGCTGCATCATGAAATCTTAGTGATGTGAGAACCAATTAGGATTTCATTGAATCTCCTGCTTAGATTCAGCACTATCTGGTCATCTGAAGGAATGTATGTGCAATCACTCTCCATTCCACAATTTCTCCTTGGGACCGTGGAAAGCCCACAACTACCTGTTCATCAACTATGTGACCTATTGATGGTTCTGAGCAAAATATTTTCTTTTAACATTTGCATGAGACATGGTTTTCAGGTCTTCTAAAGACCAATGTAGTTATTCCACTTCAGATTTTCTTTGATGCAGATATTATGCCTGTTAAAAATGATTTTATTTTCTCAAACCCATTAATTTCCGATTTGGTTTCCTGCACCTACTACACTCCAAACAAACTTAGAACATTTCAGAGCCATTGTTCTGTTATTGCCATGCTGCTATGATGCACTCAGTTGTGCGGATCAAAACATGCTGATTCATTTATCTATCGCTGCTCCTTTCCTTCGTCAGTCACTGTCCAGTCTTTTTCTTCTTGCAAATGCCACAATTTTACGCTCACTGTTAAGGCAGTACCATCCATTAACTTTTAGTCCTATCTGCTTCAATTATTACATCTCATGTTTCACTGCCTGATCTGCCATGCTTTTCTAAAGTGATTTTTTTTTTGTTTGTTTTCTGTTTCTTGTCTTGCTGATAAAATACTTTGAAATGCGTGGGTCATGAAATCTTAGTGATGTGAGAACCAATTAGGATTTCATTGAATCTCCTGCTTAGATTCACCACTATCTGGTCATCTTGTGTGTCTTTCTCATGGATTTAAAATGCATAAAATTAACTGTGTAAACATTCTGTGATATAAGGTACAGATTATTATGTTTCTTTCACTGCAGGAGCCTTCCAAAGTCTACCTTCAATGCTAAACGTGTGATGCAGTTCCCTTATTTACTCTGGGAAAAAACAATACTTGGAAAATCATTCTCGGGCTGTATTTAGTGCAGTTTGAATAACATTTATATGTTTTCTAAACGCAATAACTGAAACTGAGTATTGCATCTCCATAATATCACACTATCATCTGTTTTGAAATATAAGACATATCCGTGAATGGACTCCATCTCAGATTTATGTCACTATTGCAGAAGTGAATTTGCGTTTGAAGGAGAACTTGCATGATAGAATAGTTGAGCTTTCTGTAAGAGAGAGTAAGAACTAATGTAGCTAATATTTTGTGGTATATAAACAGGAGATAACACATTTTCTGAAAATGAGTGTTATTCATTCATTTTTTCAAATTTGTGAACGTAAGTAAACAAAGAAATAAATATGTTTAAACTAAATAGTTTAATACTTGAAAACGTATAAAGTTAATTTACTTCATATTTTGGAGCAATTGACATAAAAGTATGCTTTACAATGTAATTCAGCAACAAATTGCTTCAACTCAACAGTTACTTAATTATTAATTAAAACAGAAACTATTTGTTAATGAGACAGTGCCCTTCACAATAATCTGTTCACGACTCTAACGTGTAATCTGCCATAGTCACTTAGCCACTGAACTTGTTGTGGTCTTGGTTCAAGCAAGTTCTGAAAGTCTGAAATTCGCAGGGTATGACTAGTTTTGATAATAGATTTGAAGGCAGCTTTTTAACAGAGGATAATTTCAAGGAACTCTAGAACATCTATAGTCAATTGACATTGGGGCGGAGTGGAGAATGGTTTCTCAGCTGGTTATTGTTAGAAGTAGCACAACTGGAGATAAGTCTGATCGTTGAAGGTGTGTCATGCCATTTCCACGCGATCGTAAGTGGAGTTGTTCGGGATAGTTTCCTGCACCCAATTAAATTCCATTGTTTCATCAGTGGCCAGGCAATCATGAGGATATCGTAAATGGGGATGCTCTCTGATGATTGTGCATTGTGTTTCATTCAGTGGTGAAATTCTGTTTGTGCTAAACTACGGCAAGATTTTGAAAATATTGAGGGTTACGTAGGTAATGGGCAATAAACTTTTACACCGCACAAGTACCATGCAGATGTCAACTGAAACAAGAGAGAATCTACCCGTCAATACCATTTCCAAGCACGGAATGTCCCAAGATCAATATCTCAGATTAGTATTAAAAAGAAACTGAACTTGCCTCACCATATAAATACTGGGAGCAAATATGCAAGTTGGAGACTCAGAATCCATCATATAGTAATTGATATTCGGATTCTCTAAAGCCTGACAACGATCAGGGAATGGAATAAGTTGACAACACTTTCCAGGAAGAGTGGTTTTACAATCAAGAAGCAAAATTCAAAGCAACCACTAAAATGCAGCTGTTTTGGTTTTCACCACACCTACAAACATTCACTTACTCCAAAATACTCTTTCAGCTTTTCCTTTAAAACCATTCACATCTAACATCTAAATGAGCAAGGGCAAGAGATACATGGAAACACCGTTTGCAACGTCCTCTCTCAGCCACTCAGTCCGCCACTTAACGTTTTTACTTGGAAATATATCACTGTTTGTTCACTGTTGTTGGGTTAACGTCCTGAAACTCCCTCCTACAAAGTTATTGTATTAACAACTAATAAACATCAGCAGTTCAACAAAGTCGGTCACCTCCTATTTGTGAATAGCAATAGGTGTTGAGTTATAAACCCACTGAGATTGTTGAAGGCAAAATCCTTGAGTAAATACAAAAACAGTCAGAATTAAAAAAAGTCACTTCGTAATCAATGTGGGCAGCATGGTGGCACAGTGGTTAGCACTGCTGCCTCACAGGGCCAGAGACCCGGGTTCAATTCCCGACTCAGGCGACTGTCTGTGTGGAGTTTGCACATTCTCCCTGTGTCTGCGTGGGTTTCCTCCAGGTGCTCCGGTTTCTTGCCACAGTCCAAAGATGTGCAGGTTAGGTGAATTGGCCAAGCTAAAATTGCCTGTAGTGTTAGGTAAGGGGTAAATATAGGGGAATGGGTGGGTTGCGCTTCGGCGGGGGTGTGTGGATTTGTTGGGCCGAAGGGCCTGTTTCCACATGTAATGTAATGTAAAAACAACACTTTGAAATTGGTAAGGGCAGATAGTTATGTGCGCTAAACTTAAATTGTCATTATAATTGCCACAACCAACATTTGTTTCCTAACTTTTCATTTTCTTTTTAACATTTAGGATTCATTTCTCCTAACTGCACATCAGCGTAAAACTATGATCAATGCAACAGCGATAAAGGAATCTCTCAGTAACCTAACAGAATTGCTTCATTCTGAAAAAACTAGTTCTCACAAAACTCTAGAAATGATCATCATTGTGATTTTGGCAGGATTTTTAACTTTTGTAACAATTGTCGGAAACCTTTTGGTCATTATTTCTATCACATTCAACAGACATTTGCAGACTATTAACAACTATTTTATTTTAAGTTTAGCCTTCTCTGATTTGATTGTAGCTGTAATATGCATGAATATTTACACAGTTTACAATTCATTTGGCTACTGGCCAATGGGCCCAGTGGTATGTGATTTATGGCTTGCCTTCGACCATGTTGTTAATAATGCATCATCCATGAACCTCGTTGTCATCAGCTTTGACCGGTACTTCTGTGTCAAAAAGCCGTTGAGTTATCCTATGAAAAGGACTCCTCAGATGGCAATAGTGATGATTGCCGCTGCTTGGGTGCTGCCATTCATCCTGTGGGCTCCTTCCATTCTGTTATGGCAGTTCATTGTCGGGGAGCGGACAGTTCATGAGGGTCAATGTTACATTCAATTCCTTTCAAACCCAGTTGTCTCTCTAGCTATTCTTATAGTAGCTTTCTATCTCCCTGCTTTCATCATGATTGTCTTGTATGTCTGCATATCCCATGCCAGCAAGAGTCGAATAAAGGACAACAGGGAATACTCTGAATCATGCAAGAACACATTACATCCCAACTGCATTCAGCAAAAGCCAACAAAACTAATGAACAACGTCTTACCAAAAGTTTCCCAATGGTTGCTGCATAAAAAAATTCTGAAAAGCAAACTTCCCAATGAAGTAACAACAGACACTTTTGACCAAAGAGAGTTGGAAATCGATTCAAATGAGAAAACTTCAGTTAGTTCAGTGGCATCAAACCAAATGAAGGAGGAAACAATCCTCGAAAGCACAAATATTTCTACCATAGAAAGCGAATTGCGGGCAGACAACTCAAACCTTTCTTGTGTAATGGTACTTAGCCAATCACGCACTGCTAACGACTGCAGTACAGCAGAGACAATGACAGATTTCACAAGCAACAGCAGGAATGAGAGATATATTGATGACGGCCATCGTATCATGACTCCAAGCAAGACACACACTAAAATAAAGAAAGTAGGTGTATCCCGAGAGAAGAAGGTGACGAGGACCGTCATGGCTATTGTATTAGCATTTCTTATTACATGGACACCATATGTTTCCATTCTTCTCGTTGACACCTTATATTCAGTCTCTATCCCGAATATAGTCTGGAACTTAGGATATTGGCTGTGTTACACCAACAGTGCCATCAATCCGGTCTGTTATGCACTTTGTAATAACACATTCAAAAAAACATTCAAATATCTCCTGTTATGCCAATACAAGAATTTCGTTACGGCAAGATGATAAAATCACTAGTTTATGAATGAGAAATAAATAATGTAAGCAGATATGCCAATTGATCATAATTATGATCAAGCAGACGTCTTTAACGTATAACGTTGGAAATGCATTTGAACATCATCCAGTTGAGTTATAAAGTTGGCTTAAAATGGTATGTCCGCTCTTCTTGGAAATTTACTATGAATGGATTGAATGATACATTTGATAAAAACTTTCAACACCAAATGACGCAGCATAACAATGTTTAGTGAGCATTTTTAAATTTTATTCTATTACTCAATGTAAGAGATATTACGAAGTCATTCAAACGTTCAGTTCAACTGGAGCGTGGCAACTGTAAGTCGTGGTTTAATTAGTGATTTGGAAGTCCTGCTTTTCGATTGCCTTCTGAGTTCGCTGAAATCTGGTTCAGGGCATCATCCCTCTTTCCGTCAGTGTCATTGCAATAAAGTTAACTACCATGTTTTGGGGCTCACCACTCCAATTCTCCCCTCCTCCTACCACGAAACCAACAGCAGTACATCATGGAGAAATATAATGATCCAGAAACAATGAAGAACATGCAATTCCAGTGGCCACTAGAGCATCTATATTTGTTGTCACAGTTGTCTCATCTTTGAGATAAACTAAGTAGGTGTACTCACGGATGACTATTCGCACTTCAATACATTTCCAGTCCCTCAGGTAAAAAAACAATTCAACTGAAAGTAGAAAGCAACCAAAAGAAACAAAGTTGCTTGTAGTCTCAAATTGGAATTCTACATGAGGTAGACGCATCATCTAATTGAAAAGACATGATTGCTTCAAGCATAGATGAATCTAGTCACATATCTTATGACATTCACTGGCATTGCTCGCTAACTCACCAACTATCAGCATTTGCTGCTGGATGGCATTTGCCAGAAATTGAAGTCATTCAGCAAGTCATTATTAAAGTGAAAAGATAAAGCCCGATCATGTAATCTTTTAGAGTAATAATTAACTTCATAAATGTTGGATAGCATCAATTATACTGTCACTTTAAGGTAGGAACTGCAAATAATCAATGACACAAGGGTGGAAAACGGCGTGTGACAAAAGCCAACTTGATTATGATACTGTGGTTGTGAGTATGAAGAGCGACTGAATTCCTAAAATGATGGTTTCCACATAAATGCAAATAAACTATTATGCATTAATCCCATGTGAGTACCTCGTAAAATTGTTCCAGACTGTGAAAATAACAATCTCGGTCTCGTTCACTCTGGCATATCCAACTAGCACAAGTCCCGCCCGTCCCAGAACCTTGTCACAATTCCTCAGGAAAGTGGTACAATCCTTCCTACAGTTCAATGGCTACGCATTCAATCAATTACTCCCCATCTCCAATCAGTAACTAGCACAATAAACAAACAAATATATTGAATGGACACCTGCACTACCTGCATTGCTTTCTTAGACATACTGGTACTAATATAATTCATCTCTGCTGATGCATTCTAATCTGTATTCTATTTTGGATCTATCCGCGTTAAGTTAAGCATTTAAAGCCTTCAGCTGTCACAGTATTGTCTTCATAACTGCATATAAGTAAAAAACTGCCCATGGTTCACTGCATCTGAAAAGTTCACACTGTTCCACTGCTCCACAAATCAACCATGCCAACTGAGCTCATCGGAATATTCTGCGTTTGGAACGACATCCGGGATGCACTTTAGCAAACTTCCAAACGAACAACCTTCACCATCAAGAGTAACAAATGATGGTAAGTACATACGAATATGGTTATATAGCCAGTACCAGATGCTTCACCTCTAAATAACATACGACCCGAAAGGAGCAGTGAATCAGACATCCTTCTTTGGTTTAGAACATATTCCTGCCCTGACCCCACAAGAACGTGTAACTGCACCTGCACGACATAGATTACAGAAGTCCAAAAATCATGCTCACTATCAACTTCTTATGAACAGTGCAGAATTACCAGAATATTGACTTGGACAACAATGATTACATCTTATTTCAGAACAATACATATTTCAACTTTCGGCTTAATATCAATGTGAAGGGCTGTAGTAGCCGGGGATTGTAATATTCGAATTGGTTGCACCAGTTTGAGGAGTCGTGGACAAAAAATGGCTATTTCATTTGCTTAACTTGTGGAAACATTTACAATGGATGATCGCAACTCGAGAGCTACTACAACTTTGGAATTTAATGTCTGAGCAAAAACATGGTGATCACTGAGAGAGGCCAATCTTTAAAGATACACCTTAGTTTATTTAAATGATCAACAGCACACTTATCAATATTCGCTTGTTACTTGACGTGAATGAAATTGTTAGCTCTTCGTTGTTGTACAAACTAATCTCAACACATCATATTTCACATCACATCATGGAGAAAAATAAGTTCTCATTTCTGTTTGCCCATTAATCTTGAATAAACTAATGTGAATGATGATGTGATCTTATGGACATAAACAAGGTATAAATCAAAGCCTCATAGTATGCAACTGTTCAGAGAAAAGTTTAGTCAAATTATCTATTTCAAGAAATGATAGAACACATTACAAAGAAAACAATGGAAACTTTTCACAGCATCGGGAAAATATATTACACGATTCTTGCTGTTATTGGTGTCCCTGGTAAGAGACTTTGAGCAAATATTTATGTCGCCTGTGGTGCTCCTCTGTTGCTGTGATTGTTAAATGCTGACCTTATACTGACTCTTCAGCAGGCGTAGAAACAGAGTTGTTATTCCATTAAATAAAGTCTCTCGAATCAATTCTGCTGTTCTTTTGAAGCATCCCAATTGAAATGCATATATTTACGTCTCACAGACTCACAAAGTTATCCGCTACTGCCTACAATGAAATGTTGGGTCCAGCTAAATCATTGATCACCACAGGCAGCTCTCGGAAGGAAGATACATGTAAATATCTGTCACTGCACAATTCGACAAAGCATGCTAACACAAAGAAGCAAGTTGCACATATTTGCATCTGATTCGAGTGAGCAATTGTAATTTGGTGCATTTATCACGGTACAGTTGAGATGATTGTGGCTCAGGAACTGGAGTGGATCAAGACAAATGTATTTGAAAACTACGTTTCTGATCACAGATCTCTCCAATGCTCTGACACTGCTTTTTATAGACATAATTGGCGATTTTTAAAATTTTAAATACAGAAATTAGTTTGTTATAAATGGGTGAAATGAAAACAAGGTTATACCTCACACAATCTGATCATTCGGCACAACTAATTCATGATGCTGTCTATACTCTACTAGAACCTATGACCATCGTTCTTTATCTACAACAATCATCACAATCTTCAATTTCAAGTTCCCACTAATGGTTATCTCTTTATATTTTTGGATTACTTATGACATGCATCACTCAGAAAACTAAGTTAAATGATCACCTGTTTCCATGGAGTGGTATTTGTTCCAACAGTATTACAACATGAAGTATGTGTGTGCTGGATTCAGTTTTGAGTTTTCTAACAGTATGCAACAGAGAATATTGTCTCTGTTGCATACTACCACTACTGACTTATGTGTTGAAATGCTATTAGTATTTTCTGAGGTTTCTGGCAGAAGATGTTTGCAAAATAATCTACTGTATTTATTGTGTTTCCTTCTCTTTCTACAGCAAATGTCGTGTCGATTCTGATCCTGTCCAAGGGAAATTGTGGCCTCTCCACCTGCACCACTTGTTATTTGGTGGCCATGACAATGGCGGATCTACTATTCCTTATCACGGGAGTCATACTGCTACGGATCAATTCATATTATTTCCCAGTTTCTTTCCTGGATAACACACCAGTTTGCAGCGTTATTATTATCTTGCTTTATACAGCCACAGGTTGTTCTGTCTGGTTCACTGTTGCATTCGCCTTTGATCAATTTGTAGTTATTTGTTCCCAAAATCTGAGAGCAAAATATTGCAATGAAAAGACCGCAGTTTTGGTTCTAACGGCAACCTGCATTTTCATATGTTTAAAGAATGTTCCCTTCTATTTTACCATTGAAGCAGGAGAGATAATTAATAATATTCCCTGGTTCTGTAAGTTTAAGCAAAGCTATTATACTGAATCTGGATGGGTGATGTTTAACTTGTTTGATAAGATTTTAATTCCACTGCTCCCATATGCTTTAATATTGCTGATCAACACTCTAACAGTCAGGTATATTTTAGTGACCAGCCGAGTCCGTAGAAAACTAAGAGATCATAGACAGGGAGCAAATCACAATGATGTAGAAATGGAGAACAGACGTAAATCGATCATTTTACTCTTCACCATATCTGGCAGTTTTGTACTTCTTTGGCTCTTATATGTTTTAGATTTCTTATATTCCAGCATAACAGGAACTTATCTGAAATATTACAATGTTTCTTTCTCTAATTTTCGATCAGCGCAATTTATGCTCATGGATCTAAATTGCTGTACAAATGCATTTGTTTATGGCGTGACTCAGTATAAATTCAGGGAACAGTTCAAGAAGACCGTAGCGTATCCTTTCACAGCAATTATTCAGTTAATCAATAAACAAAACAGCTGTGAGTATTCCATTAGTTGGCAATATTTGCAGTCCATGAAGATCACGTTTATCCATGAACTTCCAGAAATGGCACGAAACATGGCTGGGAATCTCAAAGTAGTCACATTTTTTGGAGAACCACTCATTAGGTTTCAGGCATGGCTCTACTTGCCTAAACAGCAACAGCATACTGCAGATGCTGGAAATTAAAACCAAAAGTGTAAATGGCTATAAAACGTCAGTACGTGCGCCAGCATCTGTGGAAAGAAAGCACATTTAACGTTTCGGGTCCAGAGACACTTGATCAATCTGTTTTCATTGTTGTTTTCATATTATCTTGAGTTTTCTTTCCTCATAAAATGTTGTTGGGGTACATAATACAGAAATGTATTGCAAATTTCAGAGTAACCAGCATCTCTATTCTTAGGAAGTCAGTGCTCATCTGTGCTGAAAGAATCACAACATTTTGCCTTCGAAACGTTCTGCATTGTAGACTGGTTAGTTAAGCTAGATCACATGGGTTCCAGGGAGAGCTAACCAATTGCATACAAAATTGCATTGATAGTAAGAGACAGAGTGTAATGGCATACCACTCTTCTTCAGGTAGGAGGCCTGTGACCTTGTGTGCTGCAAGAATTGGTGCTGGATACCTGTTCTTCAGTTACATAATCAATATGGTTAAGAATATAGGGGGCATGTTCCATAAGTTTGTGGATGACACCAAAATTCGTAGGATAAAGAATAGAGAAGAAAATTATCTCAAAGTACAAAAAGCTCTTAATCAATTGGGCCACTGGGCAGGGGTATGGCAGATTGGGCTTAATGTGAATAAATACGTGGTGCTGTATTTAATAAGACAAACCAGGTAAGAATTTATACAGTTAATGAGAGCTCGCTGTGCAGTGTTATTTGGTAGATTTTGGGGTCATGTACATAGTTTCGTTAATATCGCGACACAGGTTGACAAAGTGGGGAAAAAGGCATTTGGCATGCTTGCCTTTCTTGATCAGAGTATTGAGTATAGGAGTTGGTACTTCATGTCATGGCTGCAAAAGAAAAAACGTTTTGAAGGCAATGATTGGAGTACTGTGTGCAATTATGGTCGCCCGATTCTAGGAAGCAGGTCATAGCATCGAAAATAGTTGAAAAACGTTTACAAGGACTTTATCAAATGTTAATTATCAGTGAGGTTCGGTGGATACTGGGATTTTTTTCCCTGCAATGTAGGAGGCTGAGTCATAGAATCATAGATATCCACAATTATGATCGGCCTGCTGTCGGGTAGATGTTATTAAATGAGAAAGGGTGCAGAAATGTTTGGCAAGAATGTTGGTGGAGGGTTGTTTTTTCAGATTGGCCGCCTGTGACCAGTGGAGTACCACAAGGATGGGTGCTGTGTCCTCTACTTTTTGTCATTTACATAAATGATTTGAATGCGATCAGAAGAGGTGCAGTTAGTAAGTTTGCAGATAACACCAAAATTGGAAGTTTAATGGACAGCGAAGAGGGTTACCTCAGATTACAAAAGCATCTTGACCATATGGGCCAATAGGCAGAGATGTGGCAGATGGAGTTTAATTCAGATAAAAGCGAGGTGCTGCATTTCGAAAAAGCAAATCTTAGCAGGACGCATACACTTAATGGTAAGGGCCTAGAGAGTGTTGCTGAACAAAGACACCTTGGAGTGCAGGTTCATAGCTCCTTGAAAGTGGAGTCACAAGTGGATAGGATAATGAAGGAGACGTTTGGTATGCTTTCATTTACTTTAGATTACTTTACAGTGTGGAAACAGGCCCTTCGGCCCAACAAGTCCACACCGACCCGCCGAAGCGTAACCCACCCATACCCCTATAGGATAATGAAGGAGACGTTTGGTATGCTTTCATTTATAGGTCAGAGTACTGAGTGCAGGAGTTAGGAGGTCATGTTGCGGATGTACAGGACATTAATTAGGCCACTGTTGGAATATTGCGTGCAATTCTGGTCTCCTTCCTATCGGAAAGATGTTGTGAAACTTGCCCGGGTCTCTGGCGCTGCGAGGCAGCAGTGCTAACCACTGTGCCACCGTGCCGCCCACATTTATAGGTCAGAGTACTGAGTGCAGGAGTTAAGAGGTCATGTTGCGGATGTACAGGACATTAATTAGGCCACTGTTGGAATATTGCGTGCAATTCTGGTCTCCTTCCTATCGGAAAGATGTTGTGAAACTTGAAAGGGTTCAGAAAAGATTTACAAGGATGTTGCCAGGGTTTGAGGATTTGAGCTATAGGGAGAGGCTGAACAAACTGGGGCTGTTTTCCCTGGAGCGTCAGAGGCTGAGGGGTGACCTTATAGAGGTTTACAAAATTATGAGTGTCATGGATAGGGTAAATAGACAATGCATTTTCCCTGGGGTCGGGGAGTCCAGAACTCCATTTATGGTGAGAGGGGAAAGATATAAAAGAGACATAGGGGCAGCTTTTTCATGCAGAGAGTGGTACATGTATGGAATGAGCTGCCAGAGGAAGTGATGGAGGCTCGTACAATTGCAGCATTAAAGAGGCATTTGGATGGGTATATGAATAGGAGGGGTTTGAAGGGATAAGGGCCGGGTGCTGGCAGGTGTGACAAGATTGGGTTGGGATACTTGGTCGACATGGATGGGTTGGACCGAAGGTTCTGTTTCCATGATGTACACCTCTATGACTCTATGACTCTATAACGCTATCGATGGTTTTAGTTGTAAGTAGAGTGTGGGTTGAATGGGACGTTTTTCTTCCAGAGTGCAGGAGGCTGAGCTGTGACCGTATACAGGTTTACAAAATCATGAAATATCGAGCACCAATGAAAAGCATGAAAAAGGTAAATATCCAAGATCGTTTCCCAGCGTAGAAGAATCTGAAATGAGAGGTAATAGATTTAAGGTGAGAGGGTATCAATTTGGAAAGGGAACTGAAGGGAGCAGTTTTTTTTTGCACATAGAAGATAGTGTACATATGGAACACACTACCAAGAGGCCGTTGTATAAGCAAGTAGAAACACCGCACTTAAGACACTTTGACAGGTGCACAGATAGGACAGGTTTAGACGGATCTGGACAAAATGCAGGCAAATGGGATTAGTTTATTTCAGGGCATCTAGTCGGCATGGACAAGGTGGAGCAAAAGATCTGTTTCTGTGTGATATGATTCTTACTCAAATGCATACCATATTCAAAACATAATGAGTTCACTCAACAGTACTTGTCTATGCTTCTGATGGTATGCCTTGTTTGTCTCCTTCTTTTACACTACAGACTGGGTTTTCAGTGTCTCTTTTTATTATAGTCTCATGCATTCCAATTTATTGATCTGTGCCATCACATCTCCTGATAATCTGCCCAACCGAGTGAGAATTTAAATGTCTTCTGCACGTTTTTATCTTCACATATCGTGCACATTCCAAAGAAAGAATCATAAGCATTTCAACATTTTCACATCATTTTAACCCCTGAGTTCTGATAGTATCCTAATTTGGTCTTTGCCAAACACTCCATACCTCACGACGAATTCCATTCAACACACTGACAACTGTTCAAGGCTTAAGAAGGTTTTTCACTTCACTCAATGTTTTATTTGCGCTACCGTGTGCTTCAAGCTACATTTTCTGAAAATTGAAATAATACCTATTTACATCTTCTTCTGTCAGGATTAACTAATTGCCTACAATCCGACTGCAATTATCTAATGCGACATCCTGTCATTTCTATCGTTATGCAAGAACATTTTTCATAGTCAGAGTCATAGAACAATGTATTTGGACCGAATATTCTTCTGTATGTCATTTAGCCTAAGGTTCTTCTGTAAACTGTATACTTTCGTCATGCCTTTGAACTTCAAAAACGCATCAGATTGCAATTTGTTGAATTAACATTCATCTGCAGTGTCGTCACTCAAATTTCTGACTCATTTTTATCCTGCTGTAGCCTTTGATAACCTTCATCACGATCTATTACCCCGCCATTTGTGCTTCAGCTAAAAGCATACTAATCATTATAACGAACATAGGTCAGATCACCGATCCTTGTGGAATAATACTGATCGCAGAGCTCCAGTCAAAAAACCTCACCTTAATAATGACCCTTGGTCTACTTTGACTGAACCGACTTTGCATCCAATTTGCCAAATTACCATGGATCTCATTCCACGTAACCCTCTGGACCAATCTATGATAGTGGTCCTTAGGAAATGCTTCAGTGAAATCAATGTAGACAACGTTCACTGACTGGTCTTCCTTCATCAATCATTATTGTGGCTTCCTTAAAAAAAGTCAGATAAAACACCTCCCACAAACAAACCACGCTAACTATCCTCAATGGGTCCACCGTTTCAAAATGTCAGTAAATTTCATACCTGTCATTATCTAAGAATTAATCACAAGTGATATCCAGCTCACTGTTTATTAATTCCCTCATTGTCTGTATTGTCCTTCCCACGGAAAGGAACCAGAATGGCTAGACTGCGGTCTTCTGGGATTTCAAATGTAGTTAAAGACGATATAAAGGTCTTTGTCGATGTCCAAAAAATCTCATCACATACGTCCGCCCGTATCCTGGGTAACTTCCCTCAATCGCTGCTTCATATCTACAGTAATGCTTTCGAAGATACCCAACATCTCCTCCTTCTTCATATGCACATGCTCAGAATATCAACATCTCCTTCCCTGATTACATTATTATCCGTTTCGTTCTCCTTACTGATACCAATTCGAACTACTCATTAAGGGTCTCGCCCATTTCATTATGCTCTACGCATAAGTTTCCTGCTTTGTGGTTGTGTCCTTTAGCAAGGTACCTCGTTCCTCACAATATATTACAACATATCTCACGATGCTCCTTAAACATGCTTGGCAAGAACACTCCGAAAGAAGATAGGCAATGTTGCACACAGTACACAAGATGTGTTCCAGTTCACCAGATATGTGTACAAATGAGATCTGACATGACATTTCCACGTTGTATGAAATTTCCATTTGTTTAAATCTTCCTGCAAAATAAATCCTAACGTTCCTTTTGAAATCCTGCTTCTCTTAAAAACAAGCAAATCGATGATTTTTTTTCTCCCTTCTTTTGACAAATTCATATTTAATTCATGCCAACAGCCTGCCTCGGACACCAGGATATTTAATTGTCTACAATAACTGTTGAATTATAAGTTGGTATAATGCATTTTGAAAATACAGATACAATACATCCATTCGGGCTTTTTTTTCCTCAAACGACTGCAATATACGTTGCCAGTGCCGCCCTTTTCGACAATTCAGTCCGTCAATGTCAGTGATCTCGCCAGTAGATGAAAATGTAATGTAATGTAATTACTCACTGCAAAAAAATTAATTGCATTACCAGGCATTGCAGTATAATAGAATAGCATGCCTTACTGCTGAATAGCTCACTATCACATCCACAGGAAATTTTGGGGAGGGGAAAATGTAAGACAATAAATAATCTTGACCGAGAGAGCCAGAGAAAGGTGTGGAGCTTGAATTAAACGCCTTTTGGTTCCTGAAGGTGGGAGGATTGAATAAGTGAGTGAAGAGCTTGTATGGGTGCACTTCTTAATTGATGATTGAATATAAAACGATCATAGATTATGTAAATCCTGTTACTATGGTCAAAGATGGAACTTGTGCGCAATTCTAGTAATGAAACAACAGGAAGGGTGCTTTGGACAGAGTGCAACAGGGGAATCATTTGAATGTCGCAGGAGTCTGAAGATTTCATCTTTGAGTAACGTATAGACAAGTTCAAGCTGTGTTCACATCTGCGGAGACCAAGGCTTTATCTAATCGACATGTGAAAAATGCACAGTGCTGTCATAAAGTGAAGGGAAAACATGGAGGGATGAATTTCCATGGATCACAAATTAAAGGTAATTCCTAAAAAGTTTAGAGGAGACAATGGCAAAACGTTTTCAACGAAAGGGCACAATTTGTCTGAAATTTTCTGCCAATTTTTGGTCCGTAAATTTAAAATGTATTCGTCTTGGCACCTAAAGTGGGCTGACCTACAAAGCAATGCAGCAGAAACTGTAAGGTTGAATTAGATTGGACAACTAGTTCACTTAAGTGAAGCAGTACTGTGGAACTGAAGCGCTCCTTTCTGTGCCCTGTCCTTTCTATCGTGTCATGGTTGGATTTGTTTTGTTTGTTTCCATGGTTCAACACAGGACTTAGAGATGCTCGTAGCGCCTCTAGCCTAATTCACGCTTTGAATAGATACTCAACTTCATTTAACATTTTTGATACTGTTTTTATTACTTATTTAAAGAGATGTTCTTCCTTAACATGTTGGAATTTCTGACATTGATAATGGCGTATGGATAACTCCAGTTTTAAGGAATATCCCAATTTGATCAGCCTGAGAGCATGCAAGAACGGATGTAAAATTGGTTATTCGTTGTATTAATAATAATGGCATCTCATAGATGTAGATCGATGCATGTGTTTCTGTACATGATTCATATTTTAAAACAATTAAGCAGGGTTTGTGTTGGAAGAATGCAACACAGGGAAATAAGCAGAGTAATGTCGATGTCCTTGTGCACACGGCCGCAGAATGCTGGACATTGATGAGGAGAAGGTCATTAAGTCCCACGGGCGTGATTTCAAGTCAATCGTTTTGCGAATCATTCCAATCAAATTCTTTTTTACCCAGAATGCCATAGTCAGTTGCACTATTTGTTAATTGATATCCATCATTCACAGATTAAAAATTGTCAATCGATCATGCATAAATTATTGCAAACAAATACCACACTTCCATTAAACATTCCTGCAGTTGTGCTTCTTCCTTTCACTCCTCAATATGCTCCTCACAATTTCTCGACTGTGTCCCAATATGCTGTTCTCCAAAGCAACAGATCTTTGGAGAACAGCATATTATTTATCCAGAGCAAATGTTTATCCAGAGCAGCTCTCTGCCCACCTTCATATCAGGAGATATTCGAGGGTATTGTCCCTAACGTCTAAGGTTTAAACACTTTCTGTAGACTCTCCTTAAAGTTTAAAACGTCAGCGTTGAAGTAGCTAAGCAGTAAATGAAAGGCTGGAATATCCCTCAATGATAAAAAATGTTATCTGTGAGAAACTAAGCTCACTCACATCAATAATTTCTGTCCAAGACAAGATCTGAAGCAGCAGTATCGTTTATTACACTCTTGCAAGAGGGTATTTAACAGGTCGGCGCACCAAGTTTAACGAGTACAGTACACAACTTATATACAATTCATTTCTCTTTCCCTCCTCCCATTGCTCCTCCCCTGTTTACATCTCCCACTACTCTAAACCCGAACTGTTTATCCCTTGCCTCATGCAGCCTTGTGCATAACAAAGTGCAAATTTTGCTTGGCCATTTCACCAATCCCACTGTGGTCCATTGTAATATATCCTCCTCCACTGCCATCTGCGTCCTTGCTTGCTAAAGCAACATTTCCTTCCATTCTTTGCCCATACTGAGCCTTATGACCTCTTGATTGTGGTCTTTTCAGTTTTTACAGAAGCGGGAAACAGATGCTTGTAACTGTTTGTGCAAGCATGTCTAGCTTAACCTACACCCCCTCCCCTCACAGCACCTTATCTATTTGTCTGTAACATCTACCATTGCTTGCAGGCACATTTCATTCTTGTATGCACATTTTAGTTAATGCAAAACCAATTATATATTTCCTTCACATAATTTTCATTCTTGTTAACTCAGCTCTTGGCTGAAACAATTATACACTGGTGTGAGTTCATTTACCTTACTTAAGCAATTATGATTGCAGAAGTAACAGTGCTTTACAGTATCCCACAATTTCCTCCTTTTTCTTTAATTATCATTTGTTATCTTCTGCATTTGCCTTATATGTCGCTTCCAAATTGACGAGCATCTTTCCCAAAGTTTCATTTATTTTGGAAATCTCCCCGAGGTCATTTATTCATCCGTTGTTTAACAGGTAGAGTCCGTCTCTCCTATTGCTCTTTAGGGGCATTTGTTTCATTCAGGCTGTCTCCCTCAGTCTTTGGTGGAGCCCTCGTAAACAGGGTATGATGCAACAGCTAATGGCTACCAATACCCCGGCTATTACTATCAGGGAAGTAAGGATGGAAACCACCACCGCCTTCCATTTTCCAAACCATGATTCAAGTCATCTGGTGAGAGATGTGTCCACTCCTGAGTTCTCAGCCAATTCCTCTGCTAAGGTAGTCAATTCCCTTAAGGCCCGAGTAATTGAACCAACAGGCGCAGTGTTATTAGAAATAACGGTACAAAAGCTTCCTCCTAACATCACACACACAAACCCTTTTCCCGCTAAAATCATATCAAGGGCCCCCATTCTGTTTTTTCCATGCCATCCTACTTGTCGCATCAAGCTGTTCTGATATTCCCTTAACCGCATCACCTGTATAATTTATAAATCACTTTTGATTATAGAAAATGTAATTTATCCAACCTACATTTTTATTAACTGTTACCCACCAAAAGAGAGCTGACTCAAAGCCTGCTGCAATCTGGTTGTGAGCCTTGAACTCATCAGGTACCCACCTCGGGACTCCTATAGAATCGAGATAAATCCTGTCATCGAAAGAAGTGTTTAACAGTGATCTCTTTCTCCTTCCCTTTTACCCTATTATCTTTTCCTTCTTAAATGCCAGGGTAAATGGAATTGCCAGTTGTACAATTGCACATATCCCTCTCCAATCCGGAGGTAGGGTGGGTCTCAACATTTTGCCTCCACAGTGCCACCATAGATCCGCTCAGCGAATATTTAGTGCTGAGTAGATCCCTCCCTTGTCCGAGTCGGTGACATTCTTAATTTCTGTACAAAGTTTCAGCTCCCCCAAGTCTCTAGACCGCTTTGTACCTCATCTACGCACACACGACGTGTGATTTTCAACTGCGGCAGAAAACGTAGTGGGAGAAGGGGCTTTTAAGTCTTTCTTCTCCAAGGGAGGGAACATCAGAGATAGGGAGGTACAGTTTCTATTATTCCATGTAGTTTTATTCTGATACAGGGTGATCATACAATTCATGCCCTTCCTATCTCAGTTCGACCCGAGCAGAAAGGGGACCACATGGGCCACTGGTGTACTCGAGGCACATGCACAGCAATTGCTCTTGTTCAGACTTTTTACACTATACTTTATCTATTCAACCCAGGCATTTTTATCCCCATATCCAGTTTCTATTTCGATGGTCATATTAAAGTCCTTCACCTCTATTATTTTACGACTTTAGGGTCATCAGGTGGTGTGAAAGGGTGAATCTTATTATCCTGTAGTTCTACCCGTTTTCCCTTTCCTACGCTAATTCGAAAACAACAGCCTGAGAAATCATTCCCATTTGTTTACATTTCTATCCCAAATGTTTCATTTAATTATACCTCATTGGTGACCCCCTCCCCAACCCCAGAATTGCTTCGTGCCATGTGGTTTTCTTTATCGTTAGGTATATTGGGTTACATTCTTTATCGGGACAATAGAGAGCTGGTCGGTAGGGGGGCCGGTGTACTGTGACGAGACCATTACATTAAGCACCATCCCCAAGGCCATCCCCATAGGACTTAAGATGTATCTCTGAGCTATCTTTGATTATCTACATCCCCACAATTTACTAAGCTGCATGCATCAGCGTCTATTACTTGTGGATTATCAGACTCAGGAACCGTTAATAATATATATGAAAATGATGATTGACAAAATCCCAATGCTAAGAGAGCGAGTATCATAACCCTAAGCATCTCCCCTGCATTCTAAAAATCGTGCTGAAGCACCGAGAAATTTAAGATAAAATCCCATAGAAATAATCCCACGCTCACGTCCCCATTGTTACTCAAAATCTCTTTAGCTTAAGTTTCCTTTATTGATTCGGCTGTCCATTTTTTTCCTCAAGTGAAGATTCCACTGGACCTTTGAACAGAGTGTAGTGAGTCCAGCCTTTTCCTGCCATTCTTATCGCTGTCTCAGTGGTACGGTCCTTCCCAGTCCAGTTGCAATTTAGTCTCTGTCCATGATTTTACCACGACCCAATCTCCCGGTCGAATCGGATGAACAGCGAATTCAAGGGGCGGAGTCTGTGCCAATAAATCCTGTTTCCTGAGGAAAGACAAAGAGCAGGACAAGCCTGGTATATACTTCTTTAAGAACAAATCTTTAGTTTCTGGGATTGGCAGTGGCCAGAGATAGGAGCTTTTAGTTTCTGGGATTGGCAGTGGCCAGAGATAGGAGCTTTCCGAGGACCTGGTACAGTAGGTATTAGGGAATAAACCACCGATTCCTGTGGATCCAGGGCTGCTTCTTTAGTTACCTCATCAGCCAGTAATGTAGTTTTCTATTCTTTAATTAACAATGAATTAATGCAGTCATGTTTTAAATTAAACATGAATCAAAATGATAGGTCACTGAGAATGTGTGAAGGGATCCTGCCAATTAATACTGATTCAGGCTAACACAATCGATTTATTATAAATATTAATTATTAGTTACATATATAAATAAAATAATCATTATCTGTAATTCAGGGTAGAAACGCAACAAGTGATTAAAACATTTTTAAAACTGTAATTGCGCAATTCAGTTTGTTTACTAGTCACTTGTGACTTCGCATTCTGTTTCTGTAACTGTTTTGCTCGAGCATATTCATTTTTATGAATCTAAACAGATTTTATAGCACCACTTGCAGTTAATTCAATCCGCAATTTGGTGGCAAAATCTCGTCATGAGCGCAAAACTAATTATTCGTGCCTCTCCTCACAAAACTGTCGCCACAATCCAATTAACTCTTTAGTTCCCGCTGCCTTGGGCTTAAAATTTAAGGATGATCTTGCTGCCCCCGTATCGACGAGAAAAACTGTGTCCTCTTTATAATGTCCCACCTTTAAATTTATCAAGGGTTCCGGGTGGGTCCCCGGGGGCAGGAACCCCTGACACCCCTACTTTTCATCAAGGTTCATAACGGTAGTGCAGTTGCTTCTTTTTTCAGATCTGGACACTCTCTCTCAGAGTTACCTGTATTTCCACAGTAATAACATCCCGTCTGTGGGGAATTCCACTTCGATTCTTGTACCTGTCCACCAGACCCCTTAACATCTCCTCCCTTTATTTTCAACATGCTGCCCACCACCATTCCGGTTTCTTTCTGCTTTTAGATTTGTCCTTTTCTTTATTATCTCATCAACCGTGACTATCATTATTTTTGCCTTTTGTTTCTACTTATCATGTTACATTTCTTTGATGTACACAAATCTTTGATGTACACAAATCTTTGAAAGTTGCCACCCAGGTAAATAGTGCGGTGAAGAAGGCATATGGCGTACTGGCTTTTATTGGTAGAGGAATTGAGTCCCGGAGTACTGAGGTCATGTTGCAGTTGTATAAGACTCTGGTGCAGCCGCATCCGGAGTATTGTGTGCAGATTTGGTCGCCATATTAACATCTCCTCCCTTTATTTTCAACATGCTGCCCACCACCATTCCGGTTTCTTTCTGCTTTTAGTTTTGTCCTTTTCTTTATTATCTCATCAACCGTGGCTATCATTATTTTTGCCTTTTGTTTCTACCTATCATGTTACATTTCCAAATCAATTGCTGACCCGATTTAACCAATTAAACAGTTTTAGGGACACCTAATGGCCATTCTTCATCGCCCAATGTTTTGTTTAGACCTTGAAATTTTTGTTAAAAGAAATATTGCAATATTTCTTACTCCCAATAACTTCAAATAGCAATTCGTCAATGTATGCTTGTGTACCTTTAAAGCCTGTTCCTAACTATACGATTTGGAAACTTACTTGTAAATATACATTTATATATTATAAATTCATTTCGTCAAGATTTAATATTTAAAATGTATTACAGTTCCCAACTTTGAAATCCACTATAATTACCCAGTTTTAGTCCATTAATGTAAATCCAAAATTAGTTTTCTTAAGTATTTCTTACCAGTTATTGCTCAGTTACAATGCTATAGATCTTGAAATAATCGGAACTGCTTTAATGGTGTGTTGCTTCCCTGGTGCCAGGATCAAGGATGTCTCAGAGAGGGTGCAGAATGTTCTCAAGGGCGAGCTGTCCCATCAGTTCATTGTACAAATTGGAAGCAACGACGTAGGAAGGGAAGGAATTTAAAAAGGAGGTCCTCGAGAGTAGTAATATATGGATTACTCCCGGTGCTACGACCTAGTGAGGGCAGGAATAGGAGGATACAGCAGACGAATGCATGCCTGAGGAGCTGGTGTACGGGAGAAAGATTCACATGTTTGGATCTTTGGAAGCTGTTTTGGGGGAGAGGTGACATGTACAAGAAGGACAGATTGCACCTAAATTGAAAGGGGACTAACTCACTAGCAGGGCGAGTTGCTCGGGAGGCTTCAAACTAGTAAGGTTATGAGCCTAGTGAGGGCA
Source organism: Chiloscyllium plagiosum (assembly GCF_004010195.1). NCBI lineage: Eukaryota > Metazoa > Chordata > Chondrichthyes > Orectolobiformes > Hemiscylliidae > Chiloscyllium > Chiloscyllium plagiosum. Next base: position 14,946,217 of record NC_057746.1, on the reverse strand, counting down.
GGAATAGGAGGATAGAGCAGACGAATGCATGCCTGAGGAGCTGGTGTACGGGAGAAAGATTCACATTTTTGGATCTTTGGAAGCTGTTTTGGGGGAAAGGTGACATGTACAAGAAGGACAGATTGCATCTAAATTGAAAGGGGACTAACGAGCAGGGCGAGTTGCTCGGGAGGCTTCAAACTAGTAAGGTTATGAGGTGGGTCCCAGGGAGACAGTGGGGAAAGAGTTCGACCTGAGACTTGTACAGTTGAGAACAAAGGTGAGTTACACAGTTAGGGTAGACAGAGAACAATGTAGGACTGATAAATTAAGCAACATTCATTTCAATGCAAGAGGCCTAACCGGGAACACAGATGAACTCAGGGCATGGTTAGTAACACGGGACTGGGATATCAGAGCAATTACAGAAACATGGCTCAGGGATAGAAAGAACTGGCAGCTTAATGTTCCAGATACAAATGCTACAGGAAGGACTGGAAGGGAGGCAAGAGAGGAGGGGCAGTGGAATTTGATATGGCATTGCATTAAAGCTGTACTTAGGGAGGATATTCCCGGAAATACATCCAATGACGTTATTTGGGTGGAACTGAGAAATAAGAAAGGGATGATCACTTTATTTGTATTGTATTGTAAACCCCCTAATAGTCAGAGGGAAATTGAGAAATAAATTTGTTCGTAGATCTCAGTTATCTGTAAGAATAATAAGGTGGTTATGGTAGGTGATTTTACATTTCCAAACATAGACTAGGACTGCCATATGTTAAGGGTTTAGATGGATAGGAATTTGTCAAGTGTTTACAAGAAAATTTTCTGATTCAGGTGTGCCGATGCATCTACTATAAAAGGTGCAAAACTTTACCTACTCTTGGGAAATAAGACAGGGCATGTGACTGAGGTGTCAGTGCGGGAGCACTTTGCAGCCATCGAACATAATTCTATTAGGTCTAAACAGTGATGGAAAAGGATAGACCAGATCTAAAAGTTGAAATTCTAAATTGGAGGAAGGCCAAATTTGACGGGATTACTAAAGAACTTTCAAAAGCTGATTGGGTGTAGATAATCCAAGATAAAGAGGCGGCTCGAAAATGGGAAGCCTTCAGAAATGAGATAACGAAACTCCAGAGACACTATATTCCTGATAGGGTGAAAGAAAAGGCTGGTAGGTATCGGGTTTCTGGATGATTAAAGAAATTGAGGGTTTGGTTAAGAAAAAGAAGGCAGCATGTGCCAGGTATACACAGAATAGAGCTAATGAATCCTTAGAAGAGAATAAAGGCAGTAGGAGTATACTTAAGAGAACTCAGGAGGGCAAAAAGGGGACATGAGATAGACTTGAGGAGAATCCAAAGGGTTTTTACAAATACATTAAGGACAAAAGGGCAACTAGGGAGAGAATAGGGCACTTCAAAGATCAGCAAGGCGGCCTTTGTGTGGACCCACAGGAGATGGGGCAGATACAAAACGAGTATTTTGCATCAGTGTTAACTGTGGACAAGGATATGGAAGACAGAGAATGTAAGGAAATAAATGGCGACATCTTGAAAAATGTCCATATTACAGTGGAGGAAGTGCTGGATGTCTTGAAACGCATAAAAATGGGTAATTCCCCAGAGCCTGATCAGGTGTAGCCTAGAACTCCGTGGGAAACTCGGGAAGTGATTGCTGAGCCTCTTACTGATATATTTGGATCATCAATAGTCACAGGTGCGGTGCCAGAAGACTGGAGGTTGGCTAACGTGGTGCCACTGTTTAAGAAACGTGGTAAGGACAAGCCAGGGAATATTGACCAGTGAGCCTGACCAGTGGGCAAATTGTTGGAGGCAATCCTGAGGGAAAGGATGGACATGTATTTGGAAAGAGATAGTCAACATGACTTTATGCATGGGAAATCATGCCTCACAAACTTAATTGAGTTTTTTGAAGAATTAAATGGGATTGATGAGGGCATAGTGGTAGATATCATCTATATGGACTTCAGTAAGGCGTTCGACAAGGTTTCCCATGGGAGACTGGTGAGCAAGGTTAGATCTCATGGAATATAGGGAGAACTAGCCATTTGGATACACACCTGGTTAAAGGTAGAACACAGAGGGTGGTGCTAGATGGTTGTTTTTCACAATGGAGGCCTGTGACCAGTGGAGTGCCACAAGGATCAGTGCTGGGTCCATTACTTTTCATCATTTATATAAATGATTTGGCTGCGAGCATAAGAGGTAGAGTTAGTAAGTTTGCAGATGACACCAAAATTGGAGATGTAGTGGGCAGCGAAGAAGGTCGAAGTAGATCACAACGGAATCTTAATCAGATGTGCCAATAGGCTGAAACGTGACAGATGGTGCTTAATCGAGATAATTGAGAAGAGCTGTATTTTGGGAAAGCAAATCTTGGCAGGACTTATACACTTAAAGGTAAGGTCCTGGGGTGTGTTGCTGAACAAAGAGACCTTGGAGTGCAGGTTCATAGCTCCTTGAAAGTGGAGTCGGAGGTCGATAGGATAGTGAAGAAGGCGTTTGGTATGCTTTTCTTTATTGGTCTGAGTATTGAGTACAGCAGTTGGGAGGTCATGATGTAGCTGTATAGGGCATTGGTTAGGGCACTGTTGATATATCGCGTGCAACTCTGGTCTGATTCCTATCGGAAAAATGTGAAACTTGAAAGGGTTCAGAAAAGATTTACAAGGATGTTGCCAAGTTTGGAGGATTTGAGCTATAGGGAGAGGTCAAATAGACGAGGGTGGTTTTCCCCCAGAGCGTCAGAGACTGAAGGGTGACCTTATAGAGCTTAATAAAATCAATAGGGGCATGGATAGGATAAATAGACAAAGTATTTTCCCTGGTGTAGAGGAGTCCAGAACTAGAGGGCATATGTTTAGGGTGAGGGGGTAAGGTGCGAAAGGGACCTGAGGGGCACATTTTTCATGCAGAGGGTGGTGCATGCTTGGAATGAACTGTCGGAGGAAGTGGTGAAGGGTAGTACAATTACAACAGTTATAAGGCATACGGATATGTATATGAGTAGGACGGATTTAGAAGATAAGGGCCAAAAGCTGGAAAATGGAAATAGATTAGATTAGGATATCTGGTTGGCAAAGACGAGTTGGACGGGAGGGTCTGTTTTCGTCCTGTACTTCTCAATGATTCTCTGACTCTAAAAAAGATCCTTGACACAAATAGGTGCATCCTTACATTATATTACATTCTAAACACATTCACCCCATGTTCTGTTTTTTTTTGTTGTCAACTGCTTTCCGAAACAACTGAGTGTTCTGCCTTCAATTACATGAGTCTGATCTCACAAATTACTGTGAAGAAGATCTGTAATCCTATACACCCAAGTGTAGCTATTTGACATCAACAGCTAATGCAATAAAATGTCTCATTCAAATCTTCATATTTTTTTGTTTATCTTCCTTACTTGTGAAAGACGATAATAAATTTCAGAATGTTCCAGGTGTATAAAATGAAAGAGTGGTGAAGGTATACATGAAATGTGAAGCACAGCAGCAGTTTGCAGAATATCGTAAGTTAGACATAACCTCTCTCATATCTGTACAGAAAACATATCTCTTCCTTATACTCCTTCGCCGTTTTTATGGCTAGATTCCTTTGATCGTTCTCCAACACACAAGACAATTCAGAGAACCTTTCTTATGTTGGTATGCCCCAAGCCGGCTCCGCCAATGCTCCCAGGTCAGACAGTCAATGTTCAATTTTGTTCAAGCCATGCGACTCTTCATGGTTGTATTCATGCAATTTACCTTCAGCAGTTCATTTAAACTCAGTTTTGATGACACACCAATCTCCGCTCTGAACTAGCACAGCACAGTTTCTAAAGTATGGTTATCGATTCTAACTGATCTAATTTATAGTTTAACAGACGCCAATTAACTGGAAGTGTTTTTCTTACTGAAGATAGCCACAGTCTTGTCAACTCTTATCAAATCTCCCCTCAACTACTTTAGGAAAAAAGAACAATCTGAGCCTCTCCAAAGCAATCTTGAAGTTAAATTTCCTCATGCATAGAAGTATTATTGGATGGCAATTATGCACTCTAAGTGGAAGAATAATGCAAAGTATCAATTCAATTCATCTGCCTTTTTTTACGGTTATGAATTCTCCAGACTTATCTTCTACAGGACCATCATTCACATTGTTAAGTTTTTATTTTCTAAATGTTGACAACAACTTGTTATATGATGATCTTTACTTCGTGTTTTATATTTGCAAATTGGTTTCTTTTATACACTTTTTCACTATCCGAGTTATTTATTTTGTCATTACATATTCTGCTCAATCGTCGGACTGGGAACGTGTCCTTGAATGTTATCTACATTCAGCTAAAGTTTAATACTGTCCTTAAACTTGTTTGCAACCGCTGGATTGCGGGTCTTTTCACTTTCATTTACTCTTTGGAATGTACTTAACGACCTTTTTTGACAAAATGAAAGGAACAGTCTCCATTTTCCTACTCAATCATAGAAACACGTTCTCATGAGAAAGAGAGAGTTACGACTGATGGAGGCTTAACGTCAGGAGCACCACCCCTACGGTAAGGCGAGAACGAGAGTCTTTCATAGCAACCTCAGCTGATACGGCAATTGAATCCACCGTATTTCTGCCACATTACATTAAAAACTAATTGTGAAGCTTTTTTTATTCACTTGTGGTACTTGGGCATTGTTGGCTGGCCAGAATTGGTAGCACAGCAGAAAGTGAGGACTGCAAATACTCGAGATCAGATTCGAGAGTGAGTTGCTGGAAACACACAGATGGTCAGGCAGCATCCAAGGAACAGCAGAATCGATGTTTTGGGCATATGCGCTTCATCACGAATGAGACTTGTGATCTGGGGATGCTGAGATACAAATGGGAGGGGGTTGGGGCTGAGGGGAAGGTAGCTGAGGATGCAATAAATAGATGAAGGTGGAGGAGAAGTGAATAGGTCAGAGAAGAGGTGGAGGACCTGCTGCCTTTTTCTTTCTCGATTGGAAGTGGTCATGGGTTTGGAAGAAGTTGTCTTAAGGTCTTTGGTGAAGTTCTGTAGTGCGTCTTGTAGATAGTACATACTGCTGCTACTGAGCGCCAGTGGTGGAGAGATTGACTGTTTATAGATGTGGTGCCAATTACGCAGGCTATTTTATCCTGTATGGTGCCAAGCTTCTTGAATGTTGTTGGAACTGCACCCATCCAGGAAAGTGGAGAGTATGCCATCACACTCCTGACTTGTGCCTTTTAGATTAATTACTGCTTTAGAAGCATGTATAAATTAACATACCTATGTAATTCATCGGGTTTTTATTTGTTATCATTTTGGAGTAAGAGCAACAGAAACAGAGAGTACTCCCTGAGTCCTGACTCACAAAGGCAAAGTGATGGGGTAAACACCAAGCCCCAGGGAAACGTCCCTTGCAAAATTCATCAGAACATAGGATTTAGAAGCAGATTGTCCTGTCGTCTGAGTTAACCATCACCGATATTTCTCTTCTCCAAGCCGAGAGCGTGGATACACCTTAGGGACTGGAGATGGAAAAGAGAGAAAGTATGCGTCTCCAACGTGTTCTCGATACAGGGTCAAGATTAGACTGGTGCTGGATAGGCACAGCAGGTCATGCAGCTTCCGAAGAACAGGAAAATCGACTTTTTGGGCAAAAGCCCTACATCAGGAATGAGCATGTTCTCGATAAATACAGACCCACTCAAACATGGACACAAACACTGAAAAGACACCTGGATGCACAGAATTAATATAAGACACATGGACTCACACAATCTCCCACAACCTCCCTCATTCATTCAGAAACAGACACTGTCACATCCATTCCATTTCACTCAGAAGTATTAGTAGCATTATGTGCCATTTCAGTCGCCCTTATACAAGCGAATCCCTCACTCACATTGAAAGATTTGCACATTGACACGCAAGGATTCGACAGGATCACTCCACATAAAGAGACAAAGGTAGACTCATGCACTTATGCACAAATATACAAACAGGATCGCCAACTCACACAGATGCTCATTGTCCGATGCACAGAGATATACAGACCGTGTCCACACAGACTCACTCACAGGCACACAGACATGTAGTTCATTTGTGTTTGATGACCTGAATTCCTTCGGAATGGCACCACCAGTTTAATTTACTGAAGCAGATGTAGGCACTTTGTTGATTTGGATGATGGTATCAGTTTTAGCGACTGTACCATCTGTATGTGAGGCACGTTAATTGTATAGTATGAAACTCTCTAAAATTCTTCGGAATGTATTTTTTTTTGTAAGCTGGTCAATGCACAGGGCATCATCAGTGGAGTTATATGACAAAGCTACATGCGTCTGGATTTGTTTGAAATAAATCTCGACACATTGAGATGCCATGTCCTGTTTTAGCTAATAAAAGTGAATAGAGATGTCTAGACTTCTCCGTTTAAAATTCTGCAAGAAATGCAAATTATTGTAACAGGGACTGGACTTTTGTCATTTGTTTTATTTCACTTAAAAAGGTAAATACTTTGTGCAATGATACAACAGCAGTGTCCCTGTGAACATCCCAGATGCTATATATTGAGGGTTTGAGAATATATTGCTGTAACGTTTAAGTCAAAAAGCTTATCTGCAGAAGAAAGTGACTGGCCAATATTTGCACAAAGTATTGTGCAAAACATTTCGTAGCATCTGAAAAATATACCACATGATTCTTGCCGTTATTGGTGTTTCTGATGTCCAACTCGGTGCACTGATATATATATATATACATATTTACCTGTTTGTAAGCATTTGTATTCGAGTGCAAGAGAGGAAAGTGAGTGTCTATTTTTCTTTATTCCTGTGATACTTTCTTTTTCTCTTTTGTGTATTATTTTATTTTTAGACGAGAAGGTTACTGGTGGTGCCAAGATTATTTCTTTGAATATCTTTTACTATTCCTGAAAGTTCATGGTTAACTACCTTCTTGATTCACTGCAGTTCATTTGGTGTAAGTGCACCCACAAAGTACGATTGTAGTTCCAACATCTTGAGCGAGCTATGCTGACGAGGCTTGTTCATTATGCTACATGCTTGTCTCGTGGCGAACGTTAAATAAATACACAAACAGTGAATTAATCAAACATTCTGAATTACCTTTGTGGAGTTATTCCTTTATCTCAACTGAAAGAAGACTTCTTTCTTGATTTTACGCTCCTCGTTTAGTTGTTCATTGTGAAATGGAGTGTATGGTTCAATCAGACATTCAGCACTGGGGACTCACATGGAGAATATCTCCGGGACAACTTGTCACAATGGAGTGAAGTGTGTGTGAGTCCCTAACCAGAGCAGAACAAGGAAATTTTATTTGAAAGTCAGGCAACTGAACTCTCCATTCCATGGAACTGATAGCATTGTGATCAAAATGCATGCAATTTTATCCCTGTTCTACTGTAGCAAGGAGAGGAACGTTGTGCACAAGACACTAAGAGGTTTCAAAACAATTTCAGAAAATTCATATTTTCTCAGTTGTCATCGTCCAGAAATGGATGAGTGCATCTTTTGACAGTCATATGACCTTGTTAAACTGTGTTATCACGTTAAATCATTTGTGTTTTTTTCTGCCTGAAGCCCTTTTTTTTCCCACTGCACCACATTCAGCTCGTTTCAGCAGCACCGATGTCATATGCTGCAGCAGAGGCAACAACAGGCAGCTGACGTCTCATGGAGAGCGGGATAAGCAGAGGGCAAATTAAAGACTGTTGAAGTTTCAACTTATTTCTTTTCACCTAATAAAGATTCCAATTTTAATGTTACATTTTAATTTATTTTTTCTACGAAGCAATGCTTAACTTTATGACTCTGTCTTTCTTGTTACTTTGTACCTCATGTGTTTGCCTTGTGTAGCGACTTTATAGACATTTCAATGTAATCCTGTACTTCTGTACATGAGTACACGCGTCAATGAAATCTCTACCTTAATTTATCGTTGACAGTGTGCTTCTATGGATTGCAGTGCCTTAAGTAGATTGCCTGATTACTCCCTGGAATTTCTGTGTCTTTCACAGTGTTTTCCTGTTTTCTCCTGTGCTAAGAACTCTACTTTTCTTTTTCTGTTGTTAATGTTATGACAACTAATTAATAGTTCTCTGGGCTTAACTTTTCCTATATTTTAAAATCATGAGTACCAACAGCTGTCTGTTAGTCGTCTCAATCTATTGCACATTTCGATGAGCAATAATATATAGACATTTACATTCATTCCATTATTATTGTTACTATAAGGTGATTAAACCAAACATGCAGAAACGCTTACCTCGTTCTGTAATCTATTAAAGTATGAGTGACAGAGAACGCCCAAATTCCATTATTTAGATTTTTAAAACGTCAATTTATTGTTTAACTCTAAAAGTGAACATTAAATAACAACCATTTACAACTCAAAGCCCCTTTTCTCAATAACATGTTATCAGCCTTCAACTCTATAACAATATACCGTTCCAATAACAACATGCTAAAAGTTCATCAATTAGTTTCAAAACCACATGGCGGATCTCGTCGTCAGTGCCTGACTACCTCTGTCTAAAAGATTTCACTGGGTAGTCTTCGGTGGTTGACGAGCAAAGATGCTTAATATAAAAAGCTACATTAGATAGAGTGTGTGTTGCTGGCAGTTACTCTGGCGATGGCATTTGATTTCCTTGTCTAACTCTTCAAAATAGACCAAACATCAGACCGTCTCATTGGTTCGAGCTTGGAAAAACAATGAATTCAAAATCGATTGTGTTTTAGTATCCGGGGCATACATAAAACTGATTGGCTCCATTCAAATCGCTGAGAAAATAGCAAAAACAAACTTAGGTATTTGTCTCACAGCCAAATACTGCATATTTTCAATTTTACAGTACACTCTGAAGTTGCTAGTCAGTCACATGGCAGTGCAGAACAGCTTTCACTCTCTCTTAAAAATACACTTCATGCCATCACCTTCATAACATTATCATTCTGTTCTTAGTCTGTGTGAATGAAATCCGTCTACACCTGAAACACTTTGCAAAATTCATCAAATCTATCCTATCTTTCGATTCTGCACCTTTGTTTTTGTGAAGTATTTTCCCAGTTTTTGCTCTTGAATTGCAAAATTCCTTAAACATTATTGCACAATTTTAGTTCTATCTTCACTTCTTCCACTCACTCCATGTTGTAGTAATTGTAACGAGGTCAAGCATAGAATATGACCTCATAGAATATGAGTTCCATAATTTGGGCTGTTAACCTGTTCCAATCACGGAGACTTAGCTGACAAATATAAACGGGAGTGTTTAAGGTTCTGTGCACTCTGACAACTGGCGCTGAGGAAGCCAGTCCACTGCCGACTCCTATACACTTCTAAATAAATGGTGAGAGAGTCACAGGATATCAGCCTCTGTGGAGATATTTCAGTGGCGATGAGAGAAATAAAATGTTTCTGCAGAAATTTGCTCCCAACAATTAACTTTGACTGGGAATAATCAGTTCTGGAATCATGCCGTAATCTGGGAAACTTGACATAATTGATGCGATCGTCAAAGTCTGGGCGCATAATGTGGAAAAAATGCGTTAATATTTCCACACAAACGACATTGCAGCATATGAAAAATAAAGAGTAATTCTCCTGACAACTTGTGGTCCCGCAGCTTTCATCGTTGTTGGGAGCCTAATGTTTCGTAAAGGCGCCAGGTGCTAAAAACTGTGAAGAGTTGTTGGATTTATTTAATAAATATTAGGACGCCATACCTCCTATAATGCTGAGAATCTGTCGAATTTACTCGGCAGCTAGAGAAAAAGCAGAATTCATGTCTGGGTTTTTGATGAGATTAAGACAACGAGCAGAGGCAAATAAATTTGATATTACCCTTAATGAGATGCTGAGAGACAGGTATATAGGATTAATGATGTGACCATGCAAGTGCACCTAAACCTGAAGCGCATGTGGATTTCAAATAAGCAGTACAACTGGCTTAGTCATTAAAATTGCAGCAAGTGGAGCACATGAGTTACAGAGCACGCCGGTGGACACCCTCGTCAGGCCAACAGAGTTTGGGGACATCACTTGATTGAAGACAATTGCAAACCCAGAACAGAGGTACTCAAGGTCAGCCACATCAAAACTCCAAAGGAAAGCCAAGCCTCAGCCAAACCGTTAACATTTTGTTCAGGATGCCAACTTCCGTGACATTATTTCACCTGACACATGTCTTTCCTTCCTGAACTTTTCAATCTCGATTTCCGATTATTTGAATTAAAAAATGCAACCACTATGAGCCTCCTGACTGCCAGTTATAAAATACTGACTCTTGCAAACTCACTTGCCAGAAATCCTTTTTTTTAATCTTTAATTTTCTCCACTCTATCTATTTTAGCAGTGCCACATTCTACGTGAAAATATCTCCACTGTCTTTCTGAGGATACCATTTTCCTGTGTTTATTATAAGCCCCAAACATACCCACATCATTTACAGACAGTGCTCTTTCTCTTCCCGGCAGAATCCTAATAGGGTTCTCCTGTCTTCAACCTCTAACTCATCAACCTCAAATCCGAAATATCATTCTACATTTCTACCACATTCAGCTCACTGTAACTTCAACTGCAGGGTCTGATGCACGCACTTCCTTGCCAATCATGACAAATGCTGTTGGCTGTGGGTCAAGTGGAGGAGTGTGGGAGGTGTCTGACATCTCGTATTCAGACTTCGTATGCTTAATCTTAAATATTTGCGATACAAGCACCAAACATTTGCGAGGATTTTAGTTATCCACAAGAATACTGATGCAGATTGTTCTCAAAAGGTCGATAGCCTGCTAGTCAACCGCGGTGAGTACCAGGCCTACGTGTTTCAATTATCCAAATTAGTGTGGTCATTGGCAATCCAATTACTTCCCCAGCTTCATCCGGGATGGAGGACTGATGCACCTCCTAATTCGTTCCCTGATCCTTGAAAAAAATAATTCAATTCCTGAAGGCCTGATTAATGCTTTATAACAACCCATGAGAATCACTCAGTTTAGAACTCCGACGTTTCACGCTTAATCTTAAAAGTTTGCATTACAAGCGCCATTCATTTGTGAAGATTTTAGTCATCCACAAGAATGCTGGTGTAGACTGTTCCCAAAAACTCAATAGCCTGCTAGCCCACTGCAGTGGGGACCATGCCTATGTGGTTCAATAACCAAATTAAGAATGGTCATTAGCAATCCAACTACTTCCCCAGCTTCATCCAGGATAGGGTAATGATGCACCTCCTAATTAATATCCTGATCCTTGAAAAAAAAACAGTTCCTGAGGGTCTGATCAATCCTTTACAACAACCCGTGAGAATCACTCAATCTGTACTCGGCGAGAGGAGTGCATTTGAATGATCATCTTCAGGCTACTATTCAAGGAGAGTTGTACCAAATGCAGTAAAGTGCGCTTGCCACAATTGAGGCTATAAATAAAGTGAAATTAGTTATTTTCATCCTTATTCAATTATCTCTGTTGCCAAGCTGCCTCTAGGGACTTTTTTTTAATGCATGGTAGCGATTCCATGAAACAACGAAGTGAATTAATTGAAATCAAGTTTGGAATCCTTCTTTAATGTTATCCTCTGAAACCACATCCCATCATTACTTTGATAACCATCATTTATTTTGGAACTAAAGTTTCTATTCTTAAGCCTTGAATCTGACAAGGGAAGCGTAAAATTAGTAATGTCTTATTTCCATTCCCTTTTTGTCTTTACAGATAATTTGGTGGCTATTTTCATCTCAACTGAGGAAGTTGTAAACTCTCGTTATGCGCATCTCACGGCCATTACAACTGCAGTTGTGTTGTGTGCCCTGAAATCACACTCTTATGTATGAGTTGGTATTGTTCCCGTGTTCTTTCCTGGGCATGACTCTTGTGTGTTGAGTGATCAATGTCCTGCTTTACGCAGCCAGAGACTGTTCTGTTACCATAAATTTCTCTTTTGCTCGATTTGTGGTTGCTTGTTCCTTGAAGCTTCAAACAAAATATTCTGTGGAGAAAACTGCAGCTGCAGCTCCGGGAAGAACCGACATTTTCCAATGTTTAAAAACAAAGTCTCCTACTTCTTTTCAGAAGATTCTAGTAAGAAAATTGACAAAATGTACTGGAACTTTATTGAAAGGCCAAGTTATTATACTGATCCAGGGCAGGTGGCATTTGGCTGCCTTGATTTGGTTTTAACTCCACTTTAAGTTTGTTGATTAATGCTTTGATAGTCAGGCATATTTTAGTGACAAGTTGTTGCGACACAGGGTAAACACAACTGCTTTATTTAAAGAAGCAGCACAGAAACGATTTAGCCCGTGCAGTAATCTGTTACCATTCGAGATGCCAAGCACAAATTAGCAACTTTATTTCTTAAAGTATAACAGAGAATAATTAACTAACATCTATTTACAATTTCTTCCTCTAACCTATATTTTACCTTGCCCTTCTACAAAATTAGTCCAATAAAACGCCTGATTAAGATTTTAAAAACAAAACTTTTTATCTCAAAACCAGGCAGCTTTCGTTTCTTCTTTGCATTCCTGTCTTCTTTTCTTCCTTTTGGGGTTTTGCTTCACAATTTACTTATCAATAAAGGTAGTTTTAAGAGACCTATTTTTCGGAATGTCTCTACATGCTGGCTTGGAAGTTCTCCTCTCAACTGTCAAATCCTCCTCGGTCTTATACCCCCAAAGCATCGGATTGTTTCATTGCTTTTTAAGTTTGCCAATATTCTAAACTTAAAATTGTTTAGGATTTGGCATTTTGGGTGTAAAAATAAAACTGATTGGCCGAATTCAAATTTGTTTTTGTCTCATCACATCTCAGCCAGTGCTATCTGTTTTGAACCAAAAGTTACATTGTAAATTCTCCTGCACTCAGTGCTTGCCAAGACCTTAACTCTCTCAAAGGTACAGTACACTTCTACACCTTCATAATACTAGTCAACTCTGTATCCGTCTGTGGGGTCAGAACAAGGGAAATAACCATAGTAATGCAGAGACAGAGAGTGGAAGGATATCACTTATTCTAGTCCTGGCTACATAGTATCTGGTAACTTCATTTTTCTCTGGCATTTATGCGACATTGGCTTATATCATAGACTGGTGCGAGAAAAGCACAGCAAGACAGGTAGCATTCAAGGGGCAGGAGGATCAATTTTTCGAGCATAAGCTCTTCATCAGTAATTAACTGCTCTATGAATAATTATATATGGAGTGAGATATTCCAAATTCAAAGAGGAGTTCTAAACTGCAGAAAAATATCGAATTGCATCAACGTGGAGAGAAAACAGGTTGGCAGACAGAAAGCAGAGAACTGGAATAAACGGATCCTTTTCAGAGTTACAGGCATTAACAAGTGGAATACCACAGGGTTCACTGCGGTGACTCCAGCAGTTCACTCAAACATATTAATGATTTGGTCGAAGGGATTGAATGTGATGTCTCCAAACTTGTAGATTACATTAAAGTCGGTGACAGTGTGTACTTGGCAAATGCAATCCAATGTGAATAAGTGGGAGATCATCCACTTTGGTGCCAAAAAGGCAGATTATTGCCTGAATAGTGGCAGTCGAGGAAAAGGTGAGGTTCAATAAGAACTGGGCGTCACAATGGAACAGTTGATAAAGTTGTCATGTAGATGCAGCAATCAGTATGGAATGCTAATGACTTGCTGGCCGTCATAGCATAAGGATTGATTATAGAAGCAGCAATGTCTTGCAGCACGTCATGTTATACGGAATTTTGGTGGTGCCAAACCTTGCGTTTTCTGTTTAGTTTTAATTTCCTGGTCTGAGGAAGGACATTTTTCCTATTGAAGTTTACCAAGCCAAAGTTCCGATAATGGCAAAACTGACAGATGTAGAAAGCTTTATCGTCTGGGCTTGTAGCCATTAAAATTTAGAATTATGAGGGGAGATCGCATACAAACTAAAAAGACGTGATAAGACTAGACATGCTGTATGTGGGAAGAGTGTTCACAATGTTAAGGAAGTCCATAAGTATGAGTCACAATACAATAAAATGGAGTAAGTTATTCAGGATTGAGATGATGAAGAATTTCTTCACTCAAGAGAGTACGAAAATTGTGAAATTTTCAACCAGAGGAAGCTGTTGGGCGCATCTCATTGGATATATACAAGAGAAATCTGGATGGATCCTTTGCTATTAAAGGGATGAAGAGTTTTGGAGCAATGACATAATTAACCAAGATCATATTGAATATTGGTATAGGCTTGAAGGGGTGAAGACCGTACTCCTGCAGCAATTTTCTATCAAACTATGAACTTATGAAATTCTGTGTACTGTTCTTATCATCACACCATCAAAAGGACGTGAAGGCTTTGGAGCCAGTACAGAAGCGATTTACCAAGATTAGGTCTATTCTTGGACAGTAGTAACTATGAGGCGATATGGGAGAAACTTGGTGTGTTTTCACTTGAACGTTAAGTGGTAAGATATGACCTGATAGAAGGTTAAAAATTATGACAGACATTGATAGAATGGACAGTCAGAGTATTTTCCAAGGGTCAAATTGTCAATTGCACAAAGACATAAGTTTAAAACGAAATGGGCAACATTTAAATGAGACGTGAGAGTCTTCTTTTTAAGTTGTCGTAAGTGCCCTGGATGTACTGCCAGAGTAGTTGGATGGAGGCGGATATATTCGCAATGGTAAAGCAACATATTTGAGATGTATAAACAGGCAGGGAATAGAGGGACAGGACAATTTCGAGGCAAAGGTTATTTACTCAGAAAGGTAGGATGTGTCGCCACAGTCTTGGTGGCCCAGAGGGCTTATTGCTGTGCTATGCCATTCTCTGCTCTTTGTTCCAGGAGGGGATGCATCCCGATGGAAGATTTGACAGAAGTAGGATATTCACTCCACAGTCTAATCACGAAACTTTCTTCCAAAATGCAATCCTTTGAACTTCACACCTAATTTAGCAGGCGGGAATCTCAAAGTGCAATCTCCAGATACACTGCAAGTCCATTTCAATCTTCCTTTTCATGGAAAGGGAGAGTTTTCAACATTTTTCGGGGTAAGGAATGTTTTTGAAACTCATTTAAACGACCGTTTTTCTTCATGTTTCGTGTTTCAAAACCAGAGTATATAAAGGCGTTGTCGCTTCGAATGCACTTCTCCTGGCGTCTGTTCGCTCTGTGGCCGGTGAAGGTAATAAATATTTCCTACAAACACCGTAGTCAAAATGTGGAGAGCAAAATCAAAAGAGTGTGAAGATGGCCATTTTTTGAGAGTTGGAATTTGAAGCAAAATGCATGTTAATATCTGATATTCACCCCAACATCCGATTGGTAAACTCGCCATAGTAATTATTTATTTTATTCATTATTTTCACAAGTAGTGAAATATTCCAATTAAAAATGATAAAGAAGTTAATTGTCTAAAAATAATGCTTACTAATACTTGAATAAGCAGATTGTGTTTTGAATTTGTTTGATGCAGTGGTTTGTTAGTACTGAGACCATTCCAAGTAAGTGAATGTACCCTTGCGTACATCCAATTCAGCTTTCACCAACTCACAGATGTGAAATTAGACTCTTTTGGAAATACACAACACACTGAAGCGGGAAACAGGAAGATCTCTACAGTTCTTGTTCACATTTCAGAGCAAGAAACCCTTATTACCCGAGAAGGATAGTGGGATGGATGAGAGACAGAATTAAACTTTATTAGATCAGATCATCTCTGATAGATACAATGAACTCACTGCCTGTGGGAAAAAAAATCAAAATACTATCGTGAGGGCAACGTGAAGGCAGGTCACGCCAATCTTTAACCTGAGTGAGATCCAGCATGAGGACAAGAAGGATGCGAATTGTAATGCTGTGGATACAGGGACTCAGTAATTATTATTCATGGAATTCATAGAATCCCTATATTGTCAAACAGGCTATTTGGCACAACAATTCCTCACCTAGCTTCCAAACATTATTTCCCAATGACCCATTCTGTTAACCTACTTTTTTTACATTTAGGCTGACCTAAGCTATACACCCCTGAACACTATGGGCAATTTAATGTGGCGAATTCAATAAATCTGCACATATTTGGACCTTGGGAGGTAACCAGCGAACTCAGAGGAAATATACACAGACACAGCGAAAGTGTGCAAATTCCACACAGTCACTCGAGGCTGGAACAAACGCGGGTTCCTGTGAGGCAGCAGTGCGAACCATTGAACCACCGGGCTGCCTTGGGAGAAACACTTCGGTAAATATCTCGTACAAGTAGTTGGCCATCTCCAAACAGCTTGAAAAGATTTTCCCGAGGAAGTCGAAGATTCTAGAGAATGCGATTCACTTTGGAGTCAACAGATTTTGGATGCTACTGCGATGTTTGGAAACTAATTGTTGAATTAAACAATACCGAATGTTCAAATTGCTGTCTCATTCAGTGATTTTATTGATTTACGAATTTATTGCAAGTACTATAAGATGTGCATTTCCTTTGAGAACACCATTGTTTGAGCACTCATTAAATGCTCTTCAGTGGGTGGTGCTGAGTCGCCTTCGACATCTATTGCAGTTCAAGTGCTATAAGAACATGCAAAGCATTACACTTCAATAAACTGAACTCACCAATACTGCATGAATGGCAATTTCCAACCCAGCGTGTAGTGTTTTGCATTATTGGTTTGCCCTCTGGCGATGAGGTGTCTGAAGACTGGACTTGGCTAATGCAGTACCATTATTTAAGAAAAGTGGTAACAACAAACCAGGGAACTACAGACGGATGATCCTGACGTCGGTGGTGGGCAAATTGTTGGAGGGAATCCTGAGGAACTGGATTTTCACTTATTTTAAAGGCAAGTACTTATTAGTGAGTCAACATGGCTTTGCGCGTGGGAAATCATGTCTCGTGAACTTGATTGAATTTTTTTAAAGTAACAAAGAGGATTGATGAGGGAAGAGCGGTGCGCGTGAGCTGTATGGACTTCAGTAACACGTTCGACAGGTTCCCAATGGTTGTTTTTGCTAACTGGAGGCCTGTGCCATAAGGATCAGTGTTGGGTCCACTACTTTTCGTCAATTATGGAAATGATTCGGATGTGAACATAGGAGCTATAGTTAGTAAGTTTGGTGATGACGCCAAAATTAGAGGTGTCTTGAAACACGAAGAACGTTACCTCAGATTACAACGGGATCTTGATCATATCAGCCAATGGGCTGAGGAGTGGAAGATAGAGAATAATTTAGATAAATGTGATTCGCTACATTTTGGAAGCAAATCTTAGCGGGAATTATGCACTTAATAGTAAGGTCTTATTTAGTGTTGTTAAACAAAGAGACCTTAGAGCGCAGGTTCATAGCTCCTTGAAAGTGGAATAGCAGGTAGATAGGATAATGAAGAAGGCGTTTGGTATGCTTTCCTTTATTCGTCATAGCATTGAGTATAGGGGTCGGGAGGTCATTTTGCAGCTGCACAGGACGTTGGTTAGGCGACTTTTG
The DNA here is from genome assembly GCF_004010195.1 of Chiloscyllium plagiosum. Taxonomy (NCBI): domain Eukaryota; kingdom Metazoa; phylum Chordata; class Chondrichthyes; order Orectolobiformes; family Hemiscylliidae; genus Chiloscyllium; species Chiloscyllium plagiosum. The sequence continues at coordinate 14,928,749 of NC_057746.1, read as the reverse complement.
GAATATTACGTGCAAGTCTGGTCTCCTTCCTATCGGAAGGATGTTATAAACTTGAAAGGGTTCAGGAGCGATTGACAAGGATGTTGTCAGGATTGCAGGAATTAAGCTATACGAATATGCTGAATAGGCTTGGCTGTTTTCCCTTGAGTGTCGAAGGTTGAGTGCTTGCCTTATAGAGGTTTACACATTCATGACAGACGTGGATAGAATAAATAGAAAAACTGTTTTCTCTGGTTTGGAGGAGTCCAGATCTAGAGAACATAGGTTTAGGGTGAGGAGGGGAAAATAAAAAAGGGACCTTAGGAACAACTTTTTTTCACACAGAGGATGTTGCGTGTATTGAATGAGCTGCCAGAGGAACTGGTTGAGGTTGGTACAATTGCAACATTTAAAATACATCTGGATGAGTTTATGAATACGAATGGATAAGCGGGATATGGGCCAAGTGCTGTCAAGTGGGATTAGATTAGTTTGGGCAATCTGCTCAGTATGAACGAATTGTTACTGAACGTTCTGTTTCTGTTCTGTATATCTCCATGACTCTTTGACTCTATGTCTCTATGAGCATCTTTGTTCTTTTTAGTGATAGAGTTTGCAGTGTTGGAATGTGCGATCGAAATTTACTATATTCAAACCTTAGAATGTCTTTTGAGATTCTTCTAGTTTAGACAGGCTGGGCTTGCTTCTAATGGAGTTTGGAAGAATGATTTTTAGAAATTAGAATACTTTGAATTTTTTTTTGAAATATATAAAAATATGAATGATCTTAAAGATTCGAAACAGAAATTATGTTTCCTATTTTAGATCTGTCAAATATTAATGGACACTTTCAAATTGAAGAGATGACAACTGAGTGGAAATATAAAGAGTACTATTTTCTCTCTGGATTGTGTTTCCATGAAACTCTCTGCCAGAGTAGGCACAGCCGTTTTATTTTTATTAGGCAAAGATAATTAGATTCTTTTTCAGCAAATGTGCCAAAAGAAATTGGAATCGATGGGAATGCTCAAAGATCAGCCATGATCTCTAGGAATAGTCGAGCAGGCTTGAGTGGTATGGACAAAAGTTTTGTTCTTATTTATGTTCATATTGTGAAACGAGACCTACTAAGATGCAGCTGATTTTATTTAATTTGATTTATTATCGTCAGACGAATTGAGATGCAGTGAGAAATGGCAGGTCATGTCGTACAAAGTGCATCAGAATATTGGAAAAAGAATGCAGAAAGTGCAGAGAGAGAGATCAATGTTTGAATTTGAGAATTTCGATGAAATATCTGATAACAATGGGGAAGAATCTGTTCTTGAATCTGCTTGTGAGTACAGACATTTGTATTGTCTAAGATAGAAGAGGGTGGAAGAGAGCATAACCAGGAAGGTGAGGTCTTTAATTATGTTGTCTGCTTTCCAGGGTGATGGGAATTCTAAATGGAGTTAAAGGTGCGAAGGCTGCTTTACGTGATGGAATGGGCTGTGTTCAAGACTCTTTGCAGTTTGTTGCGATTTGCGTAAAGCAGTTGTCATACCAAGCTGTGATGCATCCAGTTATGGTTTCTATAAAAATTGGTAAAATCCTTCATGGACAAGCTAAATTTCCTTAGCTTCCTGAGAAAAATGAGGCACTGTTGTGCTTTATCGTGTCTGAGTGGGTAGACAAGGACAGGTTGTTGGCATTTGTCACTAACTTGATGCTCTCGAGAATCTCTAGTTCAGTATCATCAATGCTGACATGAGCGTGTTCTTCTCATGATTCCTGAAGTCAACGACCAGCTCTTTCGTCTTTCCAAAATTGCAGGACAGATTCTTCTCTTTACACTATACTGCTGAGTGCTTATCTTTTTCTCCTAACCTGTCATATCGTTGTTTGAGATCCATCCTATAATGGTGTTGTCATCAAAAAACTTGCAAATAGAGTGAGGGTAGAATATGGCCCCACAGTCCGCACATGTTCATCATCAAAACTTATGTATTTGGCATTCCTGATATGATTACTGTATTGTTACAAATTTCGAAATAAATAGGGAAGGTCCCATTAGATTAGAAGATAGAAAATACAGTTTCTGCTGAATAAATTCAAAAAGGAAAGAAGTACGGAAACGGATGAGAGGTACTTTTCAGCATCTTTTGCAGAATTTGCTTTGAGGATCTAGGTAAACGCCCCTCCCTTCTGACATCCAGGAACCCACTTATCCCTAAATATTCCTGAAGCCCCAAAATCGCCCGTTTTTTTAACGTCTTTCAAGCACAGCAATTCAACTGCACTCACTTATTTCCTTTTGGAATTACTTTAATAATTGGTATTGCTGGATATTTCACCACAGTGTTTAAATGCTCTCTGAATTTGGACTGAATCACCTGCTAAATAAATCTGTTTGTGCAGCAACTTAAACTGGCTGGCATAACCACAAATTCAACACGTAGATGCATAAAGTTTCATTAAAATACTAAGGGTTATTACGTGATGAAATAACCAGTCTATGATATATTCAAGCCACAATATTATAGATACAATGAAGACTAAAATCATAGATTTCCTTCTGTTCTCCATATCTGGGTCAAAGTGATTCTCACTTTTGATCTGACCCAATAACCCTTTCGGCAGAAAGTGAGGTCTGCAGATGCTGGAGATCAGAGCTGGAAATGTGTTGCTGGAAAAGCGCAGCAGGTCAGGCAGCATCCAGGGAACAGGAGAATCGACGTTTCGGGCATAAGCCCTTCTTCATTCCTGTGGATGCTGCCTGACCTGCTGCGTTTTTCCAGCAACACATTTCCAGCCCCAATAATCCTGTACACTGGCAAGGAGAATGCATCTACCTGTCCAAGCAGTGAACAACAAAATTCAAATATACGGGAGGCATGGGGTTAAAAAAAAACTTATCAAACAAATCAAATACCATCCATGAGAGATTTGTGAAGTCTTCCG
>NC_057746.1:14892080-14925327 GCF_004010195.1 Chiloscyllium plagiosum | reverse complement strand
TCTGGTAATTCCTCCTTAACCAACGTCCGAACAGCTTGTACATTCTGGTGCAGCTTCCTAGCATCCACTATGCTTTCCATTACCGCTCCTACAAAATCCACTGGCTTATCTTTTTTTCCTGCATCTGACTTCCCATTGTTTTCCTTCACCCACCAATGCTGTGATGTAATGCGGCTTACTTTATTGCAGTGAAAACAAAGGAGCTTTTTAACTTCTCTATCCCCTTAAAGGGTTTCCTTTTTACCTTATGGTAAGTCATCCTTATGACCTTCAAAGAGACCTACATGTCCCTTTCCATGAGAGGATTTCTTTTTTTCCCAAATTTCCATCCACCACGGATTGAAATTAATTTTATAAGCCAAAGTTAGATTCATGGTTCAACTCAAAATTATCACCCATTTCAGCTGCTAATAACAGCCATTAAACCTCCCTGCACTTCCACAAGTTCTCCCTATTTCAGAAAGTGATTTTTTAAAAATCCTATCACAGTGCAAATTTCTGATGTCAACCTGCCTCTCTTTCTTCCTTTCTTCTCTCTCTCTCTTTCCTTTGCTGTCTTTCTCTTTCTTTCTCTCTCTGCTTTCAATTGTAATTCTTTGTCGTTTGCCTGTAACTCAAGCTGCATCATTTTCAATTCAATTTTCGCTATCTCTAAAAATTTCTGATGATGTTTCCAGCAAATTGACATGCTGAGCTATTGCTGTAATTATCTCTCCTTTCTTCACGGAAGGAGGCAGCACCACATTGTCTGCTAATTCCCACAGCTTGGCGTTAATCACCTCTTTCAAAACCCGCAAGGTCACTTCTTCCAACCCCAGAAAACTCCTGGAGACTGAAACAGCCATTGTTATCCCAAAAACTGTTTCAATCAACCGAATTCAACACCCAGAAGTAAATATATTAGCACGCACTGCCTTCGAGTCCAACAACCCTAATCCCAAATCAGAACGAGAGAACGAATCCCACAAAGAGCCCCCAATCTGTTATCGACCATGCTAGACTCCTCATAATATTCCAAGAAGGTAGCCCAGGACATCAGTTTGATAGTTGCTTTAAACAGGTGTAGAATGGATATTCCAGGGGAGATGCAGCTGGTCAAACCACTTAGTTTTATACAACGCACAATTTCTTTACACCATTACCGAATGAAACACAAACGAAAGAAAGCAGATTGCAGAATAACTTTACCAACAGGTTATCCCAAATTCTTGATACCGTTCCCAATACTTGCAATAATCTCCATAAGTACCCTGTGACACAAAAGGCAAAATGAAACACAGGTTTTTAGCGGAGTGAAGTCAGAGAGAGATCAGCATGGACTTGCTTCTTTGGATCCATCAGCTTTTTTTTTTAGCACAACTGTGCCAAAACCAAACCAATCCATCTGAACTGGAAGCTCTGGCTAAACCCCTTTCATTTCATGCTTTCTTTTTTAAACTTGAAAGCCTTTTGTCTGAAGCAGTATCTGCTAGCTATAATCAAACTGGCCCTAAAATCCATCAATTTCCACACCCTTCGGAGTCTGCGTCTATTCTAAACTCTGGAAAAAAAAGGACAACATCACCTTGTTAAAGGAGAAGCATTGTCACAAATAATTTCTGGAACTTTGTTGTTCACTCATGTCATCTCCACTTCTCCAAGTCGTCAGTCAGTGGAGCAGATGCATTGCTAAAATTCAGCATTTTTTTTTCATTTGAGAAAACACTTCATCCCAGGAACTGTAGTGTTTCCCTCTTCATTAATCATATGGGGATTTCCCAAAAAGCATTTATTTTCACATTCTGAGGAGCAATCTGTTTATGTCCAATGACATGGCCTAGAAACGCGATTTGCTCCTTTGCGAACTCACTCTGAGCCAAATTTATCATGAAGTCTGCCTCCTGTCTCAATCCAATGGTTCTGCTGTATGTTCCAACTATTCCTTCCATGTGTGACTAAAAATCACTTGATCGGCTATGCACAACAAACCATTGGATTATCCAGAAATGACACTATTGTTTAGAATTTGAAATGTGTCTGTAGCTTTCTTCATATCATATGCGAAAATGGTTTATTGGAAAATTCAATTTGGTGTATCAAAAGCGGAAATGCCCCCATTCTTTCGATAAACGTATCTCCCAGTATCTTCTGAGTAAATCTAACTTAGAAATACAAATTGCTTGTCCCACGTTCGTAATACAGTTTTCCAAACATGGAATAAGATACAAATCTGATTATGTAGCTGCTTCAACTTTCGAGATGATGTACAAAAACTCATGGATGCCATTTGGTTATGGTGAGCTCCATTCTGAAAGACGTTTTTAATCATCGTAGTCCTAAATGGTATACCATGATCCTAAGTCTGTTCAAGACTCGCCAGCCAGGGAAAACATCCTCTGTGCATCTATTCTGTCTCGCTCTTTTAAAATTTCATACCTTGTAATCAGATCCCCTTTCAATCTTTTAAATTTTAGTGAACCTAGCCACAATATAAATAAACCTTCCTCAGTTGTAATAGTTGCACATTTATCTAATTGGCTGATTTCTGAAAATTCCTTTAAAAGTGGTCAACGGTCTACATTAGATAACTATAATCACCAACTCTTAAATTTGAGCCATAATCACAGTCTCATCCTACAATGTGTGTGTAATCATGCCAATATTGTACACATGCAACAACAATGTGCAGTCACCCTCATAATGCATTTAGCACACTTTGTGTCATCGCCCTCACATTGGACATAGCGCACATTAAAACTATACAGCATCACTAATAATGTACATAAAACATTGAGTATAATCTTTAACATTGCACACTCACTAAACAATATATGCAATAGCGGTATAAATATTGCATTGTATAACTGCACAATCAGTTATTGTATAACACATACATTCAGGTTATTAACTCTTTACTTTGTACATAACACACTGAATCTGTATACTATGCCCACATACTGTACTCAAGCACTCGCAAACTTTTCACAGTATAACTATTACTAATCTTATACTATGCACACTAAATGTGCACACTATACACACTAATCACACACTATATTAACTGTTTCGTGACTCATTGTACATAACAGTATGACAATAAGTACAGTCAGTGTATGTAACACCATAACTAGATTGAAACACACATACTGAATACCAAACACACTAGCTCTACACTAACCTTATTTTGTGCATATCCCACATTACAACTATTCTCACACTGGGAGCAATATACATTATTACTGTATTCTGACACAAAAAGTGAAGAATTCTAACTGTAATCGTATAGAATCACTCGATACCTAACATACAATAATCCTAATATTGCAATACAACCACACTATCAGTGTATGATCAATCTCACACTGAATAACACACAACAATGCAAATCTCTCTTACACTGAGGTAGGCAAACTATACTGCTGTAGTATAATCATGCTCACACTGTGAATAACATTATAACAATATATTATCACAATCAGGCTGTGATCATACTCGCACAGTGAGTATGTTCATACTCTCACTATGAATAACACAGTGTAGCATTGCATACTCAGTGTGAATATGCCAATGTAACAGTGCACACGGATGCTCAGTTTATGGCTAACACACTAACAGTGAAAAAAAAAATGCATATTAACTCTCACTGTGAATAGCATTCTACTACAGTGTTTGGTGACTCTCGGTGTGAATAGGATATCTTAGCAGTGCATAGTGTTAGCGAGTTTTGTGAATATTTGTAGCACAGGTTGAGGTTCTGGATGTAGGTTTGTTCGATGAGCTGGAAGGTTCGTTTTCAGACGTTTCGTCAACATACTAGGTAACATCATCAGTGAACCTCCAGATTCACTATACATCAAGTCAGTAGTGTTTCTCACACTGTGAAGAAGTATTATAACAGTAAATAATCACAGTGACACAATGAATAACACAATGTATCAGTGTATCAGGACTCACACACTGAATATCACACACCAACAGTACATTATCACTCATACTGTGAGTAATAAAAATATAACAGACTACAATCTCTCACACTGAGAATAACACATTGTGAATAATATCGTATAACAGTGCACAGTCACTCTCAAACTGAAAGACACACCAGGCCAGTGTATAATCATCCCCAATTTATGAGCAGCTGATGAGAACAGGGTACAATCATTCTCAGTGTGAATAGCATATTACCATAGTGCATAATCACTCTCACATTCTTGAAGTATAACAGCATAAGCAGTCTCACTCAGTATATAATATGCTCGAATTGTGAAATTAATGGTGCATAAACACTCATTCTGCAAATACCAGTGTAATATTGCATCTTCACTCTCACTTTGAATAACACATTAAAACAGTGTCCAATTGGGATCACAAGGTGAATAACACAACAATGCATAATACTTCTCACACAGTGAATAAAACACGATAAAAGGACATAATAACCATAGCATGGTGAATAATACAATGTAACGGGGTACGATCACGCACATTGAACAACTGCCATAACAGTGCATACTCACTCTCACACTAAATAATACAGGAAAGCAATATATAATCATTCTCATACTTAAATAACCCACTGGAACATTCTTTAATCACTCTCCCGCTGTTAATAAAACAGTATAGCAGTGGAGTGAAAGATCACTCTCAATTTGCAAATAACACCATAACAGTGTGCAATTGCTCTCACACTGTGAATAACGCAATAACAATGCATAATGTTCTCAAGGATCTAAACAGCACACTGTAACAGCATTGAATTACTATCAAACTGTGAATAATGCCATAACTATATGATTGCCATTGCAGCGTGAATAACACAAAAGAGTATATGATGACCTTCACATTGAGTAACACAATGTAAGTGCTTATTCACTCATACTGTAAATAACAAAATATAACTATAATCACTCATACTGTGAACAACACAGCATTCCAGTATATAGCCAGTCATTCTCAAACTGTGAGTAATATGCTATACCATGTTTAATGACTCTCACACAGTGAACAACACCCTGTAACAGTGCACAAGCACACTCCAGCTATGAATAACTACAGAATTGTATAATCATGCTGGCATTGTGAATGACACACCATAACAGTGCTTCATCACTCTCATACTATTTATAACTACACACCGAGTCTCAGTGCAAGTAAAACACCGTGTAAGAGTTTACTGTCAATCTCATGCTGTAAAGATCGCAATATAACCAAGTATGATCAGTCACAGTGGGAATAACACAATATAATAGTGTAGAATGATTCTTGTACTGTGAATAACACATTATAATATTGCATACTCACTTTCACTATAGATGACACACTCTAACACTATAATCAGTCTCACACTCAGCACAAGACACGAGAATTTGGTATAAGCTCACAAACATTGTGAACAAAATAATATAGCTGCATAATTACTCACACTGATACCACATTATAGCAATGATTAAATCCTCAAATTGTAAATAGCATAATAAAAATGTACAATTCACACATTGATTAACACACATTGAATAACACAATACAACAATTAATAATCACTCTCACTGTGACTTACACACTAGAACAGTGTATAATCACTGTCACACTTTGAATAATGTACTGAAAGAATGTATACTCCCTTTCATAATGTGCTTAACAAAGTTTAACAGTGTATAATCATGCGAACAGTGCAGAGAATATATTATAACAATGCTTAATTACTCTCACACTGTGAATAACTCAAAATAATAATGTATAGCATTTCTTATACCGAGAATAACACTATAACAGTGTATGATCATTTTGATGATATGAATAACACACTGTAACAGTGCTAATCTCATTTCCAATGTGCAACTATGCGTAATTATTCTCACACTGTGAATAAGACATCATACCAGTGCATAATCACTCTCACTTGTGGAAAACATACTTTAACAGTGTTTAATTACTCTCATTTTGTGAATAATGCAGTGTAACACAGTCCTCACAATATGAATAACAATCATAAGATTGCATATTCACACAGGCACTAGGAATAACATACGGCACACAACAATGTGAGAAATATGCTAATAGTGGTTACTCACTTTCACACCATGCAAAGCACACCACAATTTGGAAGAAACATCCACGCACTGTGAACAAACACTATAATAGTTTACATTCACTTGCACACACTAACAGATTGTAATCACGCTTAAAGTTTGAATCTCAGACTGCAAAAGTGCATAATGACTCTGTTAGTGTGAAAAACGCATCATATCAGTCTATAATCACTCTCAAACAGTGTTCAAATAATAGAATAGTATATAATCACTTTCGCAGTCTGGCTAACACAGGATAACAGTATATAATCAGCCGCAAGCTGTAAAAAATATGCTGCGACTGAATAATCACTTGCAAACTCTTAATATCACATCACAATGGATTGATGAGGGCAGAGCGGTGGAAGTGATCTCTATGGACTTCAGTAAGGCGTTCAACAAGGTTCCCCATGGGAGACTGGTTGGCAAAGTTAGATCTCATGGAATGCAGGGAGAACTAGCCTTTTGGATAAAGAACTGGCTCGAAGGCAAATGATAGGTGGTGGTGGATGGTTGTTTTCAGATTGGAGGTCTGTGACCATTGGAGTGGCAGAAGGATCGGTGCTGGGTCCACTAGTTTTCGTCATTTGTTTAAATGATTTTGGAGGTATAGTTAGTAAGTTTGCAGATGACACCAAAATTGGAGGTGTAGTGGAATAGCAAAGAAGGTTACCTCGGATTACAATCGGATCTTTATCAGATGGACCAATGGGCTGAGGATCGGCAGATGGAGTTTAATTTAGTAAAATGCGAGGTGTTGCATTGTGAGAAAGAAAATCTTAGCAGAACCTATACACTTAACGACAAGGTACTGGGGAGTGTTGCTTAACAAGGAGCCATGGGAGTGCAGGTAGATAGGATAGTGAAGAAGGTGTTTAGTATGCTTTTCTTTATTCATCAAAGTATTGAATATAAGAATTGGGCGGTCGTGTTGTGACTGTACAGGATATTGGTAAGGCTACATTGGAATTTTGTGTGCAATTCTGGTCTCCTTCCTTTTAGAAGGATGTAGTGAAACTTGAAAAGGTTTAGAAAAGATTTACAAAGGTGTTGCCTGGGCGGAACGAATTGAGTATAGGGAGAGGTAAAAACAGGCTGGAGCTGTTTTCCCTGGAGTGTCAGAAGCTGACAGGTCACCTTATAGAGGTTTACAAAACCCTGAGGGTAACGGATAGGATAAATAGACAAGGTATTGTCCCTTGGAGTGGAACAGTCAAGAACTAGAAGTCATAGATTTAGGGTGAGAGGGGAAAGATATAAAAGAGACTGAAATAGCAACTTTTTTCATGCAGAGTGTGGTGCATGCACGGAATGAGCTGCGAGCGAACGTGGTGGAGGCTAGCACAATTGTAACATTTAAACTGCAACTGGGTGGGTATATGAATATGAAGGGTTTAGAGGGACATGGGCCGGGTGCTGGCAAGGGGGCGTGTTAGTTTGGGATATTTTGGCGGCATGGATGAGTTGGACTGAAGGGTCTATTTCCATGCTGTACATTGCGATGACTCTATCACATCACAACATTATAACCACTCTCACACTAAATAATACCACATAACAATGCATTATCAATTTCACAATAATAGGCATAACATAATCATTTATAACCACTTTCACAAGCTAAATGCCATACTATAAACAGTATTTAATCATGTACACTGATAATGAAGTAATGACAATGGTATAACTGTATAATTGCTGTCACACTCTGAATCACACATTATAATAGCAAATCAACACTCAAACTGAATAACACACTAACAGTATATAGTCACTCATACCCGGAATAACAAATACAGTGTATAGTCACTCTCATGCACTACATATCACACTGCAACTGTACAATCAATCTTAGGCTGTGAATAATGCATAGTAGCCAATAATCATTGCTACACTGTGAATAAGATAATATAACAATAAGACAATATTCTCAAGCTCTTAATATTGTATTATAATATTGTAATTACTATCATATTATTATTACTTTATTACTTTCTGTACTTGATATTTTATGCAACACTCCTCATCCTCAATATAATAGTTGCAATGGGCAGTTAGGACATACCTGAAGATTAACATTATTAAATTAACTTGAATATTTGTCATAGGCGATGCAAAAAAAAAGCACTGACTAAACAGTGTGTTTTGTGGAATTCATAATATTCTATGTAGTACACAGTAAAGCTTAGGTATAGGAATGGATGTTAAAATGACTGAATGAGATGTTTGTTAATAAAGGGTGGCAGGAAGACTTTGCTCACAGCCTTCCTGGAGATGTTATCTCAATTATCAGACAGATGTATGGTGCAAGGAAGAACCCGGTGTCAAGGAAGAGTCAGCCCAAAACATTACGCTATTGTAGTATTTCCATCCTTCCACCCCCCCCCCCCCCCCGCACCCCCGAACCAATATCAACAGAAGAGAGTGAGAGAGGCTTTTCGGACGTTTGTTCTCGTGGAGAAGGTACTGGACTGTTTGTTAAGATTGCATTGTAATTTAAGTAGCTGTCAGTTGGAAATGACCAAGAAAATATTTTAGCGGGGCTGCTGTCGGGTAGTAGTGCTGCTGGCCAGTACATGTGCGGGTTTCGGTGAATACTTGGCTTCACTTAGTAAGATGAGCAATGTCGAGGCAAAGTAAGACTCTTTTATCTTTCTTAGCATAAAGGGGCAGAAATGATAGTTAGGGCAGTGGTGTGCACCTCCTGTTCCTGATTGCTATGTCTGCAGGAAGTGTGTTGGGCTTTAGCTCCTCACAACTGCATCATGTGGTCGAAGCAGCAAATGGACAAGCTGAGGAGCATAGGAGCATACTGTGGACAGAGATTGTGACAGACGATAGTTACGGGGATGTGGTCACACCACAGCTTGAGTCAGATAAATTGATATATGGCAGTATTGGCAGGAAGGTAAGTGCAAGGACCTTCTGTGGGTAATCTCCTCATTGACAGCTATGTTGAATTAATGTAATTGGATAATGAAAGGGAGAATAATCTCTCAGAAGATCGCTAGTTAGGTGGGGACTCACGTATTTCTGATGCTGTGTTCGAGTCTCCAACATGGTATGTCGCCTCCCCAGTGCCTGGTCATGACGTCTTTCAGTGGTTGTATGAATTTCTGATGGGGGCAGTGAGCAGCCAGAGGTCGTTGTGGTATTGGTAACACCGACATAGGTAGAATGAGGGATCAAGTTGATATGAAGTTGAAGGCGTGTAATGTACCTTTGAGAGTGAATGCTGTTTTGCACTGAGTGCTCCTAAACATCTCCCATATGATGAACTCGCGGTCTCAGAGTGTACTATGAGACTATTGAAAATATATAATATTTATCTGTGAAATAGATGCCTGAGTTGATTGCCTTTTTTGGAAATACTTCGAATTTAACCAATCAGTTTAATTTATGCTCTGGGATACTAAAACACAATCGATTTCGACTTTATCATTTTGTCAACATTGAACCAATGAGACGATCAGATGTGGGAGGTTCAAGTATTTTGACATCGACAGAGTAACTCCCATCGACAGGGTAATTGACATCGAAACACTCTCTATCAAAGCTGCCTTTTCATATGAAAGGTCATTGTATTAAAAGAAAGAAGACAACCCAGGGAGATTTTCAGCCAGCAGAAAAGAAACGCCGATGATAACAGCTGCTGTATTGTTTTGGAAGGATTAAGTCTGCCGTGGTGTTGTTTTATCAGAACAGCATCCCCTACTTCCAACTCATGCACAATAATATGAGTCATCCCCATCTGATTCCTGAATACGTGCTCATAAGGCTGCAAAAATCTTTCATCTGTGTTCTTTGCTCCTGAAACAGTTAGTTCATTAAAATATCCCACTCCTCAATGACCTCCTGATTGTTTAACTAGAGTGTTCTGTCGTTTTGATTGAGATAACTCTTCCAGGATGGCCCATCAGCAAAATCTATTTGCTGCCTCTCTGTGTTAGCATCCCATTCAGTCCTGTTAATATCCAGCCCTACATCTAATCATTAGTGTGCACTATAGAGATCGTTATGAATTACATAATAATAGCATAAGCGCTCATTCAATGCTTTTTGTGCATCACCTATCACAAATGTTCAGAATAATTTAATAACGTTAATCTTCAGATACGTGATTACTGCCCATTGCAACTGCTACACTGAGGATGAGGAGTGTTGCAGAAAATGTCAAGGGCACAAAATAATAAACTATTGATATTAAAAAAGACAAGAATCACTGCACGAATAGATTTTTTTTATATTGACTGAAACTTTATACAGTACATTGTTCACTACCTGAGTTAGATTACTGCTGCTGTCTGTTGACCTTGAGGTTTCTGCTCACTCTTGATTCCCAGCAACATGCCATGGTCAAAATGTTAGAAGCTGTTATTAGAGATGTTTAAGTACACACAGTTCAATTACTTCAAATTACTTAGTCAGGAATTGTTGAATTAACGTATGAGGTTCTGAACTTAAAGCAGAGATAAAGTGAATGTGTAACCAACAGTGTAGCATTGGTCTTTGGAACAATCTTCCTCGGCAGCAGGATGTTCAATCAATTTATAATACAGAGATGAAAAGATTATTGGCTAATTAAGAAGCTGAGAGGCTTTGAAGACTTGGGAGAATGTGGATTTCCGGTTACAATCAGATAAATCAAGAGATTACTAAATGGCAGATGAGGCTCGAGAGGCAGCATACGCTGAACCAGTTCTGGAAGTGAAGATTATGTGAATGTCACTGGCAAACCAAGATTCGTTTTCCATGCTTAATTTCCTTTGAACATCTGAAATCTGTGTGGTGACGTAAGCCCTGTAGTGATGTTAGAGTGGAAAACACATTCTGAATACATCTCAACAGGGAAAAAATAGTGAGTCAAACGAGGAATATTCATTCAGCACCTTTTAAGACCCATCTATGGAATTCTGCATGACACTCCCCCTTCTAATATTCAGGAAACATCTTCCCTCTTAAAACTCCTGAAATGCACGGTGGCACAGTGGTTAGCACTGCTGCCTCACAGCACCAGAGACCCGGGTTCAATTCTCCGCCTCAGGCGACTCTCTGTGTGGAGTTTGCATATTCTCTCTGTGTCTGCGTGGGTTTCCTCCGGGTGCTCCGGTTTCTTCCCACAGTCCAAAAATGTGCAGGTTAGGTGAATTTGCCATGCTAAATTGCCCGTAGTGTTAGATGAAGGGGTAAATATAGGGGAATGGGTCAGGGTGGGTTACGCTTCGGCGGGTCGGTTGGACTTGTTGGGCCGAAGGGCCTGTTTCCACACTGTCAGTAATCTAAAAAAATCTAATCTAATATAATCCAAACTCACCTCCACCCCAACTTCTAATTTCCTCCAAACTCCACACCTCTGCACATTTGTGTGAAAGTTAAGCTTATATATATCACCGTATCTATGTTGTACTTAACTAATTCCTTTCTGCATTATTTTAATAATTGATGTAGCTGGATATTCCCTGCAATATTTAACTGTTATATGAATTTGGTTCAGTTATGTCATAAGTAAATGTGATTTGGCAATAACTTGGATTAACCAGCTAAACAGAGATTTAGCTACGATATGTAGAAGATATTTAGGGATGATAACAGTAATGTTATAAAAGACGAACCCAGTAACACGTGCAAGCCACAATATGGACGTACTCCCAGCTCTTTATTGTCCTGCAAGCACATCCATGACAGTGTAGCCAAATTCCGAATGAATGCCATCGACATTTGTTGATGATATACTAGGGGAGGATGAATGTCAAACAAGAACGAATCAGAATATAGAAAGGGGATGGCATCGTGGTGCAATGAGAACTGCCATCCATTCAATGTCGGCAAAAACAAATCAATGGATCATCGACTTCAGGAAGAAAGGTGGAGGACACGCCATCATCTGCAAGGACGGAGCTGAGATGAGAAGGTCCTGAGTGACAGGTTCTTTGGACTGACGATACCCTCTCCTAGACTTCCCACATAAATGTAACGATCAAGAAGGCATAACAACGCCTCTTCTTGCTCAGGTGACTTCGGAAATTCGGACTGCCCATAAAGATCCTCACCAACATTTGCCAATTTAACATAGAAAACATCGTATAGAGGTGCATAACGACCTGGTATATCGACAGCTCTGCCCGGGACCATAAGAAAGTACAGAAGTTTGCATGCACAGCCCTAACCATCACGGAACCCAACCTCCCATCCTTGGACTCCATGTATAATTCATGTTCCTGCTGAAAGTCATCCAATATCATCAACAAATACGCCCATCCCAGTAACGCTCTCCTACAACCTGTTTCTTCAAGCAAAAGAGGCAGAAGTTTGAACACATGCACCAAAAGGTTCAAAAACAACTTCTTCCCTGCTGTTTTTCAGTCTAAGGAATGAATTTCTCTTACTACAAATAATGTTGATCTTGCTAATGTTTATCTTGCTTTGCACACCTTGTTTGCAGTGTAACCTGCATGCCGCACTCTATCTGACCAAGATTCTATCTCCATGCCCTTGTTTATGATCTGTCTGTACTGCTCACAAAACAAAGCTTTGCCCTATGGTTAGTTATATGCAAAAACAATAAATCATATCAAAACAAATCAAACCAACATTGTGAACTTGGTAGAAATTATGAAGATTAAAATAATAGATTTCATTTTTCTGGTCCATCTCTGGGTCACCATGAATCTCTTTTTTGCTGTGACTCATAAGTCTCTTGTGGATTCAACTGTAAACTAAAATTCACCCGTCAGAGCATTGAACGACAAAATAATGCCATATGGGTGGGCTTTAAAAGAGTTATTCAGCCTTCTCTACGAAGATGTTGCCAGATGTGCTGAGTTTCTCCAGCAATTTGTCTTTCTATTTCTAGAGTTTTCCAGACTGTGATATGGACGAACTTGTTTATGTGCCGGTCCTCTCCATCTTGACTGTTCTGGGGTTCTTTGGAACAGTTGTGGTGAAACAGCAATAGGAGCTGATCAAGAATATGGCGCACAAGATAAAGAAACATTTTAACAATTTATGTTCTTCCTTTAAACAAGTTCTTCACCGGGAGCAGAGTTGCCAGTGTTCCAGGGGTCATATACAACATCGGGGTTGCAAAACTGCATCTTAACACAAAGAATAACATATGCACTAAACCATTGTTTTCACAAGGGAGATGTCGATGTAGAGAACCTTAGACTGCTTTGGGCTGTGTTTAATAATGGGAGAACAGTGGATCTTTCAAGAAATATTCAAATTGACATTTCAGATACACTTCAAGATATACTGTGGCAATAGATGTCTTAGATTGAAATGTATCAACTAAATCTGTGCATTGCTTATCTGGAAGTAGCAATGTTCTCCACGGAACAGAATTGTACCACTGGAGGATTCCAATTTTCTGTTATAAAAGGACACCATTCAACATATCATCTATTTGTCACAGTGGCAGCAGCACCTGTGGCACCATCAGGGATTGGTGACTGCTCAAAGATGAATCATTGGACAGTACATCATTTCATTCTGAACTTTGAAATTGCATTCTATCACATCCTTGCTGTTATTGGTGTTCCTGGTAAGTGTCCTAATTAATCATTGTGTTTTCTTTTGTATGAACCACGTTTCACGAATTTATTGCTCTCAGACATTTAACATAGCCGATTCATATATGTTATTCATTCGGTAAAATTTCACTACCTTGGTATCACTGATTTCTTTTATTTAAGTTGATTTACTAACTGCATCGACTTCTGTTTATTCTGAATGATATATCATCACTTCAAAATTTATCTTACTTGCTATTTGCATATGCATACTTAAACATTCTGCACAAGTCCAGCACAGATTGGAAAATAGATTATTAGATAAATATACATGATGCTTGATTTTGTGAAACTCTCAGGACAAAAGAATCAGATGTAGTTGCTGATATGTGTTGCATTAAATACGCAGAATCCAGCACAGATTATTTATGCCTTTACTGATCTCATCGCAATGTTTTGTTTCTAGACTAGCTAATATTAGGACAAGTGTGAACTGATTCCCAGAAATAATTTGATGTGTTCATTTGGCATGTAATAGATCCATTTGCAAGTATTGTATTAATGTAATTCATATGCTGACTGCCTTAGGTGAGGACGACTGTCAGTTTAATAGACAAAATTCTATCATGTCCCTCTTCTGTACAATGTTTTTCCTGCCTGCTGCTTCAATGCCATTTTCAAAACGTAGGCGTTTACATTGCAATGTACAATAAACAGGTCGATCTGCAACAATATTCATTTGTTATTTTGTCCGTTGCTATTGTTATTGCATTACCAACTTACAATTACTATGGACCATTTAATCATTATTGACAACTATTTGTAGCCATTGTCCTCTAGATAAGATGGTTGTAGATACTACTGAATTATGGAAACACAAACTCAGAAGGTGTATTTTTTGGTCAGAAGACACGATCGGCTGTATTCAGATTTGGAAAAGATGCTGCCTGCCTCAAGTGCAATATGCAAAACCATTCCACATTCGTAGTGTGGAGTATTCCTTGTTGTAGTTTTGCTTATTGCTGTAGTGGCATCTGCTTTGGACTTTCTGAAACTACATCCGTTGTGGTACCAACCTTCTAACTGCAGCAAATACACGTATTTGCTTCCAATGAGAGCAGAAGACTAACATTTCCTGTAGCTAATGTAAAATTATTTAATTTATCTTCTGACAGTTTTATTTATTGGCTATTCATCATCTATTGGACGTATTCCATCGACTATAACTCTGGATACAATATCCTAGGGACTATGGCCACATCTTATTTCCTAAATTGGCCCAAAGGAATTTCTTTACTTTTTCTACACTCCACTGACACTGAAATTAGTGCCATGCGTCTCCCAGAGAAAAGAAAAGTTGCTTAATTGATGGTTGTTACTTCGAAAACTGCAACAGTAATGTTGGAGATAGAACTCATTGAACGTTTCATTCTCTGTTGGTTTATATTGAGGAGTTGTGAATGCCAGTCTTGTAAATAACTACCTTGATTCAGTGGTCTGTTTATTGTTTTTCTTAGTCTATTATTTAGTTGATAAAAATGGAAGGATGTCTATTCGCTCGAGTTGAGAGGCAGGTTTTCTGTGACCACAGATTCTAGGGAATTGGAACGCGTTGGATGCTTCCAATACTTTGTTTTGTAGTTGTTGTTGTTGAAATTGATCACAAACGAAAACAGAGGTTTTGTTCCATATCAAAACAATTGGATTATAATTGATCAAGAGGGGAAAAAGAAACAGCCAAGAGATAGACAATGCATATGCATTTGCATTTGTTCTTTTCATGGTAGAACTCATGTAGTCACATTAGGATAGAGAAGTGCTCTGATCAGAACAAATTGTATTTCAACCAACATCGATTGTCTAAGAAGGTGCCTTGCAATTGTTTGTCAGGGTCATTTCTTATTTTTCAACTGGAAAGTAATAGCTTAGTATAAGTAGAGTACAATATCAGTATGAAAGCAATGCTACATTTTACAAAATAGTTTTTTTTCTTGGTATGTCTCTGTCCGTGCTCAGGAAACTGGCAGCATTGTATGCAAGTTGATGCATAGTTTACCTCTCTGTTCTCCACAGTTAACAGTGACAATTGTGATTCTATCTCGGGGAAATTGCAAACATTGCAAATGCATTATATACTACAAGATAGTCATGGCAAGAGTGCATTTGCCCGTAATTATTTTCGATTTGATGCTGAGGCGCGTTCTGATAATATTTTGGAAGCAGTTTAGTCATTGACTGCAACCCCTTATGTGAAATAGACAATGCCCTGTTTTATGCAACTAGAAACTGTTCTGTCAGGTTCACTGCCACAGATCATTTTGTTGCAATTTGTTGCTAGAAGGGGAAAAACAAATGTATCACTAAGAAAACAATATTGGCAGGTGCGGTAACTGAAACTGTGCCAACTGTTTAAAGAATATTGCGTGGTATTATGCATTCGCCAATAAGTGTAAGCTCTTCGCTTTGGGTTTTATTCTATCCTCAGGTATAATAACTACTGACCATCTTCATTATATTCTCACCCGAGAGGCACCATATGTTCTGATTTTGCTGATCAGTGCTATCACTGTAAGCCACACATCATTGATTATCGGATGCTGTAGGAGAATCCAGGTTTTCAGCAACAGGAGTAGTCCCAGACGCCCAGAGATGGAATGAGAAAGGAAATCCATCACTTTAATGCTTTCTATCGCTGTTAACTTCATGTTGGTATGAGCCAACATGACAGATAAATTCTAAATGGGCTAGAATGTGGATCTTAGGGTAGAAGTATTATGGATACTTTAATTTGTCCATGAAACAGGTTTCATGTTGCAGCTCCTCGATTGTTACATAGAAAAGTACATTTAGTCGTTATTTTGACTCAGTTCAGAGAGCTGCTGAAAATTTTTTCAAATGTTGCATTATTCAACATGTTATGCTCATGTATTGAGAAGAACTGGTTTCCAGCATAGCAGCAAATTTCAACTTATTTTATGTTCACTCAACTCTCCATCAAAGCATTTGAGTGTGACTGCGGTGGGGAATATTTGATACTGAGTATGACTGTGACGAAAAACAGGACAACATTAAAAACCCACAGAATCAGGTCATAGTTATTAAAAGACGTTCAATAATCATATTAGGTGGTATGTTTTGTAACAAAGCAAACGGATTCACATATTCTTTGCAAATTGCAAGCTAAGGTGGTACAGAGAAATAAAATGATGTTAGATAATTTATAGGATAGCCACACAAGTGAATCTCAATATGTTAAGGCTATGCAAACTACCACTCCATTTTGAAGGGACAGAATTTTAATATGCAGTCTTGATTGAATGATAATTCTCACTCAGCAGAACAATCTGGCTGTGACGTAACAAAAATGAAATAGCGAGACTGGTGAGGGCTCAGAGAAGTCTTGTAAGGGTAATAGTAGAGAGATCGGGGAGTAATCCAAATAGTGTTCAGAATTATACGACATTGAGTGCTTGACTTGAATCGTATACATTTCTGTTAATGAGCAATTGGGACTTGAAAATAAATCGATGGTTATGAGGACAGCTTTAGAGAATGAAAGACGAGAGTGAAGAATGTGCGCCAAATTAACAGGTTAGAATAAATATTCTGCAAGTATGTCCTTTAACAGACTTTTAATCTTAATCACTTTAGCAATAATTTAAAATTTCAACTTCAAACTTAGTCTGACTACAAATGGAAAAGCCCTTCTACAATTCAAAAAGGAAATTATGGATAATTTTAATTTGCCTCAGAGATAGTGTGTTCCTGCTGTAACTGTGGACTCTGAAGACAGAAATACAGTATTGTGTCTTAGGACAAATGTAACTGCTCATCATAAGGATCCATCGTGTGCAAGATTCTTTTCCAATGCATGGACAATTGACAATCGGATAGATGAATGTTAAGCCGATTAACACACAAGACACAAGTCACAAGTCACATGAAGGATTTTTTTCTTTCGTTCATAAATGCATGATCTGGGGCTTAAGTTCACTGTGGAAAGGGATGGTGGAACAACACGTAATGGTTGCATTGGAACATCAGTTTGCCAATTTGTTGATCAAGAACTAATAACATATGGCACAGTGGGCAGGGACATGGAATAAACCTTATTGGCCTTAGAAAGAGTCTCAGAGACAAACACCCTGTTATTGACTTCCACTATGAGATGCCGTTTACATCTGCATTTCTCAAGGTGGAATATGCTACAGGGTTCTGCTGAATGAAACAACAATCTGTAGGGTAAAAACTGATAAGAAAGATCTGTTGAACAGGCTGTCTGACAGTAAATGTATATCTTCATATGGTAAGGAACATTGCATGTTAGGCAGTAAAGAACGGTGATTAAAGTGAGATTTGGAGTAGCAGAGCCATTTACAGTAATTTATCATTTTATTGTCAGAGACGGGACTGGTAGCAGAGGCAGAATAATACACATTTTCATAAGAAGTCATGGATTTCACGTTTGCCTTGTCAGCAGCAATGGGAGCTGGGATCTATTGGCACACATTCTATTAAAGGCAGATTCATTTGAAATAGCATTGGGACTTTGATCTGAAAAAGAAAGTGTTCAGGGCTATGGGAAACATAGCAGGAAAGGGCTTGAACTCAACTTTTTTTTTTGCATCTTGCAAAATTAGCGTTGTTTTTTTGACCATTTAATTATTTGCATGTGGGGTGCATCGCCTGGAATTATGGTGGAGGCTGGTTCAACTATGTTTGACACCGGGGTTTGATGCTCATTTCTGAAAATGAATCCTGAAGAAGGGCTCATGCCCGAAACGTCGATTCTCCTGCTACTTGGATGCTGCCTGACCTGTTGCGCTTTTCCAGCAACACATTTTCAGCTCTGATCTCCAGCATCTGCAGTCCTCACTTTCTCCTCTTTGATGCTCATTTAACACACCCGAGCAGGCATGATGAGCCAAAAGCCTCCTTCTGTGCCAAAAACACTTTCGCCATTCTGACAAGACAAATTTTGATTTATAATGTGAAAATTTAACCACCAGCAGGCACCTCATGTGTGTTCTTTCCCACATCCCCACTCTCAAAGAATTGTAAATCTTTGAAATCCTTGCCACGAAGAGCTGTGTGGAGAGGTGGGGGTCAGAGGAGAGGACAGTCCTTGTGTTTATCTCATGTTGAGATGGATTCTTGATCAGTAAAGTAATCAGAGTTATGGTGAAAGCACAAAATCATCGACATGAAAGAATGTTAAAACAGCAATGGGCCTATTGATTTGCAAATAACCTTGAAGGGCGAAGCGCCCGACTTGTGTTCATCTTTTTATGCCTTTTATGGTTTTGCCTACTCTGGTATTGAATCCCCCTACTCCTAGACTCTTCCATAAAGGGGAAAAATAACTTTGTTGCATCTATACTTTCAGTCCCCTCAACGTGACAGTGAGGCGATCCAACCAGTTTCCTTCCCTTTTGAATTTGGTTTAGGTCTCTCTCTCTCTTTCTCTCTCTCTTCTCTCTCACTCTCACTCGTTCTCTCTTTCTCTCTCTCGCGCTCGCTCTATCTGTCTACCTACATTCAGAACTTTCAATTGATAATTACAACAGAGATATAAGAGTTCATGACAATGCTATTGGTCTCGGTTTGTATTTACATTATATCACGAGGCAGGCAAATTGCTTCCCGAATGGACATTAGCGAAACAGATCTGTTTGCATAACATTTGACAGTGGTTTCACAAGCACAATTGCAGAATTTGGAGTAATGGCGTGATTCATTAAGTTAACTTGAAATCCACCAGCTGCTACCCATGTCACTATAGCATTACCATCTGTGTTGGATTGTTAGCCGAGCAATACCCTCCTTACAGTGCCTTAAATTAAATAGTGAAACATACATGACCTGATCCAAAGCAAAATGAGGAACTCGAGAAGAAATTTAAAAATCAGCTTAAGTTGCGAGCACAGTGGAATTTCCACTGGGAATTCGATTAAGACAATGAAGATAGATCTTTTTAACCTACGTAAAAGATTTGTTTTCATGTTAAGTCAGATTGTTTTCCATCTATATCTTGTTCTCCAATACACAAACAATTTGATTCGTACATTTCGATTACTTAATGAATTCGTCTGCCCTGACCTTCTGTGTTCAAGTGAAGAAATGAAGTTTTGGTCAACTAACAGTAGACAGAACAGTTGTTCATGTTACGAGATAGAACAATAAAGCCTGATAATTATGGTCTATATTCCACATAAGTGAGAGACAAAAATGATATTAACAAAGGATGATTTGTTGATGTCATTTTAGAATTAAAAATGAGAGACATCATATAAAATGAACAAATAACTTCAAAATCTGTACAGATAAAATTTGGAAAAGCTGGATTGTCAGCAAAGCAAATAATTACACAGGAGTAGCTTTGGTAGAGATTCTGAAATGATATTTATTCTGCGCTACAACTTTGTGCTGAGCTGTTTTCTCAGAATCATCCAGCCGAATGATCACACCCCCTCTCAAGTATCAACTTAATTGAAGACTTACATATATCTTAATAAATGAATGAGCTGCATCATGAAGTCTTAGTGATGTGAGAACCAGTTAGGATTTCATTGAGTCTCTTGCTTAGATTCAGCAATATCCGTTCATCTGAAGAAATGTATATGCAATGACTTTCCATCCTGCAGTTTCTCCTTGGGACCCTTGAAAGAGCACGACCACCTGTCCATCAATTATGTGACCTATTGATGCTTCTGAGTAAACTTTTTTTAAACATCTACATGATACATCGTTTTCAGGTCTGTCGTTCTGATAAAGACCAACGTAGCTTTTAGACTTCAGATTTTGTTTGATGCAGGTATTCTGCCTTTAGAAATTATTTGATTTTCTCAGTATTTATTTCCAATTTGATTTCCTGTACCTACTTCATTCCAAGCATACATAGAAAATTGTGAAGCCATTGTTTTGTTATTTCCGTGCTGCTATGATGCACTCGGTTGTGCGGATTAAAGCATGCTGATTCGTTTATCTATCGCTGCTCCTTTCCTTCGTCTGTCACTTTCAAATCTTTTCCTTCTCGTATGTGCTACAATCTGCGCTCACTGTTGAGGCACCACTAACCCTTAACTTTTAAGCCTCTCCTCTTGAATTATTACAACTCATTTGTTTCACTGCCTGATCTGCCACGCTTTTTCTGACGAGATTTCTTTGTTTGCTGGTATTCTGTTTCTTGTCTTGCGAATAAAATACTTTGAAATGCGGGTTCATCATTCATGCTTATGCAACTGGTCAATCTTGTTCTTTCTCATATATTTAAAAGACATGAAATTAACTTTGTAGACATTCTGTGAAAGAAGCGAACTTTGTAGTGAATGAAACATTTCAAGAGCAGGTGTGCATGCTGGAATGGATAGAGATAGAGGAAGCTGATGTGTTGAAAATTTTGTCAAACATTAAGATTAACAAGTCGCCAGGCCCGGACAAGATTTGTCCTCGGCTACTTTGGGAAATGAGAAATGCAATTGCTTCGCCACTTGCGAAGATCTTTGCATCTTCGCTCTTCACTGGAGTCGTACCTGAGGACTGGAGAAAGGCAAATGTAATTCCTCTCTTCAAGAAAGGAAATTGGGAAATACCTGGTAATTACAGACCAGTAAGTCTCATGTCTGTCGTCTGCAAGGTGTTAGAAAGGATTCTGAGGGATAGGATTTATGACCATCTGGAAGAGCATGGCTTAATTAAATGCAGTCAACACGGCTTTGTAAGGGGCAGGTCATGCCTCACAAACCTTATCGAGTTCTTTGAGGATGTGACTAGAAAGGTTGATGAGGGTCGAGCTGTGGATGGGGTGAATATGGACTTCAGCAAGGCATTTGAGAAGGTTCCCCATGGTAGGCTCATTCAGAAGGTCAGCAGGAATGGGATACAGGGGAACTTAGCTGTCTAGATACAGCATTGGCTGGCCAACAGAAGACAGCGAGTGGTAGTAGAAGGAAAATATTCTGCCTGGAAGTTTGTGGTGAGTCGTGTTCCACAGGGCTCTGTCCTTGGGCTTCTACTGTTTGTAATTTTTATTAATGACTTGGATGAGGGGATTAAAGGACGGATCAGCAAGTTTGCAGACGACACAAAGGTTGAAGGTGTCGTTGACAGTATACAGGGCTGTTGTAGGCTGCAGCGGGACATTGACAGGATGCAGATATGGGCTGAGAGGTGGCAGATGGAGTTCAACCTGGATAAATGCGGGATGATGCATTTTGGAATGTCGAATTTGAAAGCTGAGTACAGGATTAAGGATAGGATTCTTGGCAGTGTGGAGGAACAGAGGGATCTTGGTGTCCAGGTACATAGATCCCTTAAAATGGCCATCCAAGTAGTCAGGGTTGTTAAGAAAGCATATGGTGTTTTGGCTTTCATTAACAGGGGGATTGAGTTTAAGAGCCGTGAGATCTTGTTGCAGCTCTATAAAACTTTGGTTAGACCACACTTGGAATACTGCATCCAGTTCTAGTCGCCCTATTATAGGAAAGATGTGGATGCTTTGGAGATGGTTCAGAGGAGAATTACCAGGATGCTGCCTGGACTGGAGGGCATAGCTTATGAAGAGAGGTTGACTGAGCTCAGACTTTTTTCATTGGAGAAAAGGAGGAGGAGAGGGGACATAATTGAGGTATACAAGATAATCAGAGGCATAGATAGAGTCGATAGCCAGAGACTATTTCCCAGGGCAGAAATGACTAACACGAGGGGTCATAGTTTTAAGCTGGTTGGAGGAAAGTATAGAGGGGATGTCAGAGGCGGGTTCTTTACACAGAGAGTTGTGAGAGCATGGAATGCGTTGCCAGCAGCAGTTGTTGAAGCAATGTCATTGGGAACATTTAAGAGACTACTGTACATGCATATGGTCACAGAAATTTGAGGGTGCCTACATGAGGATCAGTGGTCGGCACAACATCGTGGGCTGAAGGGCCTGTTCTGTGCTGTACTGTTCTATGTTCTGTGTTCTATATAAGCTACGGAGTTTTATGTTTCTTTTACTGCAGAAGCCTACCTTCAGACTACCTTCAAGGCCAAACATGTAATGTAATTCCCCTGTTCACTTTGGAAAATTATCCTCGGGTTGTATTTATCGCTACTTGCATAACGTTTTTTTTTTAAAAAACGCAACAATTGAAACCAAATATTGCGTCTCTGTTAATATCACACTGCCAACCATTTTGAATTATAAGACACATCCGTGAATGGACTCCATCTCAGATTTATGTCACTATAACAGAAGTGAATTTGCCTTTGAAGGATAACTTGTATTATAGAATGGTTGGACTTTCTGTTAAAGAGAGTAAGCACTAGTGCATCTAATATTTTCTGATATATACACAGGTAATAACATATTTCCTTTTCTTAAAAATAATGTTATTTATTCATTCTTTTCGAATTATAAGTGTAAGTAAACAAAGAAACTAAATATGTCTCAACCTCACTTCAGATTTGCAAAAGTATAACTTTAATTTACTTCATATTTTGGAGCAATTGAATTAAAAGTATACTTTGCAATGTCATTGAACACCAAATTCCTTCAAGTCAAAAAAGTTACTTATCTACCAACTTAGACATAAACTATTGGTTAATGAGAGAGTGTCCTTCACGGTAAGCTGTTTATGACTCTCATTTAGTCACTGACCTTCTTATGGCTCTTGGTTAAAGCAAGTTTGAAACTCTGAAGTTCGCAGGAAATGACTAGCTTTGATACTAGCTTTCAACAGAGGATAACGTCTGCGAACTCTAGGTAATCTAGAGTTAATTGACATTGGGGCGGGGTGGGCAATGGTTTATCAGCTGGTTAGTAGATTAGATTCCCTACAGTATGGAAACAGACCCTTCAGCCTAACAAGTCCCCACCGAACCTCCGAAAAGTAACCCACCCAGACCTATTTACTTCTGACAAACTCACCTAACACTTTGAGCAATTTAACATGGTCAATTCACTTGACTTGGACATATTTTTGGAAGTGGATCACGTCAGTTCCACAAGATCGCTAGTGGGGATGCTCAGGATAGTTTCCTACCCCCAATTAAATTCCATTGCTTCATCGATGGACAGGCAATCATGAGGATATTATAAATGGGGTGCTCAGTGATGATTGTATACTGTGTTACATTCAGTTGTGAAATTCTGTTTGTGCCAAAACACTGCAAGATCTTGAAAATATCTAGAGTTGGGCAGGTAATGGGCAATAAACTTAGATATCACACAAGTAACATGCAGCGGTCACCTGAAACAAGAGGAAATCTACCAGTCAATACCATTTCCAATCACTAAATCTCCCAAGATCAATATCTAGGAATTAGTATTTGAAAGAAACTGAACTTGACTAACCATATAAAGACTGGGAACAATAATTCAAGTTAGAAACGAGGCATCCTGCATATAGTAATTGATATCCTGATTATGGAAAGCCTGACAACGATCAGGAGAGCTAATAAGTAGTCAACGCTTTCCAGGGAGTATGCGGTTTTGACATCAATCAGCAAAATAGAAAGCATCCACTAAATTGCACCACACCTATAAACATTCACTTTCTCCAAAAGACTCTTTTGGCTTTTCCGTCAAAACCATTCGTACCTAACATCCAAATGAGCAAGGGCAAAAGATACATGGAAACACCATTTATAAGGTCCTCTCACAGCCACTCACTCGGCCACTTAACATTTTTGTTTGGAAATGTATCATTGTTTGTTCACGGTTGCAGGGTTAAAGTCCTGGAACTCCCTCCCACACGATTGTTGGTGTACTAACAACTAATAAACAGCAGCAGTTGAACAAAGTAGGCCACCTATTCATAAATGTCAATTGGTGTGAGTTATAAACCCACTCAGATTGTCGAAGGCAAAATCCTTGAGTGAATCTGACAAAAAGTCAGTATTAAAACGACACATTTCCTGACCAACAGTTTGAAAATGGTAAGTGCAGATAGTTATGTGTGTTAAACTCAATTTGTCATTAAAACTGCCACAACCAACATCTGTTTCCTAACTTTTCATTTTCTTTTCACTGTTTAGGATTCATTTCTCCTAACTATTCATCAGCATAAAACTATGATCAATACAACAGCGATAAAGGAATCTCTCAGTAACCTTACTGACTTGTTTCATACTGAAGAAACTAATTCTCACAAGCATCTTGAAATAATCGTCATTGTGATTTTGGCACGATCGTTAATTTCTGTAACAATTATCGGAAACATTCTGGTCATTATTTCTATCACATTCAACAGACATTTGCAGACTATTAACAACTATTTTATTTTAAGTTTAGCCTTCTCTGATTTGATTGTTGCTGTAATATGCATGAGTCTATACACCGTTTACAATGCATTTGGCTACTGGCCAATGAGCCCAATCGTATGTGATTTATGGCTTGCTTTAGACCATGTTCTTAATAATACATCATCTATGAACCTCGTTGTCATGAGCTTTGACCGCTACTTCTGTGTCACAAAGCCCTTGAGCTATCCTATGAAAAGGACTCCTCAGAAGTCAATGATGATGATCGCTGCTGCTTGGGTGCTGCCATTCATCCTGTGGGCTCCTTCCATTCTCTTATGGCATTTCATTGTGGGGGAGCGCACAGTTCATGAAGGTCAATGTTACATTCAATTCCTTTCAAACCCAGTTATCACTCTGGCTGTTCTTATAGTGGCTTTCTATCTCCCTGCTGTCATTATGGTTGTCTTGTATGTCTGCATATCCTATGCCAGTAAGAGTCGAATAAAGGATAACAAGGAATACTCTGAATCGTGCAAGAACACATTACCTCTCAACTGTTTTCAGTAAAAGCCAACAAAACTAATGAGCAACATCGTAACAAATGTTTCCCAATGGTTGCTGCATGTTAAAATTCTGAAGAGCAAACTATCCAATGAATCAACAACAGACACTTTTGTCCAAAGAGAGGTGAATGTCGTTTCCAATGAGAGAAAATCAGTTAGTTCGGTGGCATCAAGCCAAATGAAGGAGGAAAAAATCCAAGAAAGCACAAATATTTCTACCAGAGAAAGTCACTTTCCAGCAGCCAATACCAATCTCTCTTGTGTAATGATACTTAGCCAATCACACACTGCTAGCGACTGCTACAGCACAGCAGAAACAGTGTCAGATTTCACCAACACTAACACGAATGAGAGAGATAGCAAAGAGGGGCATCCCACCATGAATCCATGCAAGATGCATACTAAAATAACAAAAGTAGGTGTATCCCGAGAGAAGAAAGTGACAAGGACCGTCATGGCTATTGTGTTAACATTTCTTATCACGTGGACCCCATATGTTTCCATTCTGCTCGTTGACACATTCTATTCAGTCTCTATCCCGAATATAGTCTGGAACCTAGGATATTGGTTGTGTTACACCAATAGTGCCATCAACCCGGTCTGCTATGCACTTTGTAATAATACTTTCAAAAAAACTTTCAAATATCTTCTGTTATGCCAATACAAGAATTTTGTTGCAGCAAGATGATAAAATCACAGGTATATGAATGATAAATAAATAATGTAAGCAGATATGCCAATTGTATGACATTATGGTCAAGTAGACGTCTCCTACATATGACACTGGAAACATAGTTGAACAACATCCTGTTGAGTGATAAAGTTTGCATGAAATGGTAGGTCTGCTCTTGTTGGAAATTTATTATGAATGGATTGAATAATAAATTTGATAAAATATTCAACACCAAATAACGCAACATAAAAATGTTTTGTGTGCATTTTTAAATGTTATCCTATTGCTGAATTAAGAGATATTAACACGTTATTGAAACGTTCGGTTCTATTGGAGAGTGGTGACTGGAAGCAATGGTTCAATTAGTGATTTGGAAGTCCTGCTTTTTGATCGCATTCAGAGTTCCCTGAAATCTGATTGAGGGCATCATCCCTCTTTCCAGCTGTCTCATTGCCATAAAGTTAACCACAATCTTTCAATGCTCACCACCGCCAATGCCCTCTCTGCCTACCATGAAACCAACGGCAGAACATCATGGAGAAGCCTTGTAATATGAGTGATCCTGAAACAGTGAAGGAACATACAATTCTAGCGGCCACTAAAGCATCTGTTTTTGATGTCACCCGAGAAACAGTTGTCTCATCTTTGACATAAACTAAGTCGGTGTACTCCCTGATGACTATTCGAACTTCAATTCATTTCCAAACCCTCAGTTACTAATGCAACTCTCAACTGAAAGTAGAAAGATACCAAAAGACACAAAGTGGTTTGTAGTCTCAAGAGGAAATTCTACATGAGGCAGACACACCATCGAAGTGCAAGGACATGTTTGTCTCAAGGATAGATGAATTGAATCACCTCTCTTTTGACATTCACTGGCATTGCCATTGCGAAATCACTATCTATCAACATTTGCTGCTGGATGGCATTTGCCAGAAACTGAAATCATTCAGCAAGTTAATTATTGTAGCAGAAAGACAAAACCAGCGAATGTAATATTTAAGAGCAATGCTTAACTTCGTAAAATGTGGCCCAGAATCAATTATACTGTCACGTTAGGTCAGAAATTGCAAATAATCAATGACACAGGAAAATTGTGTGTGACAAGAGTCAACTTAATGTGGATACTGTAGTTGTGAGCATGAAGAGCGATTGAATTCCTAAAAGTGATGGTTTCTACATAAATTCAAATAATTTAATGTGCATTAATCCCATGTGAGTGTTTCGTAAAATTGCTTCAGACTTTGCAAATAGCAATCTCATTCTCGTTCAACTCTAGCACATCCAAATTGCACACGTCCTACCTGTCCCAGAACCTTGTCACAATTCCTCAGGAAACTGGCACAATCCTTCCTTCCAATTCAAAGGCTATGTATTAAATTAAATGCTCCATCTCTTCATACAGTCGCTGGCATGATAAACAAACAAATATACTGAGTGGACACCTGCACTACCTGCCTTGTTTTCTTAGACTGACTGGTACTTATACAATTCATCTCTGCTGATGCAGTTCTAATCTGTATTCTATTTTGATCCTGCTCAGTTAATTTAAACACTTAAAGCCGTTAGCAGTCGCAGTATTGTCTTCATAAATGCATATAAATAGAAAACTGTCGATGGTTCACTGCATACGAAAAGTGCACTCTGTTCCACTCTTCACAAAGCAACCATGCCAACTGAGCTCTTCTGAATTTTCTCCGTTTGTAATGACATCCACGACGCACTTTAGCAAACTCCAAAACCAGCATCCTTCACCATCAAGAGTGACAAGGTATGGTAAGGGCATGCGAATACCATTATCTAGCCAATATCAGATGCTTCAACTCTAAGTCACATTCTACCCGAACTGAGCAATGAATCTGTCATCCTTCAGTGGCTTAGGACATATCCCTGCCCTGATCCTGCAAGAACAACTAACTGCACCTGCACGACATAGATTATACAAGTCCAAAACTCTTGTTCACAATCAACTCCTTATGAACAGTGCAGAATTACCAGAATAGTGACTTGGATAACTACACCCTATTTAAGAATAATAAATAATTCAACATTAGGCTTAATATCAATGTGAAGGGCTGTAGTAGCCGAGGATTGTAATATTCGAATTTGTTGAATCGGTTTAAGGAGTCTGAGATGAAAATGACCACTTAAATTGCTTGACTGGGTGAAAAGAATTACAATGAATGATCGCAACTCGAGAGCTACTACAGGTTTCGAATTTAATCTCTGAGCAAAAACAAGGTGATCACTGAAATAAATCAATGTTTAAAGATAGACCTCAGCTTATTTAAATGAACAACAGCACGTTTACCAATATTCACTTGTTACTTGACGTGAAGGAATTTGCTGTCCAAAATAAAGTGAGCACAACATTTGTTTCTATCACAACATGGAGATAAATCAGTGATCATTTCTGTTTGCTCGTCATTCTTGAATAAACTAAGGTGAATGATGCTGTGACCTGAAATGTCCCTGTGGAAATACAACAGGTTACAAAGTAAAGCCTCATGGTATGCATCTGTTCAGGGAAAATTTTAGTCGATTTATCTATTTCAAGAATGATGGGACACCTCATAAAGAAACGAATGGAATCTTTTCACAGTATCGGGAAAATATATTACACGCTGTTATTGGTGTACCTGGTAAGCAACTTCAAGTATGAATATGTGTAGTCTGTGATGCTCCTGTATTGCTGAAATTATTAAATGCGTGCCTTATGGTGACTGTTAGAAGCAGAGTTATTATTCAATGAAATAAAACGTCTCGAATGAATTCTGCTGTTCTTTTGTAGCACCTCAAATGATAATGCATATGTTTGCAACTCACAGACTCACAAATTTATCAGTTACTGACGACAATGAAATGTTGGATCCAGCTTAATCTCCTATTGCCACAGGCAGCTCTCGGATGGAAGATAGACTGAATTATCTGCATAATTCAACGAATAGTGAAGTAGTGTATATGATTCGAGTGAGCACTTGTTATTGGGTCGATTTACCACTGTGCAGTTGAGCTGATGTGGATCAGGAACTGCAGTGAATCAAGACAAATGTATTTGAAAACAGATCTCTCCAATGCTCTGACCCTGTTTTTGATAGTCCCAGTCGACGGATTTAACAAAGTTAAATGGTCACCTGTTTCCATGGAGTGGTATTCATTCCAACAGTATTACCACCTGAAGTCTGCATGTGCTGGAGTCAGTTTTCGAAAATATTGTCACTCTGGCATACCACGGACACTGGCTTATTTTATTGAAACGCTCTTATTACTTTCTGGGGTTTCTTACAGAAAATGTTTGCGAATCCACCATATTTATTGTACTTTCTTCTCTTTCTATAGCAAATGTGGTGTCAATTCTGATCCTGTCCAGGGGAAAATGTGGCCTCTCCACCTGCACCACTTGCTATTTGGTGGCCATGGCAATGGCGGATCTACTATTCCTTATCATGGGAGTCGTACTGCTGCAGATCAATTCATATTATTTCACAATTTCTTTCCTGGATATCAGCCCAGTTTGCAGCATTATTCTTATTTTGCTTGATACAGCCAGAGGTTGTTCTGTCTGGGTTCACTGTTGCATTCGCCTTTGATCTATTTGTAGTTATTTGTTCCCAAAGTCTGAGAGCAAACTATTGCACTGAAAAGACTGCAGTTATGGTTCTAACGGCAACCTGCATTTTGATAAGTATAAAGAATGTTCCCTTCTATTTTATAATGGAAGCGGGAGAGATAATTAACAATATTCCCTGGTTCTGTAAGTTTAAGCAAAGCTATTATACTGAATCTGGATGGCTGATGTTTAACTTGTTTGATAAGATTTTAATTCCACTGTTCCCATATGTTTTAATATTGTTGCTCAACACTCTAACAGTCAGGTATATTTTAGTGACCAGCCAAGTCCGCAGAAAACTGAGAGGTCATAGACACAGAGCAAATCTCGAGATGAAGAACAGACGCAAATCTATCATTTTACTCTTCACCATATCTGGCAATTTTATTCTTCTTTGGCTCTTATACGTTTTAGATTTCTTATATTGCAGCATAACAGGAACTGATCTGAAATATTATAATGTTTCTTTCTCTAACTTCCGACCAGCACGATTTATGCTCGTGGATCTAAGTTGTTGTTCAAATGCATTTATTTATGGCATAACTCAGTTCAAGTTCAGGGAACAGTTCAAGAAGGCAGTAGCATATCCTTTCAAAGCAATTATTCGATTAATCAATAAACAAAACAATTGTGAGTATTCCATTGGTTGGCAGTTTTTACAGTACATGAAGATTACATTTATCCAGGAATTTCCAGAAGAAACATGGCTGGGAATCTCAAAATGGTTACAATTTTTGAAGAAACACTTCTTAGGTTCGGACATGGTTCCACTTACATAAACAGCAACAACAAATTACACAAGCTGGAAATTAGAAACAAAAGTCTGAATGGCTGTAAAACGTCAGCACGTGTACCAACATCTGAAAAAGAAAGCACATTTAACGTTCAGGTCCAGAAACCCTTGTTAAATCTGCTTTCATTGTTGTCTTCACACTATCTTTTTGGGGGGAAGTGTTTGTTTTGGTATATAATGGAGAAATTCATTGTCAACTTTCAGAGTAACCATCTTCTCTATTCTTAGGAAGTCAGCGTTCACTTGGGCTGAGCG
Organism: Chiloscyllium plagiosum; assembly: GCF_004010195.1. Taxonomy (NCBI): domain Eukaryota; kingdom Metazoa; phylum Chordata; class Chondrichthyes; order Orectolobiformes; family Hemiscylliidae; genus Chiloscyllium; species Chiloscyllium plagiosum. The sequence continues at coordinate 14,894,652 of NC_057746.1, read as the reverse complement.
AATTACAATATTTTGCCTTCGAAGCGTTCTGTATTGTGGACTGGTTATACAATCCAATTGCATACAAAATTGAATTGATGGTGGGAGGCAGAGTGTCCTGGCATACCATTCTTCTTCAGACGGGAGGCCTGTGACCATAGTGTACTGCAAGGTTTATTGTTGGGTACCTGTTTTTCCTTATTTATATAAACAATGTAGATAAGATTATAGGAGGCACCTTTCATAAGTTTGTGGATGATCCCAATTTTTTTTTAAATAGAGTATAGGGAAGAAGACTATCTCAGAGAACAAGGAGTACTTAGTCAACTGGGGCAGTGCGCAGAGGTATGGCAGAATGGGGTTAATGTGAATAAATGTGTGGTGCTGCGTTTTAATAAGACAAACCAAGACAGAATTTATACAGTAAATGAGAGGTCCCTGCGGAGTGCTATCGAACAGACAGATTTGTGGTCATGTATATCGTTCCATGAAAGTCACATCACAGGTTGGCAGGGTGGGGAAAAAGACGTTTGGCATGCTTGCCATTTATTGGTAGGAGTATTGAGGAAAGGAGTTGGCACTTCATGTTATGGTTCCAATTAAAACGTTGTTAAGGCCATGTTTGGAGTACTGCGTGTAATTTTGGTCGCCCTGTTTTTGGGATGATATTATTACCTGGAAATAGTCCAAAAATTTACTAGGGCTTTACCGAGTTTCAATTAGAGAGGGAGGTTCGGTGGATACTGGGACTTCATCCCTGCAATGTCGGAAGCTGAGTCACAGAATCAAAATGTTGTACAATTCTGCTCGTCCTGGTGTTGGGCAGATGTTATTAAACTGGAAAGGGAGTTGTTGAGAGATACAAGGATGTTATTGAGACTGAAAAGTTTGAGTTATAAGGCAAGGGTGGATTGGATGGGGCACTTATTTTGCTGGAGTGCAGGAATCTGGGGATTGATCATACAGAGGTTTACAATCTCATAAAAACATGAATAGCCAACGTCTTTTCCCAAGGTAGGGGAATCTGAAACTAGAGTTTATAGATTTAAGGTGAGAGGGTATCGATTTTTTCACGCAGAAGGTAGTGCATTCCATGTAGGCACTATCAGAGACAGTTGTAGAAGCGAGTAGCACCACAACATTTAAGACATTTTGACAGGTGCATAAATAGGACAGGTTTTTTTCAAGATGTGGAGCAAATGCAGGGAAATGGGATTAATTTAATTGAGGGCATCTGGTCGGCATGGACAAGGTGGTCCAAAAGGTCTGTTTCTGTGCTATACGATTCTTACTCAAATGCATACCATATTTAAAACATATATAGTTCACTCAACACTACGAGTCTATGCTTCTGATGGCATGTCTTGCACATCACCTTTTTTTCCACGACAGACCGGGTTTTCAGCACATTTCTATTTTTTGATAACCTCATGCGTTTCAAGTTATTGGTCTGAGCCAAAATATTTCCTAGTAATCTGCCCAAAACAGTGAGATTTTCAAAACCTTCTGCAAGATTTTCCCGTCATATATCTTGTTTGCTCCAAAAAAAAGAATCGTGAGCATTTCAATATTGTCACAATCTGTGATCCCTGCATTCTCTGAGTTGCGATAGTATCTTATTCAGCATTGGAATGCTCAAAGACATTGACTTTGGTCTTTTCAACACTTTCAGTTACCTCACGACCAACTCCATTCTTCACACTGACAACTGTCCAAGGATGAAGAAAGTTTTTCACTTCATTCATTGTCTTATTTCATCTCCCATGTGCTTCGAGCCTTGTTTTCTGAAAATTGAAATGACACCTACTTAGACCTTCTTCTCTCAGGATTAACTAATTCTATCCAATCCGCCTGCATGTCATCTCATGGGGCAAACTTCATCCTGTCCTTTCTATCTCCGTACATGAACATTTTTCATAGTCAGAGTCATAGAACATGTATTTGGACCGAAGTTTTCTCCGTAAGTTATTTTTCCAAAAGTCCCTCCATTAACTGTATACTTTCATCTTGCCTTTGAACTTCAAAAATGCATCAGATCGCAATTGCCTGGATTAACCTCCATCCGCAATGTATTCACTCAACTTCTGAATCATTTTCATCTAACATAGAACATAAGAATACAGCGCAGTACAGGCCCTTTGGCCCTTGATGTTGCACCGATCCAAGCTCACCTAACCTACACGAGCGCACTATCCTCCCGCTAGCCTATCCAATGCCCGCTTAAATGCCCATAAAGAGGGAGTGTCCACCACTGCTACTGGCAGGGCATTCCATGAACTCACGACTCGCTGAGTAAATAACCTACCCCTAACACCTGTCCTATACCTACCACCCCTTAATTTAAAGCTATGCCCCCTCGTAATAGCTGACTCCATACGTGGAAAAAGGTTCTCACGGTCAACCCTATCTAAACCCCTAATCATCTTGTACACCTCTATCAAGTCACCCCTAAACCTTCTTTTCTCCAATGAAAACAACCCCAAGTGCCTCAGCCTTTCCTAATACGATCTTTCTACCATACCAGGCAACATCCTGGTAAAACTCCTCTGCACCCGTTCCAGTGCCTCCACATCCTTCCTATAGTATGGCAACC
>NC_057746.1:14868871-14891696 GCF_004010195.1 Chiloscyllium plagiosum | reverse complement strand
TTTGCTCTCTCTTCAGGTCCTTCCTGGCTACCCTATATCTCTCAATCGCCCCAATTGAACCTTCACGTCTCATCTTTACATAGGCCGCCCTCTTTCATTTAAGAAGGGATTCCAATTCCTTATTAAAGCACGGCTCCCTCACACGACCCTTTCCTCCCTGCCTGACAGGTACATACTTATCAAGGACACGCAATTGTTGCTCCTTGAACAAGCTCCACATATCAGTTACGCCCTTGTCTTGAAGCTTACTTTTCCAAGCCACGCATCCTAAGTCATGCCTCACCGCATCATAATTTCCTTGCCCCCAGCTATAACTCTTGCCCTGTAGTGCACACTTATCCCTCTCCATCACTCGAGTAAAAGTCACCGAATTGTGGTCACTGTCCCGAAAGTGCTCACCTTCCTCTAATTCTAACACCTGGCCTGGTTCATTACCCAGAACCAAATCCAGTATGGCCTCACCTCTTGTTGGCCTATTTACATATTGTGTCAGGAAACCCTCCTGCACACATTGGACAAACACCGACCCATCTAACGAACTAGAGCTATAGCTTTCCCAATCAATATCAGGAAAGTTAAAGTCCCCCATAACAACCACCCTATTACTTTCACTCTCTCCTGAATCATCCTTGCAATCCTTTCTTCTACGTCTCTAGGACTATTAGGAGGCCTGTAGAAAACTCCTAACAGGGTGACCTCACCATTCCTATTCCTAGCCTCAGCCTAAACTACCTCAGATGGCGAGTCTTCATCCATCGTCCTTTCCACCGCTTTAATAGGGAAAAAACCTACCCGGCTGCCCTCTGGTCTTCGTCACTTCCCCCTGCTGCTCCCGTTCTTTCTGTGAAGAGAGATAAAAAACCACCGCTGCCCGCTACCGGTAAGTAATTTTAAAACAAACTGTCTCACCTTAGCTGTAGCCTTCCGGGTTCCTTTACACTCTTCTGCTGCTCGCACTCAAAATGACCGTTGGCTTCGAAGGGTGAGTATTTATACTCACTGCTTTCCTTCCCGGCTGCCCCTCTGGTCTTCGTCACTTCCCCCTGCTGCTCCCGCTCTTTCTGTGAAAAGAGAAAAAAAACACCGCTGCCCGCTACCGGTAAGTAATTTTAAAACAAACTGTCTCACCTTAGCTGTAGCCTTCCGGGTTCCTTTACACTCTACTGCTGCTCGCACTCAAAATCTTGTATCTTTTATAACCTTTCTAACGATCTTTAACTTCGTCATCTGTGCTTCAGTTGCAAACATACTGATCATATATAAACAACAGAGGTCTGAGCACTGGTCCTTGTGAAATAATACTGATCACAGAACTCTAGTCAGAAAACAGCACTTCAACAACGACTCTTTGTGTAATTTGACGAAACCAGGTTTGCATCCAATTTGCCAGCTTACCATGGATCTCATTCCATGTAATCTTCTGCGCCACTCTATCGTAGTGGACCTTACGAAATGCGTCAGTAAAATCAATGTAGACAACATTCACTGGCCTTCCTTCATCAATCATTATTGTGGCTTCCTCAAAAAAAGTTCAGACAAAGCATCTCCCACAAAAAAACACACTATCACCGATCTGTTCATCATTTCAAAATGTCAGTAAACTCCACACCTGACATTCCAACGGAAAGGAACCAGAATGGCAAGACTGCAGTCTTCTGGGATTTCGGATGAGGCTAAAGATGATACAAATTTCTTTATCAAGGTCCTAGAAATCTCATCATGTACCTCCGTCTGTATCCCGGGTAGATTCCCTCAGTCGCTGGGTCATACCTACATTAATGCTTTTGAAAACTTTCAGCATCTCCTCCTTCTTTATGTGCACATCCTTCTCTAATTACAACATCATCCGTTTTGTTCTCCTTACTGATACCAATGCGATGTACTCATGAAAGGCCTCGCACATTTCATTATGCTCTTCTCATAAGTGTCGTCCTTTGAGATTGTTTCCTTTTGCAAGGTACCCCCTTGCTTCCAATTTCTTAAAAAATGTCTCGTGATGCTCCTTAAACATGCTTAGCAAGAACACATCTAAGCAACATAGGAAATGTTGTGCACAGTACTCCAGATGTGTTTCAGTCCACCAGATACGTGTATAAATGAGATCTGACATGAAATTTCCACGTTGTATGAAATTTGAATTTGTTTCGAATTTCCTGCATAATAAATCCTAACATTCTGTTAGAAATCCTACTTCTCGGGGAAAAAAAACAAATCCATATGTATTCTCCCCCTTCTTTTGACCAATTAATCTTTAATTCATGCTAACTGCCCACCTCGGATACTAGGATATTTACTTCTCTACAATTACTGTTGAATTAGAAGTTTGCATAATGCATTTTGAAAATATAGATATAATACATCCACTAGGTCTTCTTTTCTATGGTGCACTACTTTCTCAAATGACTGCAATATATTGACTAAGTAGAATGTAATGTTCACAAAGGAATGTTAACCTTACTGGGTTAACTACAATTTCTGTAGTGTCCTGCTATGCCTTTTTAAAAGGGCGGCACGGTGACACAGTGGTTAGCACTGCTGCCTCACAGCGCCAGAGACCCGGGTTCAATTCCCGCCTCAGGCGACTGTCTGTGTGGAGTTTGCACGTTCTCCCCGTGTCTGCGTGGGTTTCCTCCGGGTGCTCCGGTTTCCTCCCACAGTCCAAAGATGTGCAGGGTCAGGTGAATTGGCCATGCTAAATTGCCCATAGTGTTAGGTAAGGGGTAAATGTAGGGGTATGGGTGGGTTTCGCTTCGGCGGGTCGGTGTGGACTTGTTGGGCCGAAGGGCCTGTTTCCACACTGTAATGTAATCTAATCTAAAAAGAATCTTCTGCTTGTTCTTTTTTCACCATTTGCCAGATGTCACTGGCCAGTAGTTTCTTGTTTTCAAAAATCAAAATGTAACAAATCCGGCTAATAACTATACCATTCGTTCACTCTGTAGGGGAATGGGTCTGGGTGGGTTACGCTTCGGCGGGTCAGTGTGGACTTGTTGAGCCGAAGGGCCTGTTTCCACACTGTAAGTATTCTAATCTAATCTAATCTTAATCATCACCAAAGGTTAGTTTATTTGGATCCAAACCAGATTCAGTATTTCTTCAAGCGGATTGTTCTTTTTTTTCCCCTAAATCTGTAGATATAATTGACAGTTTGCCTAAAAAGTTCTATAGTGAAAATACAGTTATTACCATGATCTTGTTTTTTTAATTCCATATCATTTCGCCAAATCCTTTGGGATAAAACCTCAAAACATCGTTAGTGGTTCCATTTACAACAAATAACCCAGTGATTTACTTTTATTTTCATATCATTTGGGTTAGATTTATTGCCCACAAAATGAACAGGTCTTGAACTGCTGTATAGGTGCAGCCGTTTATGCAGAAACTCAGACATTAGCTGTGTGTGTCCTCAAATATGGCCTATGCTCATTTGTACACTAGCTCAATGAGGAAAACAACTGCTGTGAGGATTCAACCATCTTCCTCAGTATCATAGCTTAATTCCATACCGCAATTTATGGAGTTAGAGGAGCATTCGAAAACTTGACTGACAATGCAGTCTAGGAGAAAGTGAGGACTGCAGATGCTGGAGAGTTAGAGTCGAAAAGCATGACGCTAGAAAAGCACAACAGGTCAGGTAGCATTCGGGGAGCAGAAGAGTCGACATATCTGGCAGAGCCCTTCATGAGTAATCGCTTCTCCTGCTCCTCGATTGCTGCCTGATCTGCTATACGTTTCCAGTGCCACCCTTTTGGACAATTCGGACTGTCAATGTCAGTGATCTCGCCAGTAGACGAAAATATAATGTAATTACTCACTCAAACAAATAAACTTACTCACCAGACTCTGCATTATAATCAAAAAGCATGCCTTACTTCTGAATAGCCCACTTATATCCACAGGAAAGTGCGGAGAGGGGAAAATGTAAGACAATCAACAATCCATACTGAGAGGGGCAGAGAAAGGTTTTGGGCTTGAATTAAACTCCTTTTGGTTCCTGAAGGTGGGACGATAGAATAAGTGAGTGAACAGGTTATATGGGTGACCTCCTTCACTAATTAATGAATAAAAAAACGATAATATATGATGGAAATCCTGTTACTATGGTCAATGATGGAATTTGTTCACACTTCTAGTAATGACATAACAGGAAGGGCATCACTGCTATGAATATAGCGCAAAGGGGGACTTATTTGAATATCGCTGGGGTCCGAAGATTTCATTTTTGAGGAATAGACACGTTCAGGCTGTGTTCAGGTTTGCGGAGACCAACGATTTATCTAATTGAGATCTGAAAAATGACAGTGCTGTCATAAAGTGAAGGGAAGAACATGGAGAGATGAATTACTATGGGTAACCAATTAAGGCAATTCCCAGAAAGTTTAGAGGAGACAATTGCAACATGTTTTCAACGAAAGGGCATAGTTTGTCTGAAATTTCTAGCTGTTTTTGGTACTTAAAGTTAAAATGTATTCGTCTTGGCACCTAAAGTGGGCTGGCCTACAAAGCAGTGCAGCAGAAACCGTAAGGTTGAATTAGATTGGACAACTAGTTCACTTAAGTGAAGCAGTACTGTGGAACTGAAGCACCCCTTTTTGTGTCCTCTCCTTTCCATCGTGTCATGGTTGGATTTGTTTTGTTTTTTCCATAGTTCGACACAGGTCTCAGAGATACCAGTAGCGAATCTTTTGATTAGTTATTTGAAAAGATATTCTTCCTTAACATGTTGAAATTTCTGACATTGATAATAGTGTAAAGATAACTCCAGATTTAAGGGAGTGATCAGCCTGGGAACATGTAAGAAATGATGCAAAAAATAGTTCATCGTTGCATTAATAATGATGCTACCTCACAGAAGTAGATTAATGCAGGTATTTCTGTACGTGTTTCGTATTTTAAAACAAATCAGCGGGTTTGTGGTGGAAGAATGCAACACAGGGAAATAAGCAGAATAATATCGAGGTCCTTGTGCACACGGCCACAGAATACGTGACATTGAAGAGGGCAAGTTCATTCAGTCCCTCAGGCGTGGTCTTCAAGTAAATTGCGTTGAGAATCGTTACATCCACAATCTTTTTTACCCAGAATGTCATAGTCAGTTACGTTATTTGTAAATTGACATCCATCATTCACAGATTTAAAATTATTAATCGATCATGCATAGATTATTGTAAAAAAAGGATATACACACTTCCATTCAATATTCGTGAGGATGTGTTTCTTCCTTTCACTCCTCAATAGGCTCCTCACAATTTTTCGACTATGTCCCACGATCCTGTTCTCCAAAGCAACAGATAAACATTTATCCAAACCAGCTGCCTGCCCACCTTCATATCAGGAGATATTCAAGGGTATGGTCCCTAACTTCTCACGTTTAAAGACTTGTTTTTAGTCTCTACTTATACCTTAAAACGTTACCAGTAAATGATAGGCTGGATTGTCTCTCAATGAAAAAAATAATTGTTATCGGTTGTGAAGTTTACAAATGTTCACAGAATTCCAGTTCTGGTTTATTTATGGCTTTGGATTGCTGATCTATGAAGTCCACACATTTTCTTTCTAGCTCTCTGAACTTTATGGCCTAGACATGACTCATTTCTGAAGTCCATAACAGCCCTTCAAGTCTCTGCGCCATCCATTTTCCAATTCAAATGTTTCTTTTGCCCTAAACGGCTGATCACGCATTTGACAGGGAAATCCATTTGATTCAATTTTGTTTATTTACTTCGAATAATTATATATCTTTGTGCATTTACCTTTCAATCTATACAACTCACAATGCTTCTCGTTGTGTCGTCATCTGTGGACTTAGATAAGTCCCATAGATCCACATTATTAATAGGCTGAGCGACTAATCGAAGACAACCAGCACATGAACAGCGAGGAGGAGGTGCTGGGTGCGTGGAAACGGGTAGAACTGTATACATCCCCTTGAACTTTGTGGGAAGCTAAGGAAGTGATTTCTGGGCCCCTTGTTGAGAGATTTGTATCACTGATAGTCACAGGTGATGTGGTGAAAGACTGGAGGGTGGCTAACTTGGTGCTACTATTAAAGAAAGGGGGTAAGGTAAAACCAGAGAACTATAGACAGGTGAGACTGATATCAGTTGTGAGCAAGTTGGTGGAGGGAATCCTGAGTGACAGGATTCACAAGTATTTGCAAAGGCAAGGACTGATTAGATATAGTTAGCATGGCTTTGTGCGTGGGAGGTCATGTCTGCCGAAGTTGTTTCAGTTTTCCGAAGAAGTAACAAAGAGGATAGATGCGGGAAGAGCAGAATGTTTTATCTATATGTACTTCAGTAAGGCATTCGACAAGGTTACTCATGGTAGACTGGTTAGATCTCACGGAATACAGTGAACACTGTTTGGATATAGAACTGTTTCAAATGTAGAAGACAGAGGGTGTTGGTGGAGGATTGCTTTTCAGACTGGAAGCCTGTGACCAGTGGTGTACCACAAGGTTTGGTGCTGGGTCCACTGCTTTTCATCTTTTATAGAAGTGATTGGGACGTGAATATAAGAGGTTTCTTTAGTAAGTTTGCAGATGACAACACAATTGGAGGTTCAGTGGAGAGCAAAGACAGTTAACTCAGAATACAACAGGATCTTGATTAAATGGGCCAATGGGCTGAGGAGTGGCCGGTGGAGTTTCATTTCGCTAAATTCGAGGTGCTGAATTTTGAAAAAGCAATTCAGAACATGATTCATACACTTAACGGTAAGGTCTAGAGACTGTTGCTGAACAAAGAGATGTTGGAACTGAAAATTGTTGCTGGAAAAGCGCAGCAGGTCAGGCAGCATTCAAGGAACAGGAGAATCGACGTTTCGGGCATAAGCCCTTCCTCATTCCTGAAGAAGTGCTTATGCCCGAAACGACGATTCTCCTGTTCCTTGGATGCTGCCTGACCTGCTGCGCTTTTCCAGCAACAATTTTCAGCTCTGATCTCCAGCATCTGCAGCCCTCACTTTCTCCTCAAAGAGATGTTGGAACGCAAGTTCATCATTCCTTGAAAGTAGGTCGCAGGTAGATAGGATGGTGAAGACAGCGCTTGGTATGCTTTCCTTTATTGGTCAGAGCATTGAGTGTAGGAGTTGTGAGATCATGTCACGGATGTACAGGAAAATATTAGTGATGCACTTTTCAGAATACTGCCTGAAATGCTGGTCTCCTTCCTATCACAAGGATGTTGTGAAACTTGAAAGGGTTCAGAAAAGATTTACAAGAATGTTGCCACGGTTGGTGGATTTAAGCTATAGGGAGAGGTTGAACAGGTTGGCGCTGTTTTCCCTGGAGCATCAGAAGCTGAGGGGTGACCTTATGGACGTTTATAAAATCATGAGGGGCTTGGATTGGATAAATAGACAAAGTATTTTCCCTGGGTTGGGGGAGTCCAGAACTAGAGGGCATAGGATTAGGGTGAGAAGGGACAGATATAAAAGAGACCTAAGCGGTGACCTTTTTCATGCAGTGGTTGCTGCGCATATGGAATGAACTGCCAGATGAAATCGTGAACGCAGGTGCAATTGCATAACATAAAAGGCATCCAAATGTGTATACGAGTTGGAAGGGTTTAGAGGGATAAGGGCCAAATGCTGGCAAATGGGACTAGATAAGATTATGATATCTAGTTGGCATGGACGAGTTGGACTGGAGGGTCTGTTTTCATGCTGTACATCTCTATGAATCTCTGACTTAATAAACTTCCATGACACAAATAGTTGCATTCTAATATTATAGTATATTCTAAACACATTTTCCATGCTCTCTTTTTCTCCTCAACTGCTTTCTGAAACAACTGACTGTACTGCCTTCAATTACATGAGTCTAATCTCACAAGTAACTATGAAAAATATCTGTCATCCTCTACACCCTAGTGTAGCCATTTGACATCAACAGCTAATGCAATGAAATATCATATTCAAATCTTCAAAAATTTGTGAGGGTTTATCTTCCTTGCTTGTGAAAGATGATAATAAATTTCAGAATGGTCCAGGTGTTTAAAGTGAAAGAGTGGTGAATATATACATGAAATCTGAAGCACAGCAGCAATTTGCACAATATTATAAACTAGATATATCCTCTCTCATATCTAGACAGAAAGCATACCTTTTCCTTATAGTCCTTCGCCGTTTTTAGGTTAGATTTCAACGTAATTATGTCTCTGCTCCTGTTTTATCTCCTTCCTTTGATCTTTCTCCAACACACAAGAACAATTCAGAGGACCTTTCTTATGTTGGGGTATGCCTCAAGCTGACTCTGCCAACGCTCCTATTTCGGGCAGTAAATGTGCAAGTCACTTCAAATCATGTGACTCTTGCTCAATCATGATAGTGTTCATGTACTCTACCTTCAACTGGTCATTGCATCACAGTTTTGACGACACGCCATAGGCAAAATCTCCACGTTAAACTAGCACACGGCAGTTTCTAAAGTGTGGTTTGTCGATTCTAACTGATCTAACTTATAATTTGACAGTCGCCAGTTCATTGCAAGTGTTTTTCCTACTGAAGATAGCCACAGTCTTGTCAACTCTTATCAAATCTCCCCCCAACTAGTTTAGGAAAAAGAGAACAATCTGAGCTTCTCCAAACCAATCTTGAAGTTAAATTTCCTCATGCATAGAAGTATTCTTGGATGGTATTTGTGCGCTTTAAGTGGAAGAATGATGCAAAATATCAATTCAATTCAATTCAATTCAATTCAACTGTCCTTTCTTTTTTCACCATAACGAATTCTCCAGACATATCTTCTACAGGGCAATAACTCACATTGTTAACTTTTCCTTTTTCTAAATGTTAATAACAACATTTATATTTCATGTTTTATATCTGCAAATAGGTTTCTTTTATGCACTTATTTTCACTATCCTTGTTAATTATTTTGTCATTATATATTCTGTCCAATCGTGTGACTGGGAACGTGTCTTTGCACATTGTCTACTCTCAGCTTAAGTTGCATGTAACCCATGGATTGTGGGTCCTTTCATTTTCTTTTACTCTTTGTAATGTACTTAACGATTTTTTTTAACAAAATAAAAGGTACAGTCGCCATTTTCGTATTGGGTCAAAGGAACACTTTCTCATGAGAGAGAGAGAGAGAGAGACGACTGATGGTGGTTTAACGTCAGGAGCACCATTCCCCCGGCGAGGCGAGAAGGACTTTCATAACAACCTCAGCTGATACGGCAATTGAATCCACAGTATTTGTGCCACTTTACATGATAAACAAATTGGGCATCTCATTTTTTAATTCATTTGTGGTACTTGGGCGTCACTCCTGGCCAGCATTGACAGTCCAGGACAAAGTGAGGACATCAGATACTGGAGATCAGATTCGAGAGCATGTTGCTGGAAAAGCACAGCCGACCAGGCAGCATCCAAGGAACAGGACAATCAATGATTTGGGCATAAGCACTTCATCAGGACTGAGGCTTGTGGGCTGGGAGTGGTGAGAGACAAATGGGTGGGGGTGAGTTAGAGGGGATGGTAGCTGAGGATGAGATAGATAGATGAAGGTGGGGGTGAAGTTAATAGGTCAGAGAAGAGTATGGAGTGGATAGATGCGAAAAACGATGGACAGATAAAGAGGGCAGTACCGAGTTGGAGGCTTGGGACTGGGATAATGTGAGTTGAGGGAAACTGAGGAAACCGGTGAATCCAAATTAATTTGGTGTGGTTGCAGGGTCCCAAGGCGGAAGCTGAGGCATTCTTCCTCCAGACGTCGGTGTTTAGGTATTGTCGATTGAGAAGGTGCAGGACTTGCATATCCTTGGTGGAGTGGGGTGTGGGAGGGGGAATTGAAATGTTCAGCCACGGGGTGGTGGAGTTGGTTTGTGCGGGTGCCCCAGAGGTGTTCCAATTTGACCCAATGGCAGTGAAGGAAGGGAGTTAAATTTCCAATCCGAGTTTTGAGTGCTTTCGAGGGGAACTTGCAAGTTGGGGCGTTCCCAAGTACCTTCTAGCCTTGTCCGTCTTGATGGAAGTAGTCATGGGTTTGGAAGATGTTTTCTAAGGATCTTTGGTGAATTTCGGCAGTGCATCTTATAGATAATACACTGCTGTTAATAAGCGCTGGTGGTGGAGAGATTGACTGTTTCTAGATGTGGTGCCAATCAAGCGAGCTGCTTTTTCCTGGATAGTGTCAAGCTTTTTGAATGTTGTTAGAGCTGCACCCATCCAGGCAAGTGGAGAGTATACCATCACATTCCTGACTTGTGTTTTCTAGATTAATTACTGCTTTAGTAAACAGTATAAATTAACAGGCATATGTAATTCAACTTTTATTGCATTTTCATGTTGGAGCAAGAGCAACAGAAACACAGAGTAGGCGCTGAGTCCTGGATCACAAGGGAAAAGTGATGGGGTAAACACCAAGCCCCAGGGAAACACTTTTCATAGAATTCATCGGAGCACAGGATTTAGAAGCAGGTTGTCCTGATGTCTGACTTATACATCACCAGTATTTCTCTTCTCCCAGCCAAGTGGGTAGATAAACCTTAGGGACTGGAGACGGGAAAGAAAGAAAGTATGTGCCCCCAACGTGTTCTCGCTACATACAGACCCACTCAAACATGGACACAAACACTGAAAAGTCGCCTGAATGCACAGAATTATTCTAACATGCACTCAGACAATCTCCCACAGCCTCCCTCATTCATTCATACTCAGAAACAGTCACATCCACTCCATTACACTCAAAAGTATTAGTAGCCTGATGTGCCATTTCAGTCACCCATTTACAAGCGAATCCCTCACTCACACAGGAAGATTTGCATATTCGCACACATGTATTCGACAGGATTGCCCCACACAAAGAGACAAAGACAGACTCATGCACTTATGCACAAATATACAGACAGGATCGCTAAATCATTCGGATACTCATTGTCAGACGCACAGAGATATACAGACCCTGTCCACACAGATTCACTCACAGGTGCACAGACATGCAGTTCATCTGATGTTTGATGACCTGCATTCCTTCAGAATAGCACCACCAATATAATTTGCTGATACAGATATAGGTACTGTGTGGATTTGTATTACGGTATCAGTTTTAGCGACTATACCAAATCGTGGTATCGAATCTGTATGTGAGGCACGTTAATTCTATAATGTAAAAAAGCACTAAAATTCTTTGGAATATATTTTCCGAGTGAGCTGGCCAATGTGCAGGACATCAGTGGAACCATATGACAATGCTACATGCGTCTGGTTCTTTTGGGAGCAATCTCGACACATTGAGATGCCATGTCCTGTTTTAGATAATAAAAGTTAATAGACATGTCTAGAGTTTTTCCATTTAACATTCTGCAAGAACTGTAAATTATTATAACATGCACTTGACCGTTGTCATTTGTTTTACTTCAATTGCAAAGAAAAATAATTTGTATCATGATGCAACCTCAGTGTCTCTGTGGACATCCCAGATGGTATATATTACGGCTTTGAGAATATGCCATTTAACGTTTAAGTCGGAAAGCTTACCTGCAGGAGAAAGTGACTGACCTTTTTTAGCACAAAAAATGCAAACATTTCATAACAGAAAAATGTACCACATGACTCTTGCAATTACTGGTGTTTCTGCTGTCCAATTCAGAGCACGGAAGATATGTATATCTTTGTGAAAGCATTTGTATTTGTGTGCGAGAGAGGGACAGCGAGTGTCTACTTCGATTTATTTCTTTGATACTTTCTTTTACTCTTTTGTATAATATTTTAATTTTATTATTAAATGAGGATGTTACTGGCAGTGCAAAGATTACTTATTTACATCTCTTTTGCCATTCTTGAGAAGTTAGTGGTTAACTGCCTTCTTGATTCACTGCAGTCCTTTTGGTCTAAGTGCACCGACAAAGTATGAAGGTAGTTCCAAGATTTTGACACAGACATGCTGAAGAGGTATGTTCATTATAATACACGCTAGTCTCGTGGTGAACATTAAATACAAATCAGCGAATGAATCAATCTTTCTGAATTACATCTGTGGATTTATTCCTTCATTTCAACTGAAAGAAAGTTTTTGTGTAAGTTTTACGTTCCTCGAATTGTTGTCCATTGTGATATTACTGAACAATTCAATCAGACATTCAGCGCTGGGAAGTCACACAGAGAATATCTTAGGGACTACCTGTCACAATGGAGTGAAGTGAGTGTGGGACCCTAACTAGAGCACAACAAGTCGATTTTATTTGAAAATCAGGCAAATGACCTCTCCATTCCATGGAACTCATAGCATTGTGATCAAAATGCATGCGACGTTATCCCTGTTCTACTGTATCAAGGAGACGAATATTGTGCACAAGACACTGAGAAGTCCTGAAACAATTTGAGAAGCGTACTATTTTCTCATTTGTTGTCATCTAGATATCGACGCCAGCATATCCTTTGCCAGTTGTATGGCCTTGGTAAACTGTGTTATCATGTTAAATCATTTGTGAATATTTCGCCTGAAACTCTTTTTTTCCATCCACCCCATCCATCCCGTTTCAGCAGTACCAATGGTATCTACTGCAGCAGAGTCAAGAACAGGCAGCTGACGTCTCCTGGAGAGTGGGATAAGCAGAGGGCTCATCAAAGACTGTTGAAATTTCAACTTAATTGTATTCCACCTCAGAAAGATTCCATTGTTAATTTTATTTTTTATTAATTTTTCTACTTATTCTGCGAAGCAATGCTTAACTTATTGACTCTGTTTCTCTTATTACTTTGTTCCTAACGTTTTTGCACTGTGTGGCGACATTATACACATTTCACTGTAATCGTGTACTTCAGTACTTGAGTACACGGGACTATGAAATCCACATCTTAAGTTAAATATAATTCTAATTCTGATTCATGCTCATGTGTTCATAGGAATTTACAGGAAAGAGATGCCTGTACTTGAATTCAACACTTTCTACTAAGAGAGATTGAAAATACCTTGATGTTTAAATGAAGGTTGTGATAATTGCATCAATCATTTTTACTGTCAACATATTTTAGGACTTTCTCCCTTGCTTCCTCTGCATTGTCTGCAATCTTGCTTAAGATTTCTTTTCTTTGCAGCATTTGAAATGTTATCTGTGCATTGTGTCTTCATATTCTTCTTGCACAAAATATTGTATTCGAAATGCTGATTGTAATGGAACAACATGTCCCTGTCCCAATTTTCAATCTAAAGCTTGAACCACTTATCCGTCTTTCATATATTTTCAACACAGGAGGCATTTTATTATAGTCATAGAGTCATAGAGATGTACAGCATGGAAATAGACCCTTTGGTCCAACCTGTCCACGCCGACCAGATATCCCAACCTAATCTATTCCCACTTGCCAGCACCCGGCCCATATCCCTCCAAACCCTTCCTATTCATTTACACATCCAAATGCATTTTAAATGTTGTAATTGTACCAGCCGCCACCACATCCTCTGGCAGCCCAATCCATACACGTACCATCCTCTGCGTGAAAAAGTTGTCACTTAGGTCTCTTTTATATCTTTCTCCTTGCACCCTAATCCTATGCCCTCGAGTTCTGCACTGCCCGATTCCAGGGAAAAGATCTTCTCTATTTATCCTATCCATGCCCCTCATAATTTTGTAAACCTCTATAAGGTCACCCCTCAGCCTCCAACGCTCCAGTTAGAACAGCCCCAGCCTGTTCAACCTCTCCCAATAGCTCAAATCCTCCAACCCTGTCAACATTCTTGTAAATCTTTCCTGAACCCTTTCAATTTTCACAACATCTTTCCGATAGGAAGGTGACCAGAATTGCACGCAATATTCCAACAGTGGCCTAACCAGTGTCCTGTACAACCACAACATGACCTCCCAACTCCTGTACTCACTAATCTGACCAATAAAGGAAAACATACCAAACGCCTTCTTCATTATCCTATCTACCTGCGACTCCATTTTCAAGGAGCTATGAACCTGCACTCCAAGGTCTCTTTGCTCAGCAACACTCCTAGGACCTTACCATTAAGTGTATAAATCCTACTAATCTGGATCCTAATTCTACTTGTCCCACGATAAGCCATAAATGTATCTTCCCTTTTTTTTGAAGGGTTGTGGAAAGTGCATTTGCAATGTCAGTTTAACCTAAACTGATACTTATTAAAATTGGAAAGTAGAATCTTTGTTTATGAAAATGTTCTGCACCCTCTTTCAGTCTTCCAGAGCAGTTCACCAAGAGAATGTTGACGAACGTGGACTTCCAAGTTTGTCGTTGACAGTATACTTCTTTGGATTACACTGCCTCAAGCAGGGTGTCCGATTACTCGCTAAAATTTCTGTGTTTATCAATGTTTTCCTGTTTTCTGTTCTACTAAGGATTATCCTATTTGCTTATTTCACTGATGCTGTGAAAATTAATTAACAGTTCTCTGGACTTAAAATTTCCTCTATTTTAAATTCATGAGTAGAAACAGCCTTCTGCTATTCGCCTCAATCTATTGCATATTCTGAAGAGCTGTAATGATTGGATATTTCCACCCATTCCATTGTTATTGTTAATATACGGCGATGAACCATTCTGCTAATTAAACCAAGCATGCAGAAAAGCTCGCCTCACCTTGTAATCTATTAAAGTAAGAGTGAGACAATTCCTGAATGCCACAATTGAGATTTTTAAAAAGTCATTTTATTCTTTAACTTTAAAAGTCAACGTTAAATAACAACCATTTACAACTCTAAGCCCCTTTTCTCTTAATTACTTTTTATCTGCCTTAAACTCTATTCCAATAAACACGTACTAAATTTACATCAGCTTAATTTCAAAATGACATGGCAGCTGTAGTCTGTCGACCACTGGCTAAAAGATTTCCCAGCGTAGTCTTCAGAGTTTTGCGTGCAAAGATTTTTCATATGAAGAAGGTACCATTGATAGAGAGTGTGTTGCTGGCAGTTACTCTGGTGATGGCAGCTGGTCTCGCTGTCTAACTTTCCAAAATGTCGAAATATCAGATCGTCTCATTGGTTGGAGGTTGGTAAAAACAATAAATTCAAAATCGATTGGGTCTTGGTATCCTGTGGCACAATTTAAACTGATTGGCCATATTCGAATGGCTGTGAAGACAGCAAGAAATATTCAGATATTTGTTTCACAGCCAAATGCGACATATTTTCAATTTTCGAGTACACTCTGAGATTGCTAGTCAGCCACATAGTTGGTGCCAGCAATCTCTCAGTGCAAAATAGCTTTCACTCTCACTTAAAAGTGCAGTTCACACCTTCAACTTCATAACAATATCAGTCCGTTCTTAGTCTGTGTGCATGAAATCCGAATGCACCAGAAATACTTCGGAAAATACATCAAATATGTCCTATATTTCTATTCTACACGTCTGTCTTTGTGAGACACATTCACAGTTTTTGCTCTTGAATTGCAAAAATTCCTTAAAATTTGTTACACATTCTAATTCTTTTTTTTTCCTTTTCTGCTTACTCCCTGATGTACTACTTGTAACGAGATCAACCAGGTGGACTTCGTAGAATATGAGTTCCCTAATTGGGACTGTTCACCTGTTCCAATCACGTAAACGTTGCTGACAAATATGAACGGGATTGTTTAAGGTTCTGTTCACTCCAAAAGCTGAGGATGCCGGACAACTGTCGACTCCGACACACTTGGAAATTAATGATGACTTGGTCGCAGGATAAAAGCCTTTGTGGAGATATTTCAGTGGCAATGAGAGAAAAAAAATGCTTCTGAAAAATTTCGCTCGCACCAATTAACTTTGACATTGGAAAATCACTTCTGGAATCATGCCATAATCTGGGAAGCTTGACATATTTGATGCTGTCGTCAAAGACTGTGTACATTATGTGGAGAGCATGCATTAATAGTTCCATGCAAATGACATTGCAGCATATGAAAAATAATGGGTAATTCTCCTGACAACTTGTAAACCCGCAGCTTTTATGGTTGTTGGGAGCCTCACGTTTAGTAAGGCACCAGGTACTAAAAACTGTCAAAAGCTGTTGGTTTATTTAAGAAATACCAGGACCTCAAACCTCCTTTAATTCAGAGAATCTGTCGAATTTATTCGGCAGTTCTGGAACCAGATGAAATCATGTCTGGATTTTTGATGAGATTAAGACGACGAGCAGAGGCAAATAAATCTCATATAATGCTTAATGAGATGCTGAGAGACAGGTATATGGGATTAATGATGTGACCATGCAAATGCACTGACAACTGAAGCCCAATTGGATTTCAAACAGGTATTACATCTGGCTTTGTAATGTAAAAAAGCATAAGTGGAGCACATGAGTTACAGAATATGCCGAAGGAAGTGAACACACTCATCAGGCCAGCAGAGCTTGGGGACATCACTTGAGTGAAGAAAATTACATATCCTGAACAGAGGCACTCCAGGTCAGCAAGAGCAAAACTCAAAAGGAATGCCAAGCCTCATCCAAACGGTTAACAGTTTCTTCAGGAGATCAGATTTCGTGAAATTACTTCACCTAATTCCATTCTCCTTTATTTATCATAAGCCCCAAGAAACGCACATAGATCACGGACAGTGCTCTTTGCTCTCCCGGTAGAATCAACATAGGGCTCTCTTGTCTTCAAAATTTTAAATCATAGCCTCAAATCTTAAACATCATCCTACATTTCTGCCACATTCAGCTCACTGCAACTTCAGCTGCATGATCTGATACACGCACTTCCTTCCCAATCATGACAAATGCTGTTGTCTGTGACCCAGTGGATGCGTGCGGGAGGTGTTTAATATTTAGAATTCCGACTTTGTACGTTTAATCTTAAATGTTTACATCACAAGCACCAATCATTTGTGAAGATTTTAGTTATCCACAAGAATGCTAGTGTCAACAGTTCGCAAAAGTTTGATAGCCTGTTAACGCACTGTAGTGGGGACCAGGCCTACGTGGTTCATTTACCAAAATAAGAATGGTCATTAGCAGTCCAGCTATTTCCCCAGCTTCATTCCGGATGAGGTATTGATGCACCACCTAATCAATATCCTGATCTTTGAAAAACAACCAGTTCCTGACGGTCTGATCAATCCTTTATAACAACCCATGAGAATCACTCAATCTGTACTAGGTGAGAGGAATACATTTGAATTATCATCTTCAGCCTCTTTTCAAGGGGAGTTGTATTAAATGTGATAAAATATGCTTACCACAATTGATGCTATAAATAATGTGAAATTGGTTATTTTCATTCTTATTCAATTTCTTCTGTTGCCAAGCTGCCTCTTGGAACCTTTTTTTTCATTAAACGATGAAGTGATTTAATTGAAACCAAGTTTGAAATGCTTTTTAGTTTTATATTCTGAAACTGCATCCCACCCCTATTTTGAACACATCCACCTGATTTGGATCTAAAATTTCTATGCTGTATCTGACAAGGGGAGCGAAAATTAGTAATGTCTTATTTCCATTCTCTATTTCTTTACACATATAATTTGGTGGCGATTTTCATCTTTTTCCCGAGGAAATTGTGTTCTCTGGTCATGTGCATCTCACAGCCATGACAACTGCAGATGTGCTGTCAGTTCTCAATGAAATAGTACTGTTATGGATCAGTTGGTATTATTGCCCTGTTCTTTCCTGGACATAACCTCCGTGTGTTGGAGCCAGAGACTGTTCTGTCACCTTAAATCTCTCTTTTAATCGATTTGTGGCTACTTGCTCCTCGAAGCTGAAAAAAAAACCACACGGAGCTCATGCCCAGGAAGGAACAGGGCAATAATACCAAAAGATCCATAACAGTATGATTTCTATGCAGAAAACTGTAGCTGCATTTCGGGCAAGAACAGGCATGTTCTTATGTTTAAAAAAAAATGTCCCCGACTGCTTTTCAGATGGAGCTGATAAGAAAATTGATAAAATGCACTGTTCTGTTTTGAATACAAATTATTATACTGATCTAGGGCGGATGGCATTTGGCTTTCCCATATGTTTCAGTTTTGTTCCTGAACACGTTGATAATCTACTCAGTAAAGATTAACAACTTTACTTCTTAAAGTATAACAAAGCGAATTAAGTAACAACTATTTACGCCTCCTTCCTCTAAACTATCTTTTACCTTGCCCTTCCATAAAACTAGACCAATGAAATTCCCGATTAAGATTTATAAAACAAAGCAACTTATCTCAAAACCAGACAGTTTTCGGTTATTCTCTGTATTCTTGTCTTCCTTTTCTTGGTGATTCTGCTTCATAGGTGACTTATTGATAAAGGTACCTTTTAAGATAACTATTTTTCGGGTAGTCTCTCCAGTTTTCCTCTCAACTGTCTTGTACACCCAAAGCATTGGATTTTGTCATTGATTTTTAAGATTTTCTATACACTAAATTCATAATTGATTTACATTGGTGTTTTCGAGGAAAAAATTAAACCAGTTGACCGAACTCGTATTTGTTTTTGTCTCATAGCATCTCAGCCAGTGTTATGTGTTCTGAACCAAATGTTACATTGTAAATTCTCCAGCAGTCGGTGTGCTTGCCAAGTCGTTCACTCTCTTAAAATTTTAACACACGTCTACAACATCATAAAACCTCCCACTAAGTAAAAAAATGAACCCTCATAATGAAAAGATGGCTTCATTGTTTTTCTATTTTAAAGCACATAACCCTAACATACACGTAATGTTAATATAAGTTCACCATTTTCTTCCCTTATACTTGTATAGATATATATATATAAAATTAAAGAAATACAAATATCGTCTAAACTCTATCAGTTAAGTACGCAATAATGCACCTGCGATTATGTTCTTACAACATGCAACAAACATGATTTTTAAATTAAATATATGTAGCATAATACTCCAATGAAATAGTCTCATATTCTTGTCTTTAAAGCATTCTTTAAAGCAACTGTCTCCAACACATTGTTCATGACGCACAGTGTGTAAAATTTTGTAAGGCCAGTACCAAACTCAATATTTCCTTTTCGATTGTGGAACATTTCCTCTGGTGGATGTTGATCCTCTTAGAAAAGTAACCAACTGGCAGTTCCATCCCATCCTCATATTCCTGTAGGAGTACAGCTCCAACTCCAACATCACCAGCATCAATACCGACTTTAAAAGGTTTTGCAAACTTTGGTGTTGCTAAAACTGCTTTGGTGGTTAATATGGCTTTCAAATGGTCGACTGCCTCCTGGCATTATTCAGTCCATTGAAACTTTGTGTTCTTCTTCAGCAAAACGGTTAATAGTGCCACTATACGGCTGAAGTTTGGAAAAAGTCTTGCTCAGACCACACTTGGAATATTGTGTCCATTTCTGGTTGCCCTATTATAGGAAAGGTGCGGAGGATTTGGAAAGGGCGAAAAGAAGGTTTACCAGGATGCTGCCTGTGCTGGAGGGCTTGTCTTATGAAGTGAGGTCGATTAAGCTCGGAAATTTCTCTTTATGAGAAGGAGGAAGAGAGATTAACTAATCGAGGTATACAAGATAACAAGATACATGAATAGCGTCAATATCCAGAGACTTTTCCCCAGGGCAGGGTTGACTGGCACGAGGGGCCATCGTTTTAAGATATTAGGAGGAAGGTACAGAGGAGACGTCAAAAGTAGGTTCTTTATGCAGAGAGCTGTGAATGCATGGAATGCATTGCCAATGGTGATGGTAGAAGCAGAGTCATTAGGGACATTTAAGCAACTGCTGGACATGCACATGGACAACAGTGAATTGAGGGGTGCGTAGGTAAGGTTATATTATTTTAAATTAGGAATAATCATCGGCATAACATCGTCGGCCAAAGGGCCTGTTCTGTGTTGTACTTTTCTATGTTCTATGCTCTATGTTCTAACAAACTTCCGATAGAATAGACTGAGTGTGAAGAATCAAAACAGCTCTTTCTTCAAGGTTGGCCATGGAAATTCCTCAATGGCCTTTGTCTTTGCATTCCGTGGGGTCAACCTTCCATGACCGACATTATGTCCCTAGGAAGTCACCACTGCTTTCAGGAATTCCGTTTGATTCAAGTTATTGCTTCTCGTATTCGTTCTAAGAGCTTTGCCAACTGTACTATGAGATCTTTCCAGGACTTACCGAAGATCACTACATCGTCCAAACAGACTGCACATTTATTAACGCAGCCACATTTCTATTCACGAGTCTTTGGAATTTGGCGGGTGTGCATCACTTTAAACTGATTGAGCTCATTTGGGGTTACAAACACAGACATTTCTTACACTGATTCTGAAAAACATATCTGCCAGTAAACACGCATTATGTCTAACTTGGTGAAGTAATTGGCTTCTCTGACTTTCTCGATACAGTCCTCGAATCTAGGACATGGATATGAGTCCCATTTTGTCACTGCATTGACCTTCTGATAATCCATGCAAACTCATTGAGTCCTGTCAGGTCTGGGAACGAAGATGATCAGCAAACTGCACGCCCTCTAGCTTGGTTCGATGATATCCTCGTCGAGCATGACCTCCACCCCCATCTGGACCTGTCTGGCTTTGAAAGGATTAAGTTAATAGGGGTGTTCTTTTTTCGGAGCAGTATTTCTTACGTCTACATCATGCACAACAGCAATTGTTCTCTCTGTCTGAATCTTACAGATATCCTTATACTGCAGTAACAGATCTTTCAACTGTGTTCTATGATCCTAAGACAGATAGCTTACTACCCTATCCCACTCAAGAACGTCTTCAATTTGTAATGTATTCTGTGGAACAGCAAAATCCATATCATCTGGATTTGATTCTCATTCTGCAACGCAATAACTAACATTTGTTTCTCCAGTTCTTTCTCTCTAGTACAATAGGGTTTCAACATTTTCACATGACATACCCGATATGTGTTTTTTCGATCTGGTATGTTTACTAGATAGTTCACCTGAATCAACTTTTTCTCAATTTAATAGGGACCACTACACCTGGCTATGAAGGGATCTCCTATCACTGGCAACAGCACTAGCATGTCATCAGCTCGGGAGATTCCGAGTCTCAGTTTTTATCTGCCAGCTGCTTCATTCTATACTGTGCCCTCTTTAGGGGCTTCTTGGCTAACTCACCAACTCTATTCAATCTCTCCCAATCATCCGATACATAATTTAAGTATGAGATCTACGACTTTGGCCCTGTCAATTTTGTTTTAATTAATTTCAAAGGACTTCTCACTTCATGACCGAACTGAAATGGAGTAAACTGTGTCGATCCGTTTGGAACATTTCTAATGGCAATCAATACGAATGGGATATTTTTATACCAATCATTCGGGTAATCCTGACAGTATGCTCTCAACATGGTCTTGAAGGTCTGATGCCACCTTTCTAAACCTCCCTAAGATTCAGTGTGATACGCACTGGATTTAAAGTGCTGTCGCCCAAAGATATCCAAAATCTCCTTAAACAGCCTAGCGAAGAAATTTAATCCTTGGTCCATCTGAAACTCTCTGGGTGGCCCATACCGGGTGAACAAAGTTACTAACTCTTCTACTACCCGTTTTGCCTTGATACTCTGTAATGGAATTATCTCTGGAAGTCTGGTAGACACATCCGTTTTAGTCAACAAGATTTAGTTCCACATTTAGTTCACTGGGGAGGTGAGAAAACCTATGCAATCAATTATAACCCACGTAAAAGTTTCTTCAAATGTGGGAGTTGGCAACAAAATGCTGATTTTATTACCATCGGTGGCTTACTACCATTTGGCACGTATGACATGTATGGAATAAATTAACAACATCATTGTGCATTCCAGGCCAATAGCAATGTTTTTGTACCTTAGCTAAGTCTTTTGTACCCCTCGGTGTCCAGTTCTCCTCTGAACTAAACTGCCGTCGTCTCTATTCCACCTTAGGATTCTATCCTTCTGATGATAAACCTCTGGAATATTCTCTGCCTCCTTTCAGAGTATGCATCCACATATATATCTTTTTATCGCCTTGACTTGCTGTTGCAAGTCCCTTAGCCTTTCAGGACTGAGCATTTCTGTCTGACCCTCTGCCTGTTCAGGCTTTTTCTGCACCATTATGTCAAGAAAGGTATCCATTAACTGAACTTCAACTCCTTCATCTTTCTCTTTATTTTTCGCTTCGTGCTGTGACTTATAATATTGGGAGCTGGTTACCACACAGTGTGGGAAAATACCAGGATATTTCTTTTTTAACTCCTCAGTTTCTTGGTCTTTGTTGTACTTTCCACAACATTGGGTATCGCTCCCACCTTGGATGCTGCCAAGTCATTACCGAGAGCAAACCGAATTTCTGGAATGGACATAATGTAAATCACTCCCCTGTAACTTCCACATTCTTCAACTGGCATTCCAACCTGATCTTACATGCGGGAATGCTGAATTTCTGTCTACCTATCCCACAAATTACCACAGTCTCGGGTAACAGAGCAAAAAGAGCGCATATTCGTTCATTCTTTATTATCAGCGACTGGTTCAATCCAGTATCACTCAAAAGTATAACTTATTGCCTTTCTCCCCCTTTTCTTTCCGAGTAAACTTTACCCACAGAGACGAATTCTTTGTAGAGATCAGGTACCAACTTCATACCCAACCCCTGCCTACACTGTTAACTCTCCTGCAGCTCCTTGGCTCTTTTTGGGGTTTTCCTTCACTAATGCCATTGACTAATCTTATTTTATCACATCTTTTCCTGCAGCACCTTACTTTAACGACCAGCACTGTTACTTTATGTGTCCCACTTTACCACAGTGGAAACACCTGAGGCCTTTCATCTCCTTCACATTCTCTTGCTTCTTTTTAATCCTGTGATAAATTCTTACCAGTGCTGTCTGCTATTGAATTCATAACGTAGGACCCCCCCCCCCCCCCCCCCCCCCCCCCCCCCCCCCCCCCCCCCCCCCCCCCCCCCCCCCCCCCCCCCCCCCCCCCCCC
>NC_057746.1:14848448-14868512 GCF_004010195.1 Chiloscyllium plagiosum | reverse complement strand
CTTCTCTCTCTCTCTCTTCTTTCTCTTCCTCTCTTCTCTGTTTCTCTTTCAACTCTCTCTCTTTCCCTTAATCTCTCGCTCTCCCTCCCTCACACTCTCTCTCTCTCTTTCCTCTCTCTCTCTCTCTATTTGTTTATCTTCTAGTTCCCATTTTCATCAACTGTAATTTGAAAACAATAATTTGATTACAGGAAGGCAACATGGTTTCGTGAAGGGCAGGACATGTCTCACAAACCTCGTCGAGTTTTTTAAAAGGTGAAAAAGAATGTGAATGAAGGTAAGGCAGTTGACGTGGTGTACATGGACTTCAGTTAGGCCTTTGCTAAGGTTCCACGCTGTAAGGTGTTGGAGAAAATGCAGACGCATGGAATTAAGGGTGATTCAATAGTCTGGATTAGAAACTGGCTTTCTGTCAGAAGGCAGCGAGTGGTGGTTGATGGAAAATAGTCAGCCTAGAGTCCGATTATAGTGGTGTGCCACAAGGATCTGTTTTCGGACCACTGCTGTTTGTCCTTTTTATGAGTGACGTAGACACAGGCATAGGTGGGTGGGTTACTAAGGGCAGTGTGCAAGAATGTTGCAGGTTGCAGCGAGATTCTATAAACTGCAGACTTGGGCTGAGAAGTGACAAATGGAATTCAATGCAGATAAATGTGAGGTGATTCATTTTGGGAAGAACAACAGGAAGGCAGAATCCTGGGTCCATGGAAAGGTTCTTGGCAGTGTGGATGTGCAGAGGGATCTTGTAGTCCACGTACATAGATCCCTGAAAGTTGCCACCCAGGGTTGACAGCGCTGTTAAGAAAGCATGCGGTGTGTGAGGTTTCATTGGTAGAGGGAAAAAGTGAGAAGAAGGGCTCATGCCCGAAACGTCGATTCTCCTGCTCCTTGGATGCTGCCTGACCTGCTGCGCTTTTCCAGCAACACATTTTCAGTTCATTGGTAGAGCGATTGAGTTCCAGAGCCATAATGTCATACTATAATTATACAAGATGCTATTGCGGCCGCACTTGGAATATTGTGTACCGTTCTGCTTGCCCCATTACAGGATGTGAAAGCATTGGAAAAGGGGCATAGGACATTTACCAGGATGTTGCCTGTTCTGGAAGGAAGCTTTTATGAGGAAAGGTTGAGAGACGTGGGTGTGTTCTCATTGGAAATAAAAAGCCTAAGAGGGAATTTGATAGAGACATACAAGATGATCTGAGGATTAGATAGGGTAGACAGTGAAGGTCTTTTTTCGAGGATGATGACGTCAAATTGTAGGAGGGGAAATAGCTACAATTTGAGTGAAGATAGATTTAAGACAGATGTCAGAGGCGGGTTCTTTACTCAGAGAGTGTTAAGGGCGTGGAATGTCCTGCCTGTCAATGTAGTTAACTCAGCAAATTTAGTGAGATTTAAAAAATCCTTAGCGAAGCACATCGGTGATGATTGGATAGTGGAGTGGAATGTGCTTAGGTTAGTTCACACGACAGTGCAATCAACGAGGGCTGAAGGGCCTGTTTTGCGCTGTATTGTTCTATGTTATAAGTTTTTCTACCACTACTGCACTTGTCTGTTTCTCTGGCACACCAAAGTGTTTGAGTAATTCCCTGACAAATTCAACTGTACTTTGTCATTGGTTAAACCCAAATGTAACTTATTTGTTAATTCTAAAAGTATGGCATTTTTCTGTCCTTCGAAACTGTATTGTCAAATTTGAGAAATATCTTCAAATCTCAGAACCACTTCAGCAAATTTAACAGCCATTTTTCTTATTTTTAATTTAGTCAACCACAAGTCAATGAAATTAATCAAATTGCCTCATCTGCGTTTTGTTTAAAGATCTAGGGCACTCACCTGCAAGGGATTAAATCTACTGGGAATTTTCACACCCCTAAATCTATTCAAATCTCTATAAACCAGTTCAAATCCCGGACGAGCCCCCAAACTCTTATTACACAGGATAAACACTCCTACTTAATTTAAAGCAACAACACAGAAAATATTTATCCCGTACAGTAACCTGTGAAAATTAACGATTTTGTTTCTTAAATTAGAACAGAGAATGATTAATTAACAACTATTGACAACCACTTCCCCACACCTATCTTTTACCTTGCCTTTCTACAATACTTGTCCTCTAAAACTCCTGATTAAGATTTTCAAGACAAAACTTCTTATCTCAAAACGAGGCAGCTTTCGGATATTCTCTGCATTCCTGTCTTTTTCCTTCTTTTTCTTGGGAATTCTGCTTCACATGTTACTTATCAATAAAAGTAACTTTAAGAGAGCTATTTTTTCAGGTAGTCTCCACATGCTGGCTTAGCAGTTCTCCTCTCAAATGTTCAATCCTACCCGGATTATACCCCAAATAATAGAATTGTGTCATTAATTTCGAAGATTGTCAATGTGCTAAATTCACACTTGATTGGGCTTTGGTATTTTCCGGAAATAATTTCCACTGATGGGCCTAATTCGATTTTTTTTTGTCTCATAGCAACTCAAACAGTGCTATCTGTTCTGAACCAAATGTTACATTGTAAATTCTCTAGCACTCGGTGTGTTTGCCAAGTCTTTCGCTCTCTTAAAAGTACAGTACACTTCTACACCTTCTCTCGTCAATTCTGTATCCGTCTGCAATGCCAGATAAGGGATAAGAACCACAGTAGACCAGAGATGGTCTTTGCTACATAGTACCTGCTACATAGTACCTGGTAACTACATACTTCTGTGGCTTTTATAAGGTATAAATATATATCTTAGAGTGTGGTGCTGGAAAAGAACAGCAGGTCAGGCAGCATTCAAGGAGCAGGAAAATCGACTTTTCGAATATAAGCCCTACATCAGGAATTAAACTGGTCTACACACAATTATATATTGTGTCACTCATTGCAAGTTCAGAGAGGAGTCAGAAATGCAGGAAAATATCAAATTGCATTAATTCTTCAATTTACGAAGAAAAGAAAAGCTGAGAGTGGGCAAAAAGGTGTTTCCAGTCCATGCATTCTCCATTCATGCCAGACTTATAAAAGGATAATGCCTGGACATTTTGCATATTTGTGACTGTTCCCATAGGACGCTTTATGGAGTGAGGAGGCATCTCGTGAAAATGGTAGAGCAGGCGATTCATGCTCCTCACCAAAGGACTAGATGACAAATAGCAGCAACAGCATCGCCTTTATCGACATTACTTCTATATTGAGGTATTCACAACTAATTATGAACAAAAAACAAATTGCTTAGATTGATTGGAAACTAAAACGTGGCAGATGCTGAAACTGTTTGATTTGTGTGCAATACTCAGGAACGATTGAGCCAGGTAATCCAAAAGCCCCAGCCTCACACTCAATAAAATGCAGTCTCTTTCTGCCCTCTCCATCTTGTGAGCGAGCATTGTTAGTGTTCCCTATTTTCAGGTACTGCTTCTCTCTTTAAGTTGTAACCATTAGACTTCAGTTGAAATAACAACCGTTTCTCTCCCTTTGACTGATAATTAAACTTCCCATTGCATTCTTCCTTTTCTCTATTGAGCCCTTGAATGTGTTCCCTTTTCCCACAGACATGTCCATCTTTTCTTTACCCAATTCAATTCTTGGATCCCAGCAAGCAGGTTTCCTCATTTCTGGCGACCACGAATTGAAGTCACAAATTTGAACCAATTTGATTGTGGTAAAGTTCCTCCTGGAAGGATCTACATTCAAGAACACAGTGAATCCGTGCCTTTTTCTTTTTTATTATTAGACCTGTAACAATTATTGAATTGTGCTTCTACTCTGAAGTTTCTGAGGCCTGGCTGAGGTTGTAGAGAATTAGGAGTAGTGATGGAAGGGTTTGTCATCGGAGGCTAGGGTAGAAATCTTACTTTCCACTTTGGCTCCGATTTTGGGCTGCATGGTCCCCGTCTACAGAGCTGACCACACTGAAATCAATCAAGTGGGAAGTATGCTCATGTAGATTGCAGGAGTTGATTTCATTTTCGCTTCTAAAGTATTCTGGAACTGCGCAGGCCCATGTCTGAGGCAAGGTCCCATTTTGTCATGTGCGTCGTGCCAAATCCTAGAGTGGTGATCCTTCAACAATGCATCGACACTGAAGTGAAACAATGGGTCAGTCCCCACCTGAGTTAATCATTAATTACCAAAGCACAAATGGAGAAGCACCAGCATTGCAGCACCTACTAGGGGGCATTAGTAGGGAGCAGCTATTCCCCTTTGTTGCTGGATCAATCATTTGAGGGCATATTTTAAGGGTAAGGGGCAGGAGATTCAAATGGGATTTGGGAGAAAAAAACGTTTTCACTCAGAGGGTTCTTGACATCTGTAATGCTCTACATCGGAAGGTAATGGAGGCTGGAACCATTAGAAACTTTCAAAGATGGAGGAGTACTTGCAATATCATAACTATTAAGGAAACAGACAAGTGTAAAAATTTGGTATTGGCGCACGTTTAGTGGTAATGATTTCTGTGCAGATTCGATGGGTCAAATGGTGTTTTTTGTCCGGTAGAAATCTATGTACCTACTTTAACTTTTTGCTCCAAAGATGCTATGTCTAATGTTGATGTATTTTCAGAGTTATACTGATTCCCTTTCATTTCTTTTCTCAGTCCTGCACCTCACATACATTACTCAACGTCAGAGCGTCAATTTGCACCTGTCTGCCAATGACACGTAGCTCCAAGTCACTGTCATCTCCCTGAATTCCTTCACTATGCTTACGTTCCTTAGATGTGCCGATCATGCATTTTCTGTTGCAGGCACTAAAGATTTACACAAATATGAAAAAAACAAAAATAACAAAACTGGCCATACGTCCATGAAGACTTCCACAATGTATTATTTCTCAGGCAGATATGTGAACTCCTCAACCTTTTCAGGAACTGCCAATCAGGGTCATCTACTGAGTTTAACAGATAAAGTAGTAATAATTCTAACTGAGCATTCTACTTTCTGGGCTTTCAAAATGTGATGTGGGAGATGAGGCAAATAGTTTTCAAGCCACGATGTTGCATGGGCAGCAAAACAAAATAGATGAAAGAATAAAAATGCAAAGCAATGAAAAATCACCAAACATTTGGCGATTGTACTGATCTTGCTGTTGAAAGCAGATAATATTTCGTCAATTAAATATTGGAAAAGTAGAAGCCACTGGCTGAGTCCAGTCACAAATTCTGTTCATTCCCCATTACCGCCGTCTCTTTCTCTTTTACTTGTCTGAGGACGAACAGAATTGTTTTCGATTTGCTACCTTGGTGACCGTTGTTGTCCTGCTGAGGGACATCCTTGGTTTTACGAAAGGTCTTCCCTCAGCAACCGTCAACATTGCTCCTGTCTTCACTCTTCTATTGGGAAAACCCTCAATTGAATTGTTGCTCACTGTAAATCTTACTAATTAAATACATTGGTGGGGAACATCTCATATTGGATTCAACGCAACTCTTAAAACTGAAAGAACTACAGCTGCTCAAAACTAGAAACAAAAACAGAAATTGCTTGAAATACCTCACAGGCCTGACAGAATCCGTGATCAAAAATCATACCTAATGCTTCTGGTCCAGTGATTCATCATCAGAATAAAGATTCAGAAGAAAGGGTGCCTGATCCTGAGACATTAACTCTGAATTCTTTTCGCAGATGCTGTCAGACTTGCTGAGTTTTTCTTTTCATCAATTTCTATTTTTGGCTCATAAATCTTGTCTCATTCTGAAGGCTGCCACACACAAAGTGCTGACATACGTTGGCTCCTATTCTCGTAACAATTTGATGTCACGACTGTACTACAGATTTCCAAGGGTTTCCATGCGTTCCACCTTCATTTATCAATACCCTCTTTCGATTCACAGATTTCCACATTTCCTTAGGCACCTTCAACATCACCAAAACACTCTCTGGCTTCGTAACCCCTTGTAGCTGCAATATCACTTCCATTGCAATCACGCTGCAGTCAGCCAGCCTGCAACCCTCTCTACCTCAATACCAACCGACAATCTAGCTTCAACCCACTTCGCTTCGACCTCTGTAACATTCTCCAGAAAGACCTTCCATACTTCAGTGTTCGTATCATTGTGACTTCCTGCATGACATTGAATAACAGCCAGAGTCTCGGGCAAAAATCCTGGCTCTCGTCCATAATTGCCTGCCATTCTCTCCTTCCTAAAGACAAGACTTAAAAGTTTAAACCTACAGCGAAACACAACTTTTCCCCGTTGCACCTCCAGCAGTATGCCTTTTAACTCCGCATATATTACCATCCATATTACCAAACTAATGAATGCATTTGACGACGTGCATCTGAATAATTAACTACTTTCCATCTCGATAATGCAGTCTCCCTTTTTTTTGGACTTAAGTATTAACTTCCAAAATAGTCTCTTGAACATACGTTCTGATTAAAGAAGAGAGACAAAGCTGTGCAGGATATAAATTCAGGATGTAACAGACCAGTTTAAGAAACAACAGTGTCAGCAAGTCGACGAGAATGAATACGAAGCACGGGAGTTTATTTCCAGCGGAAAAGACCTTGAGGAAAATGAAAAAAGAGAAGCTGATATTCAACTCGTACAGATCTTGATAAACAACACTTGATCACTGAGCAATTCTAGCCTCCATATAATGAATATATAGTAAATTGATTTACTGGAGAAGGTACAAATGTTTTTACAAATGTAGTGGCAGAACTTAGACAAAATTCATCCATAATTAACTGAGCAGTAATGTTATTGATCATTACCGCTATATTAATATCTGGATTAATACACACTCTGGGGTGTGATCTTTCCTGATGTATCGATATCCCATCTCAATGTAACTCCTATCTGAACAAAGTTAGAGGGGCAGAAGTTTGCGTTGGTCGCCTCCTCCTGGACACTGAATCATATGTATGAACTGTTCATCAATCTCAAAGCAGTTATAAAATGCAACCTCAAATTAACCCCATTCTTCAGTCCAATAAATTTCAGCATGTTGAGGGAAGGAGATTGCATAAAACAGGAAACCATTGAAGGTATTCTCCACATCTATTAACCATGATTCAGAACATTTACATACAGTAATATGGGTGTCCTATTCTTTTTTTTTTAATTAGCCAAAGAACTGTTTTGTATGCTTGTTTGTAAAATCATATGAGCTATTCGTGAATAAAACGGTTTGCAAGAATTGGGTAATGCAAGTAATGGATTCCAAATATTGAAATGGAATTGAAAAATAACAAACTCCGGGTAATTCAGAGACATTATCTGGAAAATAAAATGTGCACTTTGCGGCTTGAAAGCAACTGTGCATTCATTTAATTTCGATCAGTCTACCTCTAGATTTCACTTTCTTTCCTCAATTTCCATCAATTTTCTTTTTAAAAATCAGTAGATCAGTGGTTCCTATATGTAAAACTACCTCATCGATGAGGGGATGGCAGGCGAGTCAGCCATTTATTTCCCATGATGCATAGCTGCGGTAAGGACGCGTTTGTTAGGCTTTTTCAGAAGGCACTTAAGATCTACCAATATTCTTAATCGTCTGGGGACACAAACAGGCCAGAACTTGGAATGATGGCACTTTTCCTTCGCTAATATTCCTCCGTGATCTAGATGGTTGCACGATCGCTGTTAGTCTTGGGATACATAGGAAGCTAACAAAAACTTTAATAGTTCTTTTAAAGGTGTTTTTTTTTTCTTTAAGAAAGGAAAAAGAATTTTGGGAATGTCAGAGCCATTGAACAAATATATTTTCGCCTGACTTAAAAATAATAGGCACATGCTCCATACCTGAAATAGGTGACAAAAATTGTGGTAATGTAGTGAGCAAACTTTAGTAATTAATGTCCAAAACCAGAAAGTATCAGAGACATTTAGGAGCAAAATATTTTTAAGCACAATTGTGACTTGACGGCATACATACCAGG
Organism: Chiloscyllium plagiosum; assembly: GCF_004010195.1. Taxonomy (NCBI): domain Eukaryota; kingdom Metazoa; phylum Chordata; class Chondrichthyes; order Orectolobiformes; family Hemiscylliidae; genus Chiloscyllium; species Chiloscyllium plagiosum. Next base: position 14,860,632 of record NC_057746.1, on the reverse strand, counting down.
TTCTAACAGTGATAGTTTCAGAGATAGAGAGAGATCTTCAGATTTATTTTCCTTTATTTCATAGATTCTGGCTCACCATTGATGTTAGTAAACGTTTCATAGTATGATCAGCAAAGGGTAAAACGTTTTATAAACATGGCAAGACTGGTTGACAATATCATTGGAGATTTGAGAAGACAATTGCCGTAGTCAACAAATGGAGCAGGCATATTTAACCTGCAAGGTTTATCAAAACTCATTAAAAAAACTGTCACATGCCCCTTGTGTTTTCCTTTATTTCATAGATTCTGGCTCACCATTGATGTTAGTAAACGTTAGTAAAAGAAGACATGCCCCTTGTGTTATTGTCACAAGAATTGTCAATATTAAAAAGGGAACACACTGGGAAGGGAACACACCTTGAATGAGAAGCTTACATAGAGTATCCTTATTAATATGGTTGCCATGGACATTTAGCGTTGGGGGAGGAGGAAGAGATTTTCTTTATCTTTTCCTCGTTGTTCAGTTATCAGTATAGATATGAGAGACAAGTTGTAAGCTAGAAATGAACGATGATGTCGAGGTAGCAATGAGAACGTAAAATTTCTGTCTGTGATTTTGAGTATTTCAAAGAAAACCAATGCGTGATGTAGCCGCAATAGTGCTTAGTATGCTTCGTGAATATTTTAACTATCTCTGTATGCGACAGAATTCAGTTTGAGTTAACATAATGTTATTTGAAGTTATGAAAACCTAATAATAACCTAATCAATAAACTAAGGGAATAAGAAAAATGTAAATTGCCTCATTAAGTTACATCAGAGAAGAACAAAGCAGGAAATGACTCGGAGTTCTGTTCTGTGGGGACTGATGGATGTCAGTAGGCGTCCACAATGACCACATCTTCCCGTCACTTTATATCTAATTTTGCACTAAGTTGATGCACTGGACGTCATGGTACAGATACAGCAACACATCAGGAAATGGTAAAAATAGCTATATTCCAGAAGACATGCCCCGTGTGTTATTGTCATTTCATTTGGTTCCTCGCCAGGGGCATTGGGAAGGATGGCATGGGGCAATTGCCGGGCTTGAGAAAGTAAAAATAGAGCAAAACATACTGTTTAAATTTCGTGTTACATCTTCGAAATCACAGTTCTTATTTAGCTAACCTCAGTTTGATTTTCCACTCAGATATCCATTATCTACTTACTTACTCCAGATATCTCCATGCGGTTATTTTGAGGTGGTGAAATCTCTGGAGCTTTCTTGGACAATCAATCACTTAATCAGGCTTCCATTCAGTCTTTTTAACAACCATCCCGATGCCCAAGTTTTGGTGTGTACTCCGTACAACATTATGACTTGATAATACATAATGTTGAATCAGTAATATTCAGTGTCACCTCCCAGAAATATTCAGGATATTTTAACAACACTGATCTTGATGTGTACGCTTTTCATCTGTTATAATTCCTATACAGAGGATAAGAGACATTGCAGAAAGTGTCAACTGCACAAACCATAGGCAGACAATTAAAATATAAATATCGTTGAATGAAAGGTTTTTTTTTGCTAAAACTTTATACAATACGTTTAAAATGTATAACAATACTTTAAGATTTACTATAAACTTTCTTTTCTCGAAGGAAAGCGTCCACAAAGTAATATTGCTACACAGAGTTGATGGGGTTGTTAAGAAAGCGTACAGTGCGTTAGCTTTCATTGGGAGAGGGATGTAGTTTTAGGGACATAAGTTCATGTTGAAGCTGTGTAAAATTCTGGCGCGGCCGCACTTGGAGAACTTTACACAGTTCTAGTCGTTGCATTATAGGAAGGATGCAGGAACTTTGGAAAGGGTGCAGAGGAAATTTACCAGGATGTTGCCTGGTATGGAGAAAAAGTCTTATAAGAACAGGCTGAGGGACTTGAGGCTCTTTTCATGAGACAGAAGATGGTGGAGAGGTGACTTAATAGAGACATACAAGATGATCATCAGAGTATTAGATAGGTGAACAGCGAGCGCTTTTTTCCCCTCGGATAGTGATATCCAGCACAAAGAGACAGAGCGACCCTTTCTCAGAAACAAGGGCGTACAACGCCATGGCTGCAACAGTCGAAGACTCGCCAAATTTAAGGGCATCTAAATCGTCATTGGATAAACATACAGATGAAAATGGAATAGTGTAGGTTAGATTGGCTTCACATTAGTTTCACAGGTCAGTGCAACATCAATGGCCGGAGGGCCTGTCCTGCATTGAAATGTTCTATGTTCATTCTTTAACCAAAAAGTATTCTGCAGAATTGAAAATGTTAACAGAAGAGATAAATGAAGAATTTAGCAGCAAAACTTGAACAGTCTTGCCTTTGCCTTAACTACATGGGGCACAAGTAAAACACTAATCTAAGAAATACACCAGGAAACAGAATGGATGATAAAACTCAGTGAAATTGTCAGTTCGTGAAGTAGTACTTTGTGAATTACTGAAGTTTTTGCTGGCAGGTGGCTGAGATGTGAGGAACTCTATCTTAGGGTCTTAATATAAGTGGTCCTTGAGATGGCTGATAGTTCTCAAGAATGTTTACTGAACAATTATCTGCACAGATGCTGCCAGACCTGGATAATTTCTCATGCAATTACTGTTTTGTTGTAGTTGTTGTTTCAAAACTCCAACATACACATTTCTTTGTTTGACATAATTGAGGTGTATAGCACTAGTTTCAATTTGACGAATTACAGACAATTTCTGAAAGGTCCCATTAAACTGGAACAGCTCAAAGTTAACTCCTTAAATGAAAGACAGAAGGCGACAGAAATCAGGAAACTACAGGCTTGTTGCATTAGCATATATCGTGGGCAAAATATTAGAAGTTATTATTAGAGATGATATGTATCAGCAGTTCTAAAACTCTATTAAATTATTCTTTGATTGCTGAATAATAGTAAAGCGTCCTGAGTTTAAAACAGAGGTGTGGTCAAATTGTGACCTATAAAGCATCATGTGTCTTTGGAACTCCCTTCATGGGAGCAGTATTTTCATTCTCTTGACTGTGGAAGAGTTCCAAATAACTGGTGGTCATCTAATGTAACTTCATGTTTTATAAAATGGCGGAAGAGAGAAAACGGGAAATTACCAAAGATTTAGCTTCACATCAGTGGTGGGGAAAATACGGGAATCAATTATATCCGATGTAATAACTAAGCATTTGGAAAGCCGTGAAAGGATCTGTCCAGGTGAGCATGCATATACTCGGGGGAAAATCTGCTTGACAGATCTTTCTTAATGAGTTTTTGCATGTGATCAGTAGAATGAGCAAGAGTGATTCAGTGAATGTTGTGTATCTGGACTTTCAAAAGGCTTTCAACACAATTCCACACAAGAGGTTAGTAAGCAAATTAAATGTTATGCCATCAGAGGTAATGTATTAGCGATGAGAGAAAACAGGTTGGCAGGCATGAAGCAGACAACTGTAATAAACGGATTCTTTTCAGAGTGACAGGCATTGACAAGTGGGATACCACAGGGTTCAGTGCGGGGACTCCAGCTATTCACGCAAATATATTAATGATTTGGTCAAAGGAGTTGAAATTGGTATCTCCAAGCATGCAGATTACTTTAAAGTAGGTGACCGTGTGTACTTGGCGAATGCAATATAACATGAATAAATGTGATATTATCACTCTGGTGCCAAAAAAGCAGATTATTGTCTGAACAGTGGCAGTTTAGTAAATGGTGAGGTGCAAAAAGAACTTGGTGTCATAATGGAATTGTTGCTTAAAGTTGGGATGCAGATGCAACAAACAATCTGGAAAACTGATGGTTTGCTGGCCTTCATAGCATAAGGATTGAGATTAGGAGTAAGAATGTCTTGCAGCATGTCATGTTATCCGAGGATTTGGTGAGGTCAAACTTCGAGTATTAGGTTTATATTTGGATTCCTAGTCATGGGACCTTTCTATTGAAGGATTCCAACCGAAAATTCCCGTAATGGCAAAACTGGCAGATAAACAAAGATTAAATCGATTGGGCTTGTAGTCACTGGAATTTAGAATAATGAGAGAAGATCTCATAAAAAGTTATAACGTTCTGATGGGACTAGACAAGCTAGATGTGGGAAGAATGTTACCGAAGTTGGGGAAGTCCATAACCTGAAGTCACAATATAATAATAAGGAGTTAGCCATTCAGCAATGAGATGAGGAAGAATTTTTCACTCGGAGAATTCTAAACCTGTGAAATTCTCGACCAGAGGAAGCTGTTGGGAACAGTTCATTTGATGTATTCAAGAGGGATCTGTGTGGGTCGTTTGCTGCTAAAGGGATTATTGGTTTTGGATAAATTGCAAGATCATACTGAATAGTAGTGTCGCCTTGAACGACTGAGTTTAGTAATTTGTGAAATACTATGTACTGTTCTTGTCGTCACACCATTAAAAGGATGTGAAGGCCTTGGAGCCAGTACAGAAGCGATTTACCAAGATTAGGCTTGGTTTGGAAAGTAATCCAACGAGACGATGTCGGAGAATCATGGTGTTTTTTAGCTGAATGTTAAATGGTATGGGGCGACCTGATGGAAAGTTATAAAATTATGAGAGGCATTGATTGAATGGACAGTCAGATTATTTCCCAAGGATCGAATTGTCAATTACACAGAGACATGTGCTAATGGTAAAATGGGAAACATTTAAATGAGACGTGAGACTCATTATTTTTATACTGGTTTCATAAGTGCCTGGAAAGTGCTGCCAGAGGAATTGGATGGAGGCGGATATATTAGCAATGGTAAAGCAACGTCATGATAAATATTTGAACAGGCAGAGAGTCGAGGGCTTAGATAATGTAGAGGCAAAAAACGTTATTTGTTAAGAAAGGTATCATGTGTCACTACAGTCTTAGTGGGCCGGAGGGCCTATTCCAGTGCTGTACCATTCTTTGCTCTTTGTTCCAGGAGAGGATGTTTTTCAATGGGGAGAATGTGCAAACTGGGGAGAATGTGCAAACTGCACATAGACAGTCAGCCTAGGCTGCAATCGAACTCGGGTCCCTTTGCGGCAGCACTGCCAACCACTAAGTCGCCCTAGGAGAGACACTTCAGTGCATATCTCATAAGGGTAGTTGGGCCATCCGCAAACAGTTTGAAAATATTTTGATGAGTAACTCGATCTAGAGAATGGGATTGACTTTGGAGGCAACATATTTTGAAAACTGCTGCGAATATTAGAAACTATAGGTCAAATAAAACAACAATGAGTGTTAAAATTGCTGTGTCATTCAGCGATTTATTTTTGATTTATTCAATTATTCTATGTGCTTTGAGATTTGCATTTGCATTGAGAACACGATTGTTTGAGCACTCATTTATTATCATTCAGAAGGCGGTGCTGAACTGCCTTGGACTTCTGTTGCAGTTCAAATGTTATCAGAACACGCAAAGCACTGCAGTTCAATGAATTTCGTTTACCAACAGTGCAGGAATAGCAACAATGTTTCAATCAACGGTGTTGTGTTTTGCATTGTGGTTTTGCCCTGTGTCGGTGAGGTGCCAGTAGACTGGGATATTTGCTAATGCAGTACCATTATTTAACAAAGGTGGTAAGGACAAGCCAGGGATCTGTAGACCGGTGAGCCTGATGTTGGGGATAGGCAAGTTGTTGGAGGTAATCCAGAGGGAGAGGATTTGCATGCGTTTGGAAAGGCAAGGACTGATTAAGGATAGTCAACATGGCTTTGTGCATGGGAAATCATGTCTCACAAACTTAATTGATTTTTTTGAAAAAGTAACAAAGTGGATTGATGAGGGCTGCGTGGGCGTGATCTGTATGGACACATTCGACAAGGTTTCCAATGGGAAATTAGTTAACAAGCTTAGGTCTCGTGGAATACAGGGAGAACTCGCCATTTGGACAGAGGATTGACTCGAAGATAGAAGACAGAGAGTGGTGGTGGAGGTTTGTTTTTCAGACTGGAGGTCGGTGACCAGTGTAGTGCCACAAGGATCAGTGTTGGGTCCACTACTTTTCATCATTTATATAAATGGTTTGGATATGAACATAGGAGGTATAGTTAGTAAGTTTGCCGATGACACCAAAATCGGAGGTGTCCTGGACAGCGAAGAAGGTTACCTCAGATTACAATGGGATGTTGATCAGATGGGCCAATAGGCTGAGGAGTGGCAGATGGAGATTAATTTAGATAAATGCGAGATGATGCATTTTGGAAAAGCAAATTTAGAGGGATATGAGCCAAGTACTGGCAGATGGAACTAGATTTGGTTGGAATAACTGGTTGGCATGGACGAGTTCGAACCAAAGTTTCTGTTTTTGGGCTGCACATCTCTATGACTCTATGACTCTATGTTTCTATGAGTATCATTGTTCTTTTTTAGTGGTAGAGTTTTCAGCGTTGGAAGGTGCGATCGAAATTTACTATATTTGAAACCTCGAATGTCTTCTGAGATCCTTCTCAGTTGGACAGGCTGGGCTTGTATCTAATGGAGTTTAGATAAAAATATTTTTAGAAATTCGAATAATTTTATTCATTTCGAAATGTATAAAGTTATGAAGGATCATTACAGAGTGGAAACAGCAATGATGTTTCCTCTTGTGGATCAGTCAAAAACTAATGGACACTTTCAAACTAAGGACATGACAATTAAGGGGAACGTAATGAGTAAGATTTTCTCTCTGAGGGTTGTGTGTCCATGGAAATGTCTGCCACAGAAGACTCTACAGACACAGTCGTGTTTTTTTTATATAAGGCAAAGGTTGTTAGATTCGTTTAAGCAAGGATGTCAAACGCTATTGGAATCGATGGGAATGTGTGCTTCAATTCACACAGATCAACCATGATCGTGATGAATAGTGGAGCAGGCTTAAGTGGGTTGGACAAATGTTTTGTTCTTGTTACTGATGTTTATATTGTAGAATGAAACTTTCTGCGATGCACCTGATTTTATTTTATTTGATATGAATTATTATTGTTGTCACATGTATCCACATGCATTGCAAAGTATTGTTTTACAGACTGCATCGGCAGGTCATGTCACACAACGTGCTCGTTATATTAAAAAAAAAGAATGCAGAAAGTGCAGAGAGAGAGAGATCAATGTATGAAAGTCGGGAAGAATCTGTTCTTGAATCTGTTCAAACGTTTATATCTTCTATAGACGGATGAGGGTGGAAGAGAGCATAACCAGGGAGGTGAGGTATTTAATTATGTTGTCTGTTTTCCCGAGGTAATGGGAATTCTAAATAGAGCTACAGGAGAGAAGGCTGCTTTATGTGATGGACTGGGCTGCGTTCATGACTCTTTGTAGTTTGTTCTGGTCTTCAATACAGCAGTTGTCAGGACAGATTCTTCTCTTTGCACTACACCGCTGATTGCTTATCTCTTTCTTATACCCTTTAGTGACGTTGTTTAAGATCCAACCTATAATGGTGTTGTCATAAAAAAAATTGCAAATGGAGTCAGGGCAGAATGTGACCTCATAGTCATGAGTGTTTAAGGAGAATAATAAGGAGCTGAGTATGCCACCATGCGGGGACTGGTGTTGATGATTATCGTGGAGGAGGTGATATCGTCAATCATTACATATTGCAGTCTGTGAGTCGGAAAGTCGTTGGTCCAGTTACAGAGAGGGGAGCAGAGACCGAGGTCTTGGAGTCTGTAAATGAGTTTGGTTGGAATGATGGTGTTGAACACGGGGCTGTAGTCAATAAGTTGGAGACTTTCATAGGTATCATTTTTATATAGATATTAAATGGATAAGTGTATGGCCAGGGATATGGCATTTGCCATGGGCAAATTGAGATGGTAGGTGAATTGCGAATGGTCAAGGCAATCTGGGCGGCTGGAGTTGATATGCCATTATTCACTTTGTTTGGGTGCAGTCCATTCTTGACCAAATGCAGAGTGACAATCCTGCCTGAGACTTGACCATAACTATTGATCACAAGAATTGAGACATCAGGAGTGAGCTGAGCATTACACATCAGAAGAACATTGTGAATGATGTTATGTTTTATTGATGAACAAACGTGAATATATTTTCTGACACAATAACACTGAACCTTCAAGATTGCAAGCCCAGTCGGAAAGGAAGTGCGAATTGTTATGGACTGAAAAAGTTTATCAAAGTTATTCCATGAAATGTCAATATCTGATAAAAACTGACTGCAGGATGAAGACCGTGTTAGAAACTGAATTCAATAGTTGTTTCCTTCAAGTTTCAATATTTCAAAGACTCGTTCACGGTAAAGCACTTAGGATTTCATATGGATTTTGTCAGGTTTTAAATAGTATCACCAGTTCCTAAGTGGAGGACTATGAGGAGAATGGACAACCAATGCAGCGGGAACACAGACACACACAGAAACACACACAGGCACACACAAACACACACACACAGACTCACACACACACACAGAGAAAAATATTAAAAAAGGTATTAAGATTTTCTGTGATAACAATCGTAGAATTGATCATGTAGAAAATGCATATGGAGAATTAAAAAGGTCAAGAAAGAAGGTCAAATTAAAATTAAACGACAGAATTGAACGTTGTGTGGGTACTTACGATAGAGGATCTAAGTAACACCATAATAAGAACAATATATTAACGAAAAGAAAAGGAGAGTGGAACTCAGGAAAATAGTGAACAATTTAGGTTATTCTCAGTTAATTACTCGAGATACTGACTGGCAAGTGCCTGTATCCTGAACTTCTCTATTTTAAATTCTTTATAGAAGTTGCCCTTTGTGATAGTTGATAGTTCTGAAGAAGGGTCGCTGGACAGTAAATTTGCATTCTATTTCTCTTCATAGATTCTACCAGATGCGCGAATGTTATCCATCAAGCTGTATTGTTCTTAAATTTTACTTCACAGCTCCAGCATCTGCACGTTTTTGGCCTTGCTGATATAGTTATTACATAAGTTTCAACTTTCCAATTTTAAAAGCAGATAGGGAAGTTCGCATTAGAATGGAACACAGAAAATGCAGCATCTGCTGAATAAATTCAAAATGGGAAGAAGTACTGAAACAGATGAGAGATATTTTCCAGCATTTTTGTAGAATTTGCTTTGTGTATTCAAGTTAACCCCCGTCCCTTCTGACATACACGAACCAGCTTACCTCTAAATATTCCTGAAACCCCCATATCAGCCCTGTTTTAAAACCTATTTCAACCCTACTACTCTACATATCACCTTGAATTTTAACGCTACAAACTTCCCTGCAACTCGACTGCACTCAGTTATTACTTTAATAATTGGCATTACTCGACATTTTGCCACAGTTTTTAACTACTCTCTGAATTTAGACTGAATCATGTCCTAAATAAATGTGTTTGCACAACAACTTATACTGGCTAGCATAACTGCAAATTCAACAAATATTTGTGAAAAGTTTCATTGTAATACTCAGGGACTATTACGTCATAAAAGAACAAGCTTATGATACATACAGACCAAAACATTCTGAAGCTGCCACATACAATGATGACGAAAATCACACATTTCCTTCTGCTCTCCATAAATCTGGGAGGCATGTGGTTAAAATCTTATCAAACAAGTCAAATGCCATCCAAGAGGGATTTGTATGGTCTTGCAGTACAAAACGAGGAGATGTTATTAACCACCTCCCAAACTTCAAGTGTAACAGAAAAAGAAATGCTCTTGAAACAGATCAGAATTCAAGTTGCCGATAAAAGCAGAACTGCAGTTTTGTCAGAGCAATTGTTTTTTCCAGCTTCTTAAAACAAATGGCTACAAATCTATCTTTCAAAGAAAAACATGACGGTGAATCAGATGGAACATTCTGAGGTTAGATAACACAAGACACAGATAACACTACAGACGAGTGATTTTCGGGAAAGACACTGGGAAATAGTAAATAATGGTCTTCCATAGAATGACCCAAGTGGCAATGAACAATAGATCAGCAGTTGCCATGGTTACAAGATAACAAGTGATGCAGCCAGCGAGGACACACATCTCCTGACACAGGATCATAATTGTTATGACAGTAACTAGAAGAGAGAACATGCAAAATAGCACATTTCTGGCTTTAAAAAAAGAAACAGATTATATGGCTGCGTCAGAAGTTAAGCTGTTTTCGAGATACCAATGGGTGTAAAGTGCTGCACACCAGCATTACAGTGGCGGAAACATTCAACAACATTGATGTGTTTAATCTCCCATGATTGCATTAAATAGCAGAGCAAGCTCAATGGGTTGAATGGCCTACCGCCGTTTCCTTGTTTCTATGACATCATAAATTGCACTCACAATCCCAATCCAATCTAAACATGGAGATCTGCAGGTCATAGATAGGGGACAGGGTGTAAAACAGCCAAACAAATCCAAGTTCGTAATGATCCACTTTGGGTCTCATTTCCTCTAAGTTGTCGGTCAGGTTTACCGGATGCTGGGCACAGATTTGAAGACAGGCACTGCATGTACTTTAAAATACACATTCTGAGTCGAGCATTGATCTCAGAAGTTTAAATTTCATAACTGTCAGATTATAGTTCAGTATATCCATTAATTAAAATTTTCATATTGAAAACAGAAAGTGGGAAACAATGAAGGAAATAATGAAATGAGAAAAACGGTTACAAAGCCATTGATTTATAAATTATTTAATGAAAAACATTGCTTAACAAACGATTCTATTAACTGTACATGAAACAAATTATGTTCTTTGCGCAATTATGGGCTGTAGGAAAGTATAAGGAAGTGTAAATAAGAGAAGAATCCACAAAATTCTTATGAAAAAAAATGAAAAGACGGAAATCATAAATTAGTCATAAATCATAAATCATCTCATAAATTAGTGCATGCATCCGAGATGAAATAATAGGAGCTGATTTAGAGAATGGTTAAATTAATCTAAAAGATAAAACTCAGGATGAAGCGTTTCCATTGCTGAGCTACATCGGAGTAAGGTTAATTCACTAGCAATAAGATTGAAACAGTTCAGTGATGTTGGTCTGTTCTTCCCCAGGTATAAACAACTAAGTCATTCAGTTTGGTGCAGTTCAAGTGAAAATGGGATAAATATCAGTACAATTCAGTTTAAAAGTAATGTTGAACCATCTGGCAACAAACACTGTATTGCCATTCTCATATATAATGTCAACAAAACATGGAGACAGCTTCACAGAATGTAAAGAGCATTTCTCGTCAGACATGGTGCTTGGTGCAAACTGTTGAGGTCTGATCACTTCCACTGATTTAGAATAATCTGCAGTAACACACGCATCACAATTGCATTCCCTCTTAGAGTTTCGTGTACTTTGATGAAACCAACTACACTGTTCGTCCTAAAATCATTCCTGAACTGCACATTTGTTTCAACAAATCTATGCAGTTCTTCATATGTCCATTCATTGACCGTGAGATGAGCGAGCTATATGACCAGTCAAAAGGTAAAACTGGAACTGAGTAAAGACACACCTTTATGTCAATATCCATCTCACTTACTGGGGACACCAATGATGGCAAATGTCACATAGTATATATGTCTGATGCTGCGAAGTGGTTCCATAATTCTCTATATGAGATGAGCTCTCTGATGCAAACTCTGAGGTCACACAGTGATGCAGTCATCAATTTATGCACTGCCAAGTATTCTAGGGTGCTTTAGATTAGATTAGATTACTTAGATTAGATTACTTACAGTGTGGAAACAGGCCCTTCGGCCCAACAAGTCCACACCGACCCGCCGAAGCGCAACCCACCCATACCCCTACATCCACCCCTTTAACCTAACACTACGGGCAATTTAGCATGGCCAATTCACCTGACCCGCACATCTTTGGACTGTGGGAGGAAACCGGAGCACCCGGAGGAAACTCACGCAGACACGGGGAGAATGTGCAAACTCCACACAGTCAGTCGCCTGAGTCGGGAATTGAACCCGGGTCTACAGGCGCTGTGAGGAAGCAGTGCTAACCATTGGGCCACCGTGCCGCCCACTTTAGGTTGCAGCATCAATTAGTTTAGTTTTACTTCGAAAACATATCGTAAGATAAATACCATAGCTGAGTCAGACCTCTGTTTTCTACAGTCGGAAAAGCACAGCAGGTCAGGCAGCATCTGATGAGCAGGAGAATCAACGTTTCAGACTTAACCCTTCATCACGAATGAGGCTTGTGGGCCGGGAGCGTGAGAGATAAATCGAAGGGAGGTGGACTAGGTGTGGGGA
>NC_057746.1:14817012-14848098 GCF_004010195.1 Chiloscyllium plagiosum | reverse complement strand
GGGGAGGGGGGAGGGGGGAAGGTAGCTGACAATGCGATGGCTTGATGAAGTTCAGGAAGAAGGTGATAGTTCAGTGAGGAGGGTGAAGAGGATGCAATGGAAAGGTAATGGACAGGTGCCGAGTTGGAGGCTTGGGACTGGGATAATGTGGGGTAAGAGAAAATTAGGAAACTGTTGAAGTCCACATTGATCCCATGTAGTTGCAGGGTCCCAAGTTGAAATATGAGATGTTTTTCCTCCAGGCGTCGGGTGGTTATGATTTGGCAACGGAGGAGGCCCAGGGCATGCATGTCCTGGACAGAGTAGGAGGAGCAGTTGAAGTGTTCATCCACGGGGTGGGAATGGCTGGTGCGGGTATCCCAGAGAGGTTCTCAGAAATGATCCACAAGTAGGCTTCCTGTCTCCCTGATGCAGAGGAGCCCACATTGTGTACAACGGATACAGTACACGACATTGATAGAGGTGTAGGTAAATTTCTGTCAGATGTGGAAGAATCCTTTGGGGCCTTGGACAGAGGTGAGGGGAATTCTAGGAGTTAAGATTTTGTACTTCATGTGGTGGCAGCAGAAGGTGATAGAAATGATGTGAGGACTGGTGAGGGGCATGGGCCTGATGAGGGAATTGCGGAGGGAATGATCTCTCTGGAACGCTGATAGGGGTGGGGAGGGGAATATATCTCTGGTGGTGGTTTCAATTTCTAGGTGGCAGAAGTGGTGGAGGATGATGCAGTGTATGTGGAAGTTGTTCGGCTGGAAGGTGAGGACCAGGGGTTTTCTGACCTTGTTGTATTGAGACGGGTGGGGTTCAAGGGTGGTGGTGGTGTGGGAAGTGGAGGGGTTGCGCTGGAGGGCATCATTTTCCACGTACAAAGTTAAATTGGCATCTTGGGAGAAGGAAGTCATCTGGGATTCTCTAAGTTGGGATTGGCCATCCTGGGAACAGATGCGGTGGATGAATTGGGAATAAGGGATCACATTTTCTACAGGAGGTAGGGTTGTAGGAAGTGTTGACTATATATATATATATAAAAGAGCGATACACACACACACACAAACCAATCTTGATCCTGTAAAATCTAGCCTGCCTCTATTGATGGATTTTCACACTTTCTATAACTGCTATGAGAATTTGATTTCGTGACCAGTCTGTCATATGAGAATTCCTCAAATTCACATAGAGCTGCTTAACGATGATCTTGTCAGTGGCGCATCATGTCATTCTGTAATAAGCACATTTATGACTCAACTGTGGTAATTCCCTTGCAATGTTTTTAGGTGTAAAGTTACATTAATTTATGTTGCAACCTAAAGCACCCTGGAAAATTTGCAGTGCATAAATTGAAGACTGCATGAATGTGTGACCTCAGAGTTTGTTTCAGAGAGCTCATCTCACATAGAAAATTGTTGAACCATTTTGTAGCATCAGACATATATACTCTGTGACATTTGCCATCATTGGTGTCCCTGGTAAGTGAAATGGACATTGATGTAAATGTGTGTGTTAACTCTGTTATAGTTTTGCTTTTTGACCGATCACATAGTTTGGGGATCTTATGGTCACTGAGTGAAAATATGAAGAACAATATAGTTTTCTTGAAGCAAATGTGCTCCATTTCAAGAGTGACGTTAGGACAAACAATGCAATTGTATTCACCACAGTACAGAGAACTCTTAAGAGGGAATGCACTAATGGATGTATGTGGTACTGTAGAATTATATTAAATCAGTGCAACTGAGTAGGCCGCAACAGGAAGTGTATTGATATTTATCCTTTTTCACTTGAACTGTACCAAACTGAATAAGTTAGCTGTTTATGGCAGGGGAAGAGCAGACCAATGATGCTGAAGTGTTTCAATCCTATTACTAGTGATTTAATCTTACTCTGACGCAACTCATCAATGGAAACACTTTAGTAGTTTAAATGATGATTATTCACTTTCCTTTGGCATGAAGATTCGTTTCATCCTGAGTGTCACCTTTTATATGAAACTATCTTGTAACCATTCTCTAAATCATTTTTCTTCTTGTGTGTCATCTCAGAGGCATGCACTAATTTATGAGACCACTGTTTTCCGTCTTCTCATTTTTTCATCAATACTTTTTGAATTTTTCTCTTATTTAAGTTTCCTTATACTTTCATAGAGACCATATTTGCGCAAAGTGCATCATTTGTTTCATGTACAGTCAATAAAATCGTTTCCTAAGCGATTTTATTCATTAAATGATGTACAACTCAATGGATTTGTAACCGTTTTTCTCATTTCATTATTCCTCGTTTTTTGTTTTGAATTTGGAAATTTGCTTATTGCCATATACATAGACACAAACATACACACAAACAAGGCTATTTCCATTTTGAATCCAGAGGGTTGAGCATCAGAATCCTGCTTTTTTTGTGCTGAACACGTTTCAATGATTACAACTTGAATACAATGTGTGTGGTCAAGTGATTTGAAGATCATATAAAAATTCGCAATTCACAGTGAAATTGAAGAAAAATGTTGCGAACTGCAGGAAGATATCAATTTTCGAACTGGTTGTCAAAAATAGACGTAAATGCTATTAAATTTTGATAATAATGAGGTGTTGCATTTGGAAAAAATAAATCAAAAACGAAAGTCAAAGTAGCATGCTCTCCATTATACAATTCGGTGAAGAGTAGAGATAAAGAGGGATATTACTGCACATGTACACATATATACCTCTTTAAAGGATTACAAAGATCGCAATGATGCTGACATTTGTCAGAAATGTATTAATATCAATATTGCTGAAGTACATGGAGGAGTTATTTCTATCGAACTCTAGCATGGCCTCTCACGCAATTTTCTGCGACCAACCTTATCACCTATGCACTCTGTGCTTCACCCACCCTCCTTCTTATCATATATCCTGTCTCACAAGAGGCAGAAGCATTTATAATTGGCAAGGGCTCCCAGATTTCTGGTAATTTTCAAGCACAGCCATGCATCTGGTAGAGTGCTGCCATCAAGGTACGTACTTGGTCGTGCATGCAGTGAGTTGGGAACTACAAACAAATGCGTCGAGGGGCACATTAGATTACTGACAATTTGCTGCAAATAAAGATTGACGTTTGCAAATGCAATGCTATTTCCTTTTCATACTACACAACATAACCATCAGTAGCTTCAACTCATCTTAGAATCCCATCTAAGGGGTTGCTACACTTTTCTCAAAGTCCAGTTGAGTCGAACATTGTTGGGATTATTTATTGTCTCATGAGATATGATCATCGCTGCATGGGCTATCATTTAAGCCCTGGCCCATTTGCCCTCGGGGTGGGACTGGTGAGCTATCTATCAATCCAGTCCATGCTTCTGCAGGTAAACCCACAATGCTGTTCCAGAAAGAATTTGAGGATTGTGACTCAAGAAATAATGCCAAATTTTCAATTCATGATTGTCAGTGACTTGAAGGAGACTTTGATGGTTGTTGTATTCCCATATAGCTATTGTTGTTGTCCTCCTTTAGGGAATTGGTCACGCCAAGTCAAAAAATCAAAATTGGTCATCCTTGGATGCGGCCTGACCGTCTGTGCCTTTCCAGCACCACGCTTTTACACTCTGATCTCCAGCATCTTCAGTCCTGTCTTGCCCCCAGAACTGACCATGCGTTTGCGAAGTGCTCACGAAGAATTGTTGGTGATTTTCTGCTACGCACTTTACATTGTATAACATTGCTGCTAGAGCTAATGGAAGAGGGACCGAATAACTGTGGACATTGTAGCCATCAAGTGGGTTGATCTGTGATACCATCAGTGATGGTGTCAAGCTTCTGTAATGCTGTTAAAGCTGCTATTATGCAGGCAAGTGAAGTTTATTCCACCGTTATTGGCACTTGTGCCTTGTCTGTTGTGGATAGATTTAGGGAGTCAGGGCGTGTGTATCTTGAATGTTATGTGTTTAGCCTCGATCAATTTGACATTCAGGAAATTATATGCCAATGATTTATTTCTTTTGATTTGTTTCCTTTTCTTCGTACTTAGAAACAGCCCAAGTCAACCTGTTGTTATTAAAAACAGCATTATTCCAAAGATAAAATGGTATTAATATAAAAGAATTTATCTCAACAAATGATTATCCAGGTTATGTTACAGTTGGAAGGATTGAACAATTGCAAAATTAAGAAAATTGTTAAAACGTTAACAATGCAAAAGTCGCATTTACTCAGTCAAATTCAAACCAGCTCGGACAATGACACAGTTGTATTTATGATGTCTTGCAAAGAGCTAAAAAGAGTGAGTGTACTTACTCTGCGTTATCCAAGCCTTGTAGTGTGATTATGAATTATACATAAGTGACAAAGGAGTCTTTGCCCTTGCAATTTTAAGTCCATAAATAGGATAATTGTCGTTATTCTGTTCACAAATGTATTATGCATTATTTTCGTTAAATAGTGGTAAGAAGAGTCACATGATTTGACAGCATCAACTTACCTATTGGCTATAACTAAGCAGTATAATATAAACATAGCTTGATCAATGAAAATCTTTTATTTGCTTATAATTAAGCTAAGTCTATTTTGAAATGTTGTTTCACCTCCACAGGCCAGAAACCATAGGATCGAATTTGTTTAAGATCAAACAAAAGTTTATCAAAAAATAATAACCAGTGTGCAAGTAAAGGTTTTGAGTAAATTTGCAAGTAATATGACAACAAGTGCTTCGTTCAATAAACAAAATATAAAGAGAGATGTAGGATGGAACACATATGAATGAGAGAATTATTTTAGACAAATAATAACGGGAAATCAGGAAGTGACTGAAGAGTTTATTAAATGTCATTTTTTATCATTGAAGGAAATCTTATCCGGATACCAAATAATCAAGTATCAACAGGGAGAAGTTAAATATATACTGTATGGACATTGGAAAGTAATTACTAGGGAAATGGAAGTGGATCAAAGCTAATAAGCTGTTTATATTTGATATGATGAATTCTGGGATATGGATTAGTGCCGGATCTGCAATTATTTACAATATACATTAACGATTTGGAACAAGAAAGTGAATATAGCCTTGGCAAACGTAAGACAAAAGATACAAAAGTAGATGAAAAATCAAGTTGGGAGTATAATGCTTATAACACAAGAAATATGTATTTAAATGTCCTTTTTACTTTATTCGCCTTGTCTCAGAATGAATCAAGATGCACCATCAAAACATTCATCCCAACCCATAGAACAGTACCTTTGTGCCGACTATCAGCTTCTCAACAATTTCTAATGTCATCGCATTAATGCAAATTTTAAAGTGAATATTACATGTAAAAAATCAATTTGCACATGGATAATCTCGTTTGTTGTGCTTATCATTCAATTGAAAAACTAATGTTGCTGGATATTTCACCACATTCTTGAACTCATTTCTGAACTTGGATTGAGTTACCCCATAAATAATTGCATTTGTACAATTTAATTCGACCAGCATACAACCAACTTTCTCAAATATATATAAGGAATCGTTGTAAAATTCAGGGTTACTTCCTGTGATGATATAAGAAGTGAATAATATATAAAAGCCACAGAAGTACGAAGCTGCCAGATATGGTGAAAAGCAAAACCACAGACTTCTTTCTGCTCTTAATCTCTGCATCCCTGCAATTCCCTTTCTTTCTCTGACCCCTCAGTCGAATACGGGCTTGACTAGTCACTAAAATATATCTGACAGTCAGAGCATTGAACAATAGAATTAAAGCATATGGGAGTAAGAGGTTTAAAATCTTATCAAACCAGTCAAACGCCACCCATCTATGATCAGTATTATAGCTTGGTTTGTCAATACATAACCAGGGAACATCATCAATTATCTCGCCATAATCAACTGTAAAGTAGAAGGGTATACTTGCCAAACAGAGAAGAATGCATGTTGTTGTGAGAACAACAGCTGCAATTTTCTTCCTGCAATATGTTGTTTTCAGCTTCTGACAGCAAATAACAATAAATCGATCAAAGGAGAAAGTTACAGTGAACCACACAGAACAATTTGCACATGCATACATGAGGGCAATGTTAACGCGACACACATTTGTGATTTCGAGGAAAGAGAGTGGGAAGTAAGATGATGCAAGACGAGACAGTACAGTATTTAAAAAAAATGAATAATAGATCTGCTATTGCCATAGCTATGAGATAGTGAGTTGTACATGGAGAGAGGCCACATTTTCCGTGGGCTAAAATCACGATCGTGACTAAATTCACTACAAGATACAAAGAGAGAGAACCAGGATTACTCCTTGAATAATTTCCACTCATGATGTCAGACAGTTTGAGAAATTGTACACAATATTTCAGTTGGGAAGAAGGAGGGGGGATGACATTAACAGTAACAGAAGGTAAGGCCTGAACATGATCAAATTCTTAATAACTATATCATTACTAATTTGTTGAGCTTGGGTCAAAAGTAACAGACAATGACTCAGAGGAGTTAGAATGCCAATTGAAATGTTTGAATTTGGTAATAGCTGAATAAAATAAATTATAAGTTTACTTCAGACCAGACCGATTTGCCCAACTACATGTCACAAAATGGCACGTAGGGATTACAAGTAGAATTGGGCAATCCCTCTGCCACAATGAGATGCCCTCTTAGGGGTGATGAGACGTGTTCTCAGATGTGATCACATATGTCTAGCTCTTAGAGAATATCTGGAATTCAAGGATGTAACTGTTATTTGTGTTGTCGTACTAAGTTCCCATGAGATTGCACTCTCTCTGGCTTTGTGGTCTCCTTAAGTTTGACTCAACCCTGTATTATGCAGATATTTACTCCTTATCTTTATTCATAGGGTGACATCAGATTCATATTGAAAATCAAATCAATTCATTGTTGTATCTTAAAGGGAAACGGATTGAATACAAACAAATTATGTACTGCATTTACATTATATTTACTGTTTGATTTGGGACTCGTCGGCAGTTTCCCAGCATCACAGGATACCAAGCATAAACCACGCTGACTCAGGCTTGTTGATATGAAGAATCAACTGAAGGAATTATATAGACGAAAGGCTTTAGGCACACAATATTACAGCAATAGTGCTGAAGAGTGAAATTGCAGATCCACCGGTGCCCTTGTCAATCTTTTGCAGTGTCAGGACAGTATTGTTTTTTCAACCAGTAACGTATGTAAACACCAACTCAGACCAAACATCAAAATATGTATCAACATATCATTGGCAGTGGTACTGAGGAGTACTTTCTCAGCATTGACCTGCTGACCGTTTTAAAGTTGCAGTTTCCCCAGTGCCCCTCAACTCCTCACCTTCTTATAAACTTCTTCAGGAAATGGAATAAAGAATAAGTTCCAGTGCTGATAAGAGGTTGACTGTGATTGCCATCAGGGCAAAATTTGACTGTGTATAGCACGAAAGGGGCCCGAGCAAAACCGAGGTCAGTAGGAGTCATCAGAAATTTTCCCGTATCAACAGACATTTCTCAAAAAAGAGAAAATGATAATCACTGTTGCAGGAGGATCGCCTCATTAAACAGAGGCCGAAACCCATCTAACCTCAGTTGTACCTTCAAGCACATTCGCTTATTCATGACGTCAAAATTGGGGATTTGCTAAAGGTTGAATACTGCTCAGCATCATTCGTTAATCTACAAATGATCAAATAATTTGCGTTCATTTATCACAACACCTGGACAATACCCAGGTGTGAACTGTCAATGACAAGTAATATTAACGTGGCACAAGTGTCAGTTGTGATTATTGACAACAAAGGGCAGTCTATCTATTAAAGCAGATGATCTGTTCTAATCTTTGTCCCTTTCACGATGCTGATGGGCGTTATTGTGAGGAGAGATATCACTAAATTAACAACATTCACAATGGGTTTTGAGCCTACAGGCATTAATTCCATGGCAGTAAGTAATATCATTGCTGCACAGTTAAGTGTCAATTCGTACAGCTTTGACTTCTCTCAGTTCTGGCATTTCCGTGCTCAAAATGTTTGCACCTTCTTTGCTAACATGAAAGTTGCAACTGTTCGCAATCATGCTGTTGTACAAAGATATTTGTTGAATATCAGTTTATAAAAAGAAATCCCTTCTGGGCTGGTCTAGTCGAAATGAACTTTTGTTCTTCAGTGAGCTTTCCTGGTGTTAAGGCTCTGTGATTTCACTATAAAAATTGAAGTTCCTCGAATGCTGCCTAAGTAGCTCGTTCAAGTAAATTTATGTTAAATTTATAGGACTGGTTAAATTTATAGGAACAAAACCATAAGAAAAAAATATTTGAATTAAATTAAGCATGAGAATAAAATTAATTGCTAATTGTATCAATAGTGAACGATGGCAGGGCGGATGATGTCTTGTAATGCTACTGTGGGCACTGCCGATGCCAGCAGGCCACTGCAAAAATCATATGTGCAGGTCAGTGCCTATTTTCACAAAGCTGGTCCTTTTTTTTCTAAAAACTGCTCCTTTTCTCCAGGATACCATGCCGTTGATTTTTTTTTCATAGGGGTCATAAACGGGCCGGACTCCGATTAGTCTAGCTCAGTACAGAGATGAAACAGATTTTGAGAGTCCATTTGTTTACATGTGAACAGATGAGGCTTCAGGCCAACGTGGTCTCGTCTTAGAAGAGACCTATAAAATGAAAAGGGAGTAGTCAGCTCTCTATCTGTGCAGTCAGTCCAGAATTAATTGGGTATATCAATAGTAAGCTATGTGGAAGCAGGCTCTCTCTCCTTCTGTCCTTCTAACTTCAACCTGTAAACATTTTTTTCCCCATTATACTGTGTTTTAAAATGGGTTTGCTTATTGGGACTATTGTGTATATTCGGAACAGCATGAGTAAGTCTAGTTTGAACAGATTGAGTTCTGTTGGGGTTTTGTATTCTGTCTTTTGTGTTTCATCATGGAATTTTGTCAATAAGTTTTGTCTGTTTTTAAAATTTGGTGGTCAACCTCGCTAACTTACTCCAGGTAATTTTCACTGTACACTTACCAAAACAAATTGCAAAGCTATGGTCTAGGCTGCCTGCTTAACAATGTTTTTTTTTGTGGCCTGACCTAGTCCATAGCAGATGCCATGTTAGTCCATCTCCAAAAATGTATCAGATTCAAGCTAATATTCCTCTAGCCCATGATGTTAAAAACTCTGCCGAAGCTTGATGCCACTTCCCGCTATTCAGACACCATCACATTCCCTCCTTGCCTGTGTCAGTTGTACAGAACTTGGCACGCTAGCATCACGTAGCACAATCCATCTCGAATGTTCTGCAATTGTCCCTTACACAGATTCAAGTATTGGAGTTTCATCTTTAGCAGGAGATTGCTTGATCCACAATGACCTTAATCGAAGAAACCATTACATTACAGCTGCACGCAACCTCCATCCAGGATTTCATAATGGTGTCATCGCGCCACAATTGCATAAGGCAACCTGATCTCCTCCTAAACATTTTAAAATGCATCCAGCTCTTCAGAGATCAGTCTATTCCTCCATACAGGAAAACATGACGTATTCTACCGAGGAAATATGTTCCAATGAATTCAGCACAAGTTGTGCTGCACAAGATCTGTAGCAGATTTTCAGTGCTGTCTGAGTAACGATACCTTAACTACCTCCTCTGCCAACGTAACATCTCCAGAAAGACAAAAGTGCGGAGAAAATTAAGTTGGTGCTAGCACGTTTAAGCTATTGTGCAGGTCATGAGATTATTGGTTCTTTTTATGAAATGTGGTCTGCACCTCACGGAGATAACACACTTGAATCTTCAGTGACGAATTCCATGATAAAGAATGCTTGCAAAAAGGACTTAGACTATACACAGTTGGACACAATGTATTATGATTGCAGGGTGCGATGAAAACAGGTGACTTCAAGCCGTACTGCATGTACCATAAGATTCATATATTATGTCATTGCCTCCAGAATTTAGTTATTGAACTTGTAGTAAATGGATTTTGATCTGTGTTTATGAGGCTATTAATTATAAGTGTCTGTTTCTCTGGAGCGATGATTTTTACACAAAAGAGTATGCGAGGATAGTCGAATTTGTTTGCATTGCTCATGTTTTATTACATTATCTTGCTTCCTGTTTACGACATTGACAAATTGATTTACGTTTTGTTTGCTAAGGGCAAGTCCCAACAATTAGACAGATATCTACTATCACCCAGCACTTGCCAATTGCTAGGCTAGGATACCATGTATAAAATACCAACAATGCATTTAAATCATTCTTCAATAAGATGAATAGTACAGTACATAGTACTCCAGATGTCATTTTGACATTGCCCTTTATAATTTAAGCGTAAATTTCCAAAGCTCCCTCCACTTTAGCATTCAATTTGCTCAAGAAAATTGATAACATTCTACTGGATTTCTTAATTAGTTGTGGTGGAGACTCACTATTTTTATTCTGTTTAATGAACTCGCAAACCAGACAGCTTAACAGTAGCTAAATATTGCGACAGAGAATAAATCAGCCGAAACATAGGGCAGGGTTAAAATTAAAGCATATTAATCGTGGGTTAACCTAATTTTTGTAAGGATTCAGGAAGTCAGATTAAGTGAGGAAAGTATGATGAAGAATTTATTAGGTGTGTTCAGGACAGTTTCACAACTAGTGATCAGGCAAGTTTGAATCAAAATAAGAAATGAGGTAGGTTTAACAAAAATCTCAGAGTCAAAGTTTCCCTGGGAAAACATTATCATTACATGCGAGAATTGAACATTTAATTTTACAATGGGAAATTGTGTCAAAAACAAATGTGCTGAACGTAAATAAGGAAAATTTGAGAAGAATGAGGGCACATATAATTGGGTTGGAATAGGAAAAGAGTTTAGCCGGAAATACGATTAATAAACAATGGCGGAATTTTAAGCAAGTTGTCTGTGTATCATAATATGTAACTCAGTGAGAATGAGACCTTCTAGAAGACAATTCAAGAAGCATGAATGATCAGGAAATTAAAGATCGTAGATAATTGAAAGCAAAAAGCATGTAACTGCAAAAGATTCCTGGTAAGCCAAGAAGTTCCAGAACTAATGTTATCGAATTCCCACTACCAATATATTCACTTCAGAATATAACAAATTACATAAGAAGTTATAATTCAGTGCACTGAATCAGGACGTTTTGCTTATATTTTACATGTTACTTCTTAAAGCGCAACAAGTTTCCAAACATTCTGGTTCTTAATTTCCACTTCAGTTAAAAATGTAGGCTTCATCCTGTCTCTTCTTTCTCTCCAATGCCTCGAAACCTTTACACCACCAATTTAAAAACAAACCTCATGTGCAACATTGTGGCTAAACTGTTAGCACTTTGTAATTTGCAAGTTACAGCCTACATGGGGCCAAATCACATATTTATTTCTCGTTATTCAAGGTGAAGCGGGTTTTTTTTGCTGTTTGATTTAGAGGCTACTAAAGTTGTCAATTATCTATGAATCCATATGCTTCATTAGGTTTTGCTATTCTCATTTTCGAAAGAGAATAGTTTCAAATGTCGTTACCTCATTGTTAAAGTAAAAGGGAACCATTTGGAATTTGGACGATTTTTTGATATCCTGGAGCCATTTTTCAGTCAAATTGGAAAACTTTTCATTTAATTTAATCAGAAACATATATATCAGTAATTTGTTTATTTCGGTTTTGCTTATTCCGTTTTTGAAATACTTTAAAATTTCACTTTATAATTTAATGATAAATCGGTGGCAGAAGATCAAAAATTAATCATAAAAATATGCTAACCTCAACAAATTATTATACAAGGTATGCTTCAGTCTGAAGGACTATATAATTGTCACAACTGGAACTTTAATACAAACATTGAATTTCCTTTAACAAATTAGAACAAGATAGTACAGGGACACTATGTGATTATGAATTCTCGATTAGGACCAAAAAGATAACTCTATCTTATCCATAATTGGAAGTCTGATTACGAATTGCACGCAACTTAAACAGAAGTTCTCATCTTTGTAGCTGAGGGCCAATAACATTAAATTATTTTCACGGCTTTGTCATCATTGTTCACAAACCATGGCGCATTTCTTCTCTAACGAAGCTTGGGTGAGTCACAACACCAAGTGAGTCATAATATCACAACACCAAGATCTACAGTTGTATCAAGCGGAATAATACAAAATTAGATTGACAAATGCATATATTTTACGTGACTCAAGCTTTGCTAATCAGCCTTGAAATATTAGTTTGACTATTACTCCTATAAAACAGATGACTAGGACTGTTTAAGACCGAAAACAAAAACAAAAAATTAATAAACAGAGTGGCGATACACTTGCAGAATAATATTCCAAGTAATATCGGAATGGGCAAGCATTTCGTTCAAATTACAGCATTCAGAAAAGGCTAAGTTGAACGGAATAGAATAAAACAGAAGAGAATAAGGCTGATCAATGATAATATGGAACCAGGAAGGAACTGAACGTTTGCGTTGCTAATGTTTTCATTGCAGAAAATCTAACTTCCTTCCAAACATATCAAAGAATCTAATGTCAAAGGGGGGACATTAAATAACTGCAGCAATTAGTGCTAAAGAATAATTACTAGAAAAGGTTACATGGCTGAAAACTCAGAAGTTGCTTGAATCTGATAGGAAGAGTGTTGGGATGGTTATCAGAGCTGGAGCCACAATTATTCTCAATACATAAGGTTACCCCTCAGCCTCTGGCGCTCCAGGGAAAACAGCCTCAGACTGTATTCCCCCTCCCACAGTATCAGGTGCCCTCTAGGGTTAGGGATGTGTTTTCACTCACGATCGTGTTCTTCTAGGCCGGAGGAAATAGCTGGTCTATGTGGAATTACGGCAGTTATTCTGACAGTTATGTAGTTAATTTAGTTTCATGCCCGGGCTCATGTTAAAGGAGTCCAGTAACAGATAATGGTACTGCATTGTGATCGGATAGTCAAATCGCTGGGAGATTAGCTAATACTGAAGATGATGGTGTTGTAATGTGACAGGTTTCTGGGAAATAGAAAAGAAGTACTAAGGATGTGTTAACTAAATGGCCAAAAGAGGGCATGTTTGCTATAAATATGTGCACTGAAATGTAAGGGTTAATTAAGAATTACTGACCTAAGGATAACTCAAACAAGAGAATATTGAAGACGAAACAGGAGTTGGAAATTTTATGTGTATGGAGTTGTAGGGGAGGTTTGGGAATGATTTTTCAGGCAGAAGCTGCGACTGGAAGTGCCAGGGTGCAGGATGAATAGTTTATCTGTGCAAAGGCTGTGGACGACAACACCTTCTCTGTTTAGCAGCACAGAATAAAGAGCCCTCCAGTAGGAAGACTCAGCAGGGGTCTACATCTGTATTTTCCGGTTTGGTAGGCTTGGGGCAACACCCCAACCCACCCACCCCCAATTTGGGTGAGGAAAATGTAATACATTGTCTTGTGGTAGGGGGACAATAGAGATAAGAGGGGAATTCGATTTGGATGCAACTGACCCAGAACAGAATGTGTTAACAAAAAAACGAGAGGCAGGACAGGTAATGAGGTGGTAACACAACTGAGGATGCTGAAATACAAGCTAGGCTGGAATTGCAATCTGGTGAGGAATCACAATGTAGCAATTTTAATATCGGAAAGAAACTTGTACAAGGGAAGATGTCGCATTTGTTTTTAAAAGAGGGGAGACAGCTGCTATATATTCCTTGGGACACCCAGGATCTGGAAAGGACGGGAAATGTGTTGCCCAGTTTGCATGGTGGAGTAGCAAAGTGGTTAGTGCCTTTGAAGATGAAACCATAGAACGGTTGTTGGCTATGGGGGATTTGAAGCACCACTAATACAGGTAGTGGGACTCCCCACATTAAGAGTGGTAATGGACCGAGCTGACCTGAAGAATGTGGTGGACAATTCGATAATTGACGGTGCTGGGTTTGATCAAATAAAACAAAGGGTATGGCAGGCCCTTAGACTGTTGTCCATCTAAGATCGATCCCATAGCCCTGAGAGGGGATCCATTGGAAGACACTGAAAATCCAGCAGCCTATTCAGACAACCAGTTGGAAAGTTGGAAGGTAGTCAGCTGTTTACCACAATGTTTCAGACTGCTATTGTTGAGGCAAACCCCCTCAAGTCAAATCTAAGTTGGAGGAGGTAGTGGGACTGACATCCGTGTTCCAACAGGATTTTGGAGAACATGTAATCCATGTGGTCGAAAGATACTGAAAATACATAAAGAAGCTGGCTGACCAGTAGGAAGAGGTGCAATGAAAGTTGACACTGCTGCAGTTCAGGAACTTAAAAAGAAAGGACGAGAGAAAAGCAAGTAAATGTTGCCAGTGCCAACTGGGTTGATCGACGCTAATGCAATGAATAATATGTCAGTCCAGAGAGCACCCTCTAACGCCACCTTGCAAGGGTCTGAAAAAACCCATGCTGGTAATAAACGTTTTTGGAGGGGCTTTTCCACAAGTACCATGCCAAGAGCAAAACAAACTTAATCAACTGCCTAGATGGAACTGGGGTCTCCAAGAACAGGGAAGAAAAGATGGTAGGGCCAACGGGTATGGTGAGAAGTCGGATTCAGAGCGGATCAGAAACAGTGTGTCGGGATGTTATCTACCAGGCCATCTTAGAAGAAATTGCCCATATTGGACCTGGCCCTCGCAGCCCAAGGTGATCTATGAGTCAGGGATATCCAGCTATCCTGCCACAAAATTCCCATACGGGTCCAATGTGCCTTTTAATCTGTATAGGGTGTGCTAAGGGTGCCCAGGGAACCAGAATGGGAAGGGACAATACCCTGTGATTACCCTGCGGTAACAGGAAGGGGCCTGGTGGATCTCGCTTCATAGTGCCACTGCCCTATCACAACCAACTCTGCTCTGCCCTATACGGGAGTATGTCCCTGATCTGGCAATATATGTTCTTGGAATGGGTGTCCCCAATATGTTTTGGGTCAGGAATGAGATTGCCGCGGGCAGGGAGTCACTTATCCCTGCCATTGAGATTTGCACAAATGCTGGGTGGATTAATTATATCTGTTGCGATTAGCAGCAATATATGGATTACTCTGCTGATGCCCTCGCTGCATTGGGTGAGCAATTGGATGCAAATGGTCGGGTGGCGTGGCCGACGAAGTAGGCCTTGGGCTAGTTGGATGGTGTTTTGCATAGATTGGGGACGTGGTTCGCTTTATTTGGGGACTGTTGCGGGTTTTGTGTTGCTTGATGTTGCCTTTGTCTTTTGCTGTGAAGAAATCGCTGAAGACTTTGCATGTTGGAAACATAGCTGAAAACTGAATGCTAACTTCAAAATGCTTACGGAATGGACCCTCACCTGGACTTACCCGCGATACACAGATTTTTAGCATGTTGCCAGAACGAGATTAGCACAGAAAACAATTGAAATAAACTGCACTTCAATTGATTATCGACATTATTATTATTCATTACCTGCAGCAATTGAATGAAGTTACGTGGATGTCTTATTTTTGATCTGCCAGTAAATAATTGGCATCTGATTCTGTTTCTGCAATTCCAGAGGAAATGCAGCAATGACCAAACCTCATTCGTCACCAAAAGTGTTCTAATGTAGTTGAAGCAATGCTTCTATTAAACAACAAATATTTATTGGGATGGAGCTTTGGTAGAAACAGCTGACAGAAGAACCAGATTACACTCCGATTCGTGCTTCATACTGAGCAAACATGGACATATCCTATAATTAATACATGGACTCTTGATTGACGTGGTCTTTCCAGATATTGGCAAACACTGAGTACTGTTGGACAATGACAGATGCACATCGCTTTCCCTGTGTGACTTCGCAGTATTAAGGTTTGATGGAGCTGTACCTCGATTTTGTTGAAGAAAAGCCTTGCTGTTTCACAAGCCTCTGATTTACATATAGGCTTGTTGCTGTTGTTATTGCAATAATGCAAAACCACAGAGAAAAATCCAGGGCATTGGACATCAGGCAATTAGGTCATCAGTCCTGTATCCACCTGATGGTAAGTACGAGATCCGTATGTAGTGTTCTCACTCACAGTATAAGAGCATATTCTAACCTCAGAGTACAACGGGATCGTGATCGATAGGTCAATAGGCCAATATAGCAGTGTCAGACTAAGTTTAACTCACATAAATACGAGGTGCAGTATTTTAGAAAAAAAATTAGGGCAGGGAATATACACTTACTGCTCGGTCCTGGGGAGTGTTGCTAAACAAAGAAATGTTAGAGTGCATGTTCATAGTTCCTTGAAAGTGAAGTTGCAGGTAGATAGGATAGTGAAGAAGGCATTTGGTTTCTTTTCCTTTATTGAACGGAGCATTGAGTATATGGATTGGGAGGTCACCCTGCAGCTGTACAGCACATTGGTTAGGCCACTTTTGAAGTATTGTATGAAACTCTGGTCTCCCTCCTGTAGGAAGCATATTTAGAAATTTGTAACGTTTCAGAGAAGATTTACATTGATGCTGTCAGGGGTGGAGTATTTGAGCTAAATAGGGTGGGGCTCTTTTCCTTGAGTGTCAGAGTCTGAGGGGTGATCTCATCGAGGTTTCTGAAATCATGAGGGGAATGGATAGGGTAAATAGACAATATCTTTTCCCTGAGGTGAGGCAGTCCAGAACTAGAGGGCATACGTTTAGGATGAGGGAAAGGATTTAAAAGGTTCATAAGAGGCCACCTTTCCAAACAGAGGGTGCTGCAAGTATGGAATGAGCTGGCAGCGGAAGTGGTGGAAGCTAGTGTAATTAAAACATTTAAAAAGGCATCTGGATCAGTATATGATGAGGAAAGATCCAGAGTGATACGGGCCAAGTGCTGGCAAATGGGACTAGATTCGGTTAGGATATGTGGTCGGCAAGGACGAGTTGGACTGAAGGGTCGTTTTCAGTGCTGTACATCTCTAAGACTCTGTGACTCT
Organism: Chiloscyllium plagiosum; assembly: GCF_004010195.1. Taxonomy (NCBI): domain Eukaryota; kingdom Metazoa; phylum Chordata; class Chondrichthyes; order Orectolobiformes; family Hemiscylliidae; genus Chiloscyllium; species Chiloscyllium plagiosum. Next base: position 14,831,214 of record NC_057746.1, on the reverse strand, counting down.
ATGTTTCCCTTAAGTTGTCGACTTTTGACTGTTTTTCTAATCAGAGACACAAGGGTGTGAGGCTGTTGAGTTTTTTGAAAAGGTAGACATTGAGTAAAGTGAATCGTTGCTATTTTCCAAGAGGGATGCACTCCTTGTACTTATTCACATCTGAATTCTTGGTTCCCAAACCTCACTTCAATGCAATTTGCCATTTTTTAATCCCTCCAGATATCTCAGCATGAGCATAGTTTGCTGTTCAGTCTATTATTTCGATATGCTTCCCTCATTATTGCCTGGGATTTTCTAGGTTATTCTTATCTTTTCTTTTGAACAAAGGTAAATGTTACCTACTCACGTCATGTCTATGTTTTCGCTTCACCAGCATTTATTGTCAATTACTTATTTGCCTCAGAGAAGGCAGTTAATATATTGAAAATATTTTTTCGCACTATTTCTATACGTTCTGTGTTAATATGTAGCACACAAACGTTTGCTCCTACCTCGAAAATTGGACTTCAACATGAGTGGACCTTAGAACATATATTTCATTATTATTCACAATTGCAAAGAGAATGGTGGATAGTGACTCTTGGAAGGAGTATATTATATTCTAGAGCATGTCAACATAAAAAGAAAGAGATGTTGCCGGTTTAGAAATTAATTAAGATAGACTGTTCTCCAGGATCTGATGTAATCTGTGCAAAATGCTGAGGAAGACAGATTGGGAATTAATCGGGTCTTGTGCAATTTCGTTGTGCACATTCGTTCCCCTTTAGTCAGAGGACAGCTCACAAAGGACTGGAGAATAGTCACCTTTGTTACTGAATAATGAAGGCAAGCATATTGTCTACCTTTTTGAGCACCTTATTCTCGTGTATTACAACTTCAAGAAACTGCGAATCCATATGCATTAACCAATCTTAGATTGATGTTACTCAGTGTTCTGCAATTTCCCACACAGTTTCCCTCTGTACTCTCTTCCAAAATGCAAACCATCTTCTTTTCAAACAATCTTCTAGATTACGATTTTTGACCAAATCTAAAGATGAAAAATCTATTTCCTGAATGCATGATATTTCAAAACAGCAATAAATACTGGGAAAAATACTCGATACATCCTCTCAGTCTGTGTCCATTGAAAGCAATAAGACATTTTCAGAAAACACTCGAGGCCGGTTATCGGTTAATGTGGAGAACAGAATCAACAGAGTGGGAAGTCCGACAATTATTGACACAATTTGTGGCAAAGTGGACAGATATTTCTTAATTTTGTCCCTTGTAATGACGTTTGACAACTCGTCTCAGCATTATTTATTTCTTACATCGTTCTCAATAGTTGTCCAATGTCCAACTGTTAAAATATTACAAACTAATATTATTTAATAGTAATGAAAACAAAGACTAGATTACATTACAGTGTGGAAACTGGCCCTTTGGCCCAACAAGTCCACACCGACCCGCCGAAGTGCAACCCACCCATACCCCTATATTTACCCATTACCTAACTCTACGGGCAATTTAACATGGTCAATTCACCTAACCTGCACATCTTTGGGATTGTGGGAGGAAACCGGAGCACCCGGAGGAAACCCACGCAGACACGGGGAGAATGTGCAAACTCCACACAGTCAGTCGCCTGAGGCGGGAAATAAACCCGGGTCTCAGGCGCTGTGAGGCAGCAGTGCTAACCACTGTGCCACCGTGCCGCCCACTAAGACGTTAATGAGAAACAGGCTGCGTGTTGGATTTGCTTCATGTGTCTGTTTTGTAGCATTGAATCCTCCAAGTGCATGAACGTACCTCCGAATACATCCAATTCGACTCTTGCATGCTCACGGATTCTCAGTTGTTGGCTAAGTTACAAACACTGTAAAACAAACTGGCGCAGGAAAGAAGAAGATCTATGCAGTTCTTAGTCACACCTTTGATAAAGACTATTGTGATGAATGGTGCACAAATTACAAGCAACCCGTGGATAGATAGAGGAGTGGAAGAGAAAATGAAATTCCATCACACCTAATCCTCTTTAATGGGTATACATTGTGTAAATAATTAGAAAGATGATTCCTTGAAGGCAGATCATGTTCCCCTTAGAACTGAAGGAATCTAAGATGATGAGTGAAGTGCATTGAGGTAGGCCTAGGGGACTGCACAATTATTGGGAAAGATACTTTGATGCGTAAATGGTATTGTTTAGAGGGCTTCGCTAAATATGTTGAAAATGTTTTGCTGAGGAAGTGGAAGGATGCAAACATGGGATTCACTTTGGAACCAATTGAATTTGAAGCCTATTGCGATTGCTGGAAACTGATAGCTGAATTAGAGAACATCAATTGTTTAAATGTCTAGATCATTCAGCAAACCAGATAGCACCTAATTTTATTGTTGAAGCTGCTATCAAAATCACAGGCGAGAGCAAAGTTGGTTAGGCACTCATTCATTGCCCTTCAGAATTTAGAATTGAGCTGCATTCCTGATTTATTATAGTCCACATGCTCTCATATACCCACAGCCATGCAGTTCTATGAATTTGACTCAGCGACAGTGATGGATAAGCAATGAAATTCCAAGCCAGAGTATTGGGTTTTGCATTGTGGGCTTGCCCTTTGTCTACTGACTTTGAGCTTTTGTTTGGTAGAGTTTGCCACTTTGGAAGGTGATCTGATACCGACGATGTCTTCTGAGATTCTACGACATTGGACAGCCTGGGCTTGTGTCTACTGGATTTTTGAAAAGTGAGGTGTGACACATTTGAACGGACAAGATTATGAATTACATTTTCAGTGTTTCCTCTTGTGGATCAATCGAAAGCTAAGAGTAATGTTTTAATGTTAGCAGTTGAAAGTTGAGGGCAGAGGTAAAGAATCTAATTTTCTGTCAGTGGAGTGTGCCCGTGCCACTACCTGCCACAGAAGGCAGTACAGCCACAATCATTTACCATTAGGCAGATGTGGATAGATTCTTTTCAGCAGAGAGGTCAAAGTTTATTGTGAGTCGATGGGGATGTGCAATTCAAGGCACAAACAGATCAGCCAAATTCTTAATTAATAGTGCAACATGCTTGAGTGGGGAGACAAACATTTTCTTCTTAGTTCTAACATTCATACTATTGTGTCATGGCGGTGAACCCCTCTGTTAATTATATTAAACACCTGTTGAAAATATTTGTAGCTGTCATTATCTTCTCTTTTCATTTTCATCCTGTTAACTTGGCTTTCTCAACTAATTCGTAACTTCAGAAGTTCAATTCTCTCTTACTTTCTCTTTGCTCAGCTAAGAGCCCATTCTCTCTTTCTGCATCTTCTAACTCTATTTGCCTCAATTTTAATTTAAGTTTTTTCTAACTCGACTGTACTGTTTCTCTGACACAGCAAAGTGCTTGACTAACTCCCTTACAATTTTATCTTTCCTTTTGTCCCCGGTTAGACCTAATTCTAACCTTTTTGCTAATTCTAAAAGTATGTCTTTTCTCCATCTTTCTATGGAAAATTTGGTAATCATGTTCAAACTCTACAACTTCCTAGCAATCTTAAGAGCCATTTCTCTCACTTTTAAATTAGCCAACTACAAATAACCGAAATTAAACAAATTGACTCATCTACATTTTATTTGTAGATCTAGGACAGTAATCGGCAAGTGTCTAAATCTGCAGGGATCTTTAGTAACCCAAATCCGTTTAAATCTGTCCAACTCTCAAACTGGATCTGCCTAAACCTGTCCAAATCATCGACCTAAACCCCCAACATTTTGAGTCACGGCAGTGAACCCCTCTGATAATTAAACTGAACACCATGAAAAGCTAATCACGCATACTAATCTGTTAAAATATGAGTGAAGGAGAACTCCTAAATTCCACTATATAAGGAAAATAATATCAATCTATCCTTTAACTCTAAACGTTAACATTAAACAATAACTTCATAACTCTAAGCCCCGTTTCTCTTAACTGTTTATTATCTGCCTCCAACTCTATAAGAATATAATGTTCCAATAAATCTCTGATCAAAATTACATCAACTTAATTTCAAAACCATACAGTTGTCCTTGTTCTTTCAAATGAAGATCTCCCTGCGTCGTCTTTTCTACTTTTACAGTGAAAAGGTACCTGTGATAGAGAGTGTTTCAATCTTTCGGGTCTCTCTCTTTCTCTCTCCCTCTCTCTCCCGGTGGCAGTTACTCTGTCTGACTTTCAAAATACCTGCATTTGTTAATATCCCCAACATTGGTTCGTCTCATTCGTTCGAATTTGGCGAAACAATAATTCAAACTTGATTGGGTTTTCGAATTCTAAGGCAGATTTAAACCGACTGGTTAAATTCGAATTGTTGTCAAAATAGCAACTAATTTAGGTACACATTTCACAGCCAAATGTCACATACTTTCAATTTTCCAGTTAACTATGAGACTGCCAGCTAGCCACATGACAGGTGCTTCCAGCTCTCAGTGTAAAACAGCATTCACTACAAACAGGTCACGCCATACAAACTGCATTAGGGCAATAGAAAAGACTGCAGAATGTTTCAGCTGCAGAGAAGCTGCAGAGAGAGCAAGATGAACATTTCAATTTTAGATGTCTTGTAACAGCGGGGAAGAGGCTGTTCTTGAATATGTTTTCACTGATTTTCATTCTTTTGTGTCTTTTTCACGATGGGAGAGGGTGGAAAGTTTCTTTAGTTATGGTAGCTGATTTTCTGATGCAGGGAGAATTAAGGATGAAGTCAATGGATGGGAGGTTCTAATGTGTGATGTACTGAGCTTTCCTGCAATTTTTGGCAGAGCATTTGCAGTACCAAGCTATAATGCATCCAGATAGGATGCACTTTATTTTTTTTTAAATTGCGAAGCAACATTATGGACATGACCAATTTATTGAGCCTCCTGAGGAAGTAAAGGCGCTGACTGTACAGGGCAAATTGATGGTAATTACCATTCATAAGACCTTCACGTTGTTAAGCATCTCCACTCTAGCACCACTGATGCTGATAGGAAGGTGCTCTCCATTTCACTTCCTGAAGTCAATGACAAGCTGCTTCGTCTTTTTGACGTTCATGGAGAGATTATTGTCTCTACACCATGCAGCCGAATCTCTCTCTGCTGCACTTCGTGTTGTTGTTTTGAGATCAAATCTACAAGGCTGTTGTACTCCGGATACTTGTAAATGGAGTTTAGGAAGTATGTGGCAACACAGTCGTGAGTATATAAGGAGAATATTAATGGGCTGAGTAGGCATCCTTGTGGAGCACTTGTGTTGAGGAATATCGTGGACAAGATGTTTTTGCGTGTCCAAACTGTTTGTAGGCTGTGGGTCAGGAATTCTAGGATTCATTCACAGCAACGGGAGTAGAGACCAGGTCTTGGAGTTTGGACATGATTTACTTTAAAATTATACTGTTGAAAATGGAGCTGTGGTCAATGAGTAGAAACCTTATAGAAGATCTTGTTGCTATCCAGACTTTCTATGGGTGAGAGTAGAGCCAGGGAGCTGGCATTTTGCATCTTTTGCAACAGTCAGCAAATTGCAATGGATCAAAGCAATCTGGGAGGCTGGGAGGCTATCATTAGATTCTATATGTTGGACGAGTGGGGAGAATGTACAACCAGGACAATGTGCGTGCACACACACAAACAAACGTAAAACTGATTTCTCATTTCTTTAAGACTTTTAACAAAATAATCTGTTCACAATGGCAGAATTATTCATATAAAAGTTGGGTCTGAATAATTTAAAAATGTCAACAAATGAGGTGAATGAAGAATTAAAGAGAAAAATTGGAAAAAAATTTGCGAGGTTTCTGCGAGAGTGGATGCAAGTAACATTCTAATCAGAATAAATCACCAGTGCAAGGAAGAGCTTTTGGAAATCAGAAAAATTGTAAATTTACTGAAGTCCTGAAATAATTACTGAAGCTACAGACTGACAAGGGGATGGATAGTGCTGAACTCTACTTTAAAGTCTTTGAAGAAGTAACCATGAAGCCACTTGATATTTCTGGAGAAGAATCTTTGGATGCGAAATATTCACTCTGTTTCTCTTCATAGATGCTTCCAAAGATGCTGATATTCTCCAGTTTTTTCCCTTTCTTTTCAATTTTGTTTCAGATGTCCAACATCCGCAGTTCTTTGACATTATTGAAATGAATAATACATTGTTACCAACTTTTGAAAATTCAAAGAATATTAGGATGGTGACATTAGAATGCAAGATAGCGAAAGGAGCTTCTGCTGAATCAATCCGATTGGGAGACAAGTGCTCAAACAGGCGATAGATATTTTTCAGCATCTTTTTAAAAATGTACTTGGGTAAACATTCTCCCATCTGACATCCAGGAACTAACATATCTTTAAACTTCCTGAAACTCCGATATTTATCCTTTTTTCAACTTGTTTCAAAGCCTTCAACTCTCGATATAACAGATGAATTTAAAGTTGTATAAAACACTGCAACTCGCTGCACTCAGTTGTTTCCTTTATGTATAATTTTAATAATTGGTTCAGTTAAACATTTCACCTCATTTTTTAATTGTTCTCTGAACTTTGTCTGAGTCACCCCATAAATAAATGTATTTGTGCAACAACTTAAACTGAGTAGCATGAATGCAACTTCAGCAAAATAATCAAATGTATTATTATAATATTCAGGGTCTATTAGGTTATAAAAGAAGAAGTCTATGACATATGCAAGCCACAACAGTATGAAGCTGCCGGATATAGTGAAGAGTAAAATCATAGATTTCCTCCTGCTCTCCATTTCTAGGTCACTGTGATTCCCTCCTTTGTGACCCAGCAGTCCTTTACGGACTCGACTAGTGAGCAAAATGTATCTGACTGTCAGCGCATTGAACAACAAAATTAAAACATATGGGAGGCATGGGGTTAAAATCTTATCAAAAATGTCAAATGCTACCCATGATGAATCTGTGTAATAGCTTTGTTTTACATTACAATACCAAGAGATGTTCTTAATTATCTCACCAGCTTCAAACATAAAGTAGAAGGGAATGTCCTTAAAGCAGATCAGTAAACAGGTTGCTGACAAAACCAGAGATGCAGTTTTGGCAGTGCAATATTTTGTTTTCAGATTTTGACAACATATGGCTACAAATCTGTCAAAGGAAAATGCAACAGTGTACCAGACGGAACATTCTGAGGTTGCATAACACAGGACATAGATGGCACTGCAGACAGGGGTGATTTTCAGGAAAGACACTGGAAAAAAGTAAGAACCGATCTGCCACAGCATTATCCAAGTGGAAATGAACATTATATCCGCGGTTGCCATGGCCACGAGATAACATGTCGTACAGGGAGAGAGGTCACACATTCCCCGACAAAGGATTACAATTGCCAGTAAATTAACTGCAAGAGAGAACACACAAATTTCCGTGTTTTTAAAAAAGAGTATGGCTGTGTGTATCTGGGTCAGAGGTTATTTTCAAAATACGAATGGATATACAATGCTGCACACTCGGATTGAAGTGATGGAGAAATTAAAAGCATTGATGTGCTTAATCAAACATGATTGTGTTGCATGACCTCGCAGGCTCAATGGCCAACCTCTGTTTCCATGTTCCTCTGAATTCAGAAGTTGAATTCCCATTCCAAAACGAACCTAAACTTGCAAAACTACAGTTCATTTAAGACAGAGCAGAGTATGAACAGCCAAGCTGCTCTAAAATGTGAATGACGAATTTTGGTTCTGCTGTCTCATGATTTGAAGCTCTGGTTTAACGTGTTTCAGACATAGACGTCGAGGCAACTGTAACATATACATTAAAAAGCCATCCTGAGCTCAGAAGTTTGAATTTCAGCATGTTGTGGGAAAGCTGGAGAAGCATGAGGCAATGGACAAGGAATCAGTGATCGTTAGAAAGAACAGGGGAGAAATGAGAACAACAGATAGAGAATAGTGAGGAGTAACGTTTACCATTGAGATAATAATTAGCTCCAACCGTTAAGCAAATTTCCTCTTTCAAAACAGAAAGTGGGGAACTATTGGGAAAACAATGAAAAGAGCAAAATATTATAAAGCCAGAAGATTTACAAAATGTTTAATGAATAACATAGTTTAGGAAAATGTTCTGATAATTGCACATGAAAGAAATGATGCACTTTATGCAATTATGGTGTCTGTGAAAGTGAAGCAAATTAAATAATAGGGGAATCCACAAACTGTTTTGCGAAAAGCAGTAGAGAAGGCTGAAAACAGACCTGCTAATTATCTGACAAAGCAGTTCATGCATCACAGATAACATACAAAAGGAAAATTTGTTTGAGAGAATGGTTGGAAGTTAGGTTAATCTAAATCATAACACTCAGGACGAAGCGGTTTTTCATAACAAAGAAAATTGAATAATAAACGTTTTGATTGATAAAAATTCAAAGTACATTCAAAGTAAGAGCAATTCACTCGCAATAGTAATGGATTACGTGAGCACTATTATTCTGCTATTTCCCTGTCAGTCTACAAAGAACTGTTTCAGTTGAGAAAGTTTAAATGAAAAAGGAAACATAGCAAAAATCATTCGGTTTAAAAGTAATACGAAAATACTGCCATGCTTATACAATATGGTCATAAAATATGGAAGCAGCTTCATGGAATAGAAGACGTGGTTATCTGAATAATTGTTAAAAACCTAGAAATAGCTATTTTGACTCCAGTTCGTTACCAACACCAATCACATAGCTTGCTGCTATCATGGCCAATGAATAGATAAGTGAGGAACACTACACTTGTCTTGAGTCATAATGTGCTGAATTTCAGGAGTAAGCTTATGATAAACAGTGTAAGGTCTTTCTCACAGTACAGAGATTATAGTACAATTCTACAATCACACAGACTTCTGGTTGGACCCGCTTTTTGAAACTTTGCTTTACAACTCTTTGCTGTTACGAAAGTACTACCTGTTTTCACTAACTGAAAGAAATCCGAAGAAGATTTTTGCTTTGATGCAAAAAGACCAAAGTTGTTCAATATAAACGAATGTTTCATTCTTTATGCCATTTTGGCTTTTACGAGATTAGGTAGGAATTCTGTACTTGCGAATAGCAGGGGAATTCCTATATATCCTGGAGCAAAATGTTTAACTATGCTGAGTTATACAGATTTGGTGTAATTCTCCAGAATCAGATACTCCCAGTAGTATATACCATCTGCTAGTTCTACGCACTGAGAAAAAAAAACACTTGCACTGTTGGCATAAACTCACTCCTGAAATTCGGCACATTTGGCTCAATACAACTGTATTGTTCCTTACATATCCAGTCACTGGCCATGATATCAGAAAGCTATGTGATCCATCACAAAGTGAACCGAGAGCTGAATTCATACTCATATTTTCATCACTGTTGATTCTCACTTACCAGGGAAACCAATGATGGCAAGAGTTACGTAGTATATAATCACGATGCTATGAAATGGCTCCATACGTTTTAATATGTGGCGAACTCTCGGAAAGAAACCCTGAGGTAACAGAGTCGGAGAGGCTTTAATTTATGCAACGTCAGGTCTCCCCATGGTCCTGTGGTTTGCAGCATCACTTAATTTAGCTTTACTTCGAAAAACAAGTTTAATATGATTACAATAGTTGAGTCAGATCTCTGTTATGACAGAATGACATGAATTTTCGCTGACCAGGCAGACTTTACACCACAACATTTGCACGTTCCCAAGGCATTGGAAAAGGTCAAACTTGGAAGACTGGTCATGAAACCAAATATTCATGGAATTTGTAACAAATTATGAAATTTGTTCCATCAATGTCGACTAGCTGCGACAATTTATACTGATGTGTGTGTGTAATGATATTTTTATAGGGAGGAATATCAAATCCACAGGCTTGTGCTTGCATATATGTCAGCGACTCGGACTTGAATGCAATGTGCATTCTCACGTTATTTGAATATCATGAAACAATTTACCATTTCGATGAAAATTCAGTAAAAATGCTGCAAACTGCACCAAGTTATCAGTATGAGAATTGGGTGCCAAAAATAGTCACAAACGGTATTGAATTCCAATAATTATGAGACAATGCATTTGGAGACAGATAAAACAAAAGAAAAATGAAAGAGACCACGCAACGTAGTATGAAACGATACAAAGTGTATCGGTTCAGAGGGACATTATGGTACATGCAATTATATCTCTGTATGTGATTAGAAACGTTGCTTAAAGGCTGCGGTTGAACAGAAATATACTAATTCAAACATTGTCGAGTGTCATGGAGGACAAAATTTCATTAGTTCGAGCGACACCACACACACAATTTTCCAGGGCTTGCCTTATCACTAATGCACCATACGCTTAGCTCCATCCTCCCACACATCATTTCACCTCTCTCACAAGAAGCAGAAGTACATTTCACTGCTAGGGGTTGATAGGATTATTGCAATGGTCCAAGCCTAGTCATGTACCAAAACTATTGCTGACATCCACGTTTATCCTTTGCTTGCAGAGAGAGGAAAAGAGAAGAAGCACCTCTGGCGATACTTGGAATGTCTGAAACTTTACTTCAAATAAAGGTTCGCATTTGCAGATGTATTGCTATTTCATTTCCAATCTACACAACACTATCAAGACTTCCTTTCACCGATGTTGCATCCCATCTAAGGAAGTCGACACTTTCCACAAAGTCCACTTAGCCTAAAAATGTTGGCAGCATATGTTCAACCCTACAATATGAGTTCAATTGCATGGGTGAGCCTTTATTACTTTCCATGGTGAGGTACCTTCTTGACACGATCCATATTTCTGTAGGAAGATGCACAATGTTGTTGTAGAGAGAATTTGAGGGCAAAACCAAGCAAAACTAAAGCAAAAATTATATATCTTCAAGTCAGAGTGGGGAATGTCGCAGAGGTCAACATGAAGGTGTGCAATATTCTAATATAGCTGCAGCCATTGCCCCACCAAATGGAATTGGCGATATGTTCTGAAAGTGCTCTCTGAGGATCTTTGATGTATTTCTATAGTGTATCACTGCTACTACTTTAGATGAGAGAAGGATTTGGTATTTGTGGGTATGGTAGCATTCATGTCAGTTGCTTCATTTTGGATGGTATCAATCAAATGTTCACGGAATCTATAACAAACCGTGAAATTGGTTCCATCAATGTCAACAGGCAGGAGACAAATGTGTGTGTGTGTATGTGTGTGTGTGTGTGTGTGTGTGTGTGTGTGTGTGTGTGTGTGTGTGTGTGTGTGTGTGTGTGTGTATGTGTTGGAGTTTTCTTGGAGCTGCCATTATTCAGGCAAGTGAGGAATATTCCATCACACACCAAGATTGCGCTTTGTATATTGTGACAGGTTTGGGGACTAAGGATATGTGCTGTATGTTACAATATTCAGAACTCATGTTACTACATGTTGTAAACACTTCTGCTTAATTTAAAGCAGCAACACAGAAAAGATTTATCCCTTGCAGTAATCTGTGAAAATTCGAGCGGCCAAGAACTATTTAAACTAAAAATTACTAACTACATTTCTTAAAGAAAATAATTACCTTTTGCTATAATATTGGTCTGATAAAACTCCCGATTAAGATTTATAAAACAAAACTTCTTATCTCAAAAACCAGGCAGCGTTCGGTTCTTCTCTGTATTCGGATCTTCTTTTCTTCTTCTTGGGGATTCTGCTTCACAGGTTACTGATCGATAAATGTACCATTAAGAGGGCTATTCTGTGGGCAGTTTGATGATGTCATTAGCCTGGCAATTTTCCTCCGAACTGTTCACATTTTCCCAGTCTTATATGCCCAAAGCATGGGATTGTGTCATTGGATTTTAAGATTATCAATATACTAAATTCAAACTTAATTTGGAGTTTGGTATTTGAGGGTGTATAATTTAAATTGATTGCTCTAATTCAAACATGTTTTTGTCTCCAGGCAACCAGCTACCCAATCTATCCCTTGACCACATGTTGCACTGTATCCTATTCCGAACAATTGGTGCTGTTCACCCTAACATACAGATAACTTTAAAAAAGTTCACCATACAATCTTCATATACCTGTATAATATAAAACTCATCTAAACTCTATCATTTAAATCGGCGATAAAGCATCAGTGATTACATTCCTGTGACTCGCAAGATGTACGATTTTTAAATTAAACGTCTGTAACATAAGCCTCCAGCGATATAGTATCATATTCTTGTCTTTAATGCATTCTAAGAATGTAGCGGAGTGTGATCAGTGGACTCAACATATTGTTTGTGAGATATTCATTAAAGTAGTGTAAGGCCAGTACCAAACTCAATGGTTCATTTTCGATTGATGAGTATTTCCTCTGGTGGATGTTGATCTTTTTCGAAAAGTAACCAACTGGCAATTCAAACCCGTTCTCGTCTTCCTATAGGAGTACAGCTCCAACTTTTATGTCACCTGCATCAATGGCGACTTTAAAACGTTTTGAAAAGGTTGGTGTAGCTAAAACTGGTTTGGTGCTTAATAGTGATTTCAAATGGTCAAATGCCTTCTGGATTTGCTCTGGCCACGGAAACTTTATTTTCTTCTTCAGCAAATCGGTTAATGGTGCCAGTACACTGCTGAAGTTTGGAACAAGCTTCAATAAAATCCGCTGAGATTGGTCATGGAAATTCCTCGATGGCTTTCATCTTTGCATTCTGCAGGGTCAGCTGCCTTGACCGATGTTGTGTCCCAAGAATGTCACCTCATCTTCCGCGAATTCCACTTTTAACGTTTATAGTCACTTTTTGCATCTTGCATTCCTTCAAAGATCTCTGCCAAATGCACCATGTGACCTTTCCACGACTTACTGAAGATCACTACATCGTTCAAATACACTGCACAGTTTGTTAACAATTCTTTCATTATCTGGGTTAATCCAAGATGGAGAACGGGAAAAAATTCTGGCTGCATCTGCTCCTTTTTTGAGGTATTTTAGGTGTTGGAGATGATTTCCTCGAATTCCAGGAGCAGCAATTACTGTTTCATATGCTGTTACATTGTTTTGGATCTTTTGGAGAAAAAATCAAAAAGGGAGAGATGCAGACAAAAGAAGGACATAGTGAGGTTAGTGCAGGAGAGAGGGGGAGAAAGAAACTGACACCACAGTCAACCTGCACAGTTACTGCCTTTGCTGTTGGAATTCGCTGGACATCGGAGTGCATCTGGGAAAATCAACAAACAGTGAAATTCACAAGTGATCTTGGAGTTTGGCTGAGGTCACAGCACAGAGATAAGTGAATAGTTTTAACATTGAGCAGTGTTTTGCAGAGGAATAAGACGGTGTTATTTTAAGGGTCTGTAAATTGTGAAGGAGCAAAAATGGCCTTTTGTAGAGTGATAAGCGTTTCTTGTCAGATTTGTGAGTATAAGGAGAGTTTACGGATTACTGTGGATTATATCTGCAATGCATGCTATTGGTTGAGAATCGTATCAGATCGAATGGATCAGTTGGAGAGACAATTAAACGCAATGAGGAATTTGCAACAGCAATGATATGTGATGGGTGGCAGTTATAGGAAGGGGAGAAAGTCTCAGATTCAGTCACACAGATGTGTTAACTCCAGGATGGGTAAGAGTGGTAGGCAGTTAGTGCAGGAGTTTTCTGTGGCTATCCACATTTCAAACAAGTATGCTGTTTCGGAAAATGTAAGAGGTGATGGATTCTCAAGGGAATATAGCATGAACAGCCAAGTTTCTGGTATTGAGACTGGCTCTAATACAATGAGGGCTTCCAAGAGATCAACTGTGTTAGGGGACTCTCCAGTCTGAGGTAGAGAGAAACATTTCTGTGGCCAGCAGTGAAAACGCAGAATGGTGTGTTGCTTCCCTGGTGCCAGCATCAAGGATGTCTCAGAGAGGATGCAGAAATTTCAAAAGTGGGAGAGGGGCCAGCAAGAGGTATCTGTCCACATTGGAACAAACGACTTCGGAAGAGAAAAGGTGCAGATTCTAAAGGGAGATTACAGAGAGTTAGGCGGGAATATAAAAAGGAGATCCTCGAGAGTAGTAATATCTGGATAACGCCCGGTGCTACGAGCTAGTGAAGGCACGAATAGGAGGATAGAGCAGATGAATGCGTGGCTGAGGAGCTGGTGTGTGGGAGAAGAATTCACAATTTTGGATCATTGGAATTTCTTTTGGGGTAAAAGTGATCTGAACAAGAAAGATGGATTGCACCTAAATTGGAAGGGGAATAATATACTGGCAGGGAAATTTGTTAGAGCTGCTCGGGAGGATTGAAACCAGTAATG
>NC_057746.1:14795096-14816084 GCF_004010195.1 Chiloscyllium plagiosum | reverse complement strand
GTTATTGTAGGGGATTTTAACTTTCCAAACATCGACTGGGACTGCCATAGTATTAAAGGTTTAGATGGAGAGAAATTTCTTAACTGTGTACAAGAATTTTTCTGATTCAGTATGTGGATGTACCTACTAGAGAAGGTGCAAAACTTGACCTACTCTTGGGGAATAAGGCAGGGCAGGTGACTGAGGTGTCAGTGGGGGAGCACTTTGGGGCCAGCGACCATAATTCTAGTCGTTTTAAAATAGTGATGGGAAAGGATAGACCAGATCTAAAAGTTGAAGTTCTAAACTGAAGAAAGGTCAATTTTGACGGTATTAGGCAAGAACTTTCGAAAGCTGATTGGAGGCAGATGTTCGCAGGTAAAGGGACAGTTGGAAAATGGGAAGCCTTCAGAAATGAGATAACAAGAATCCAGAGAAAGTATATTCCTGTCAGGGTGAAAGGGAAGGCTGGTAGGTATAGGGAATGCTGGATGACTGAAGAAATTGAGAGTTTGGTTCAGAAAAAGAAGGAAGCATATGTCAGGTATATGCTTCCTGAATCGAGTGAATCATATGTCATGTATAGACAGGATAGATCGAGTGAATCCTTAGAAGAGTATAAAGGCAGTCGGTGTATACTTAAGAGGGAAATGTGGAGGGCAAAAAGGGGACATGAGGTAGCTTTGGCAAACACAGTTTGGCAAATCCGAAGGGTTTTTACAGGTACATTAAGGACAAAAGTGTAGCTAGGAGAGAATAGGACATGTCAAAGATCAGCAAGGCAGCCTTTGTGTGAAGCCGCAGATAATGGGGAGACACTAAACGAGTATTTTGCATCAGTATTTACAGTGGAAAAGGGCATAGAAGGTATAGAATGTAGGGAAATAGGTGGTGACATCTTGAAAAATGTCCATATTGCAGAGGAGGATGTCCTGAAACGCATGAAGGTGGATGAATCCCCATAACCAAATTCCTGAAGAAGGGCTTATGCCCGAAACGTCGATTCTCCTGTTCCCTGGATGCTGCCTGACCTGCTGCGCTTTTCCAGCAACACATTTTCAGCCCAAATCAGGTATACCCTAGAACTCTATGGGAAGCTAGGGAAGTGATTGCAGGGCCTCATGCTGAGATATTTATATCATCGATAGGTGAGGTGCTGGAAGACTGGAGGATGGCTAACGTGGTGCCTCTGTTTTAGTAAGGTGGCATGGACAAACCAGGGAACTATTGGCCAGTGAACCTGACGTCGGCAATGTACAAGTGATTGGAGGGAATCCTGAGGGATAGGATGTACATGCATTTGGAAAGGCAAAGTCTGATTAGGGATAGTCAACATGGCTTTGTGCGTGGGAAATCATGTGTCACAAACTTGATTGAGTTTTTTGAAGAAGTAACAAAGAGGATTGATGAGGGCAGAGCGATAGATGCGATCTATATGGACTTTACTAAGGCGTTCGTCAAGGTTCTCCATGGGAGACTGGTGAGCAAGGTTAGATCTCACGATATTCAGGGAGAACTAGCCATTTCGACACAGAACTGGCTCAAAGGCAAAAGACAGAGGGTGGTGGTGGTGGAGGGCTGCTTTTCAGACTGGAGGCCTGTGAGCAGTGGAGTGCCACAAGGAATAGTGCTGCGTCCACTATTTTTTACCATTTACATAAATGATTTGGATGTGAGCAAAGAGATATATTTAGTAAGTTTGCCGATGACACCAAAATTGGAGCTGCAGTGGACAACAAAGAAGTTTACCTCAGATTACAACAGGATCTTGACCAGATGGGCCATTGGGCTGAGAAGTGGCAGGTGGAGTTTAATTCAGACAAATGCAAGGTGCTGTAGTTTGGGAATGCAAATCTTAGCAGGACTCGTACATTTAATGGCAAGGTCCTAGGGAGTGTTGCTGAACAAAGAGACCTTGGAGTACAGGTTCATAGCTCCTTGAAAGTGGAGTCGCAGGCAGATAAGATAGTGAAGAAGGCATTTAGTATGCTTCCCTTTATCGGTCAGAGTATTGAGTGCAGGGGTTGGGAGGTCATGTCGCAGCTGTATAGGACATTAGCTAGACCACTGTTGGAATATTGCATGCAATTCTGATCTCCTTCCTTTCAGAAAGATGTTGTGAAACTTGAAAGGGTTCAGAAAAGATTTACAATGATGTTGCCAGGGTTGGAGGATTTGAACTATAGCGAGAGGCTGAACAGGGTGGGTATGTTTTCCCTGGATGGTCGGAGGCTGAGGGGTGATCTTATAGAGGTTTACAAAATTATTTGGGGCATGGATAGGATAAATAGACAAAGTCTTTTTCCTGGTGTCGGGGAGTCCAGAACTAGAGGGCATAGGTTTAGGGTGAAAGGGGAAAGATATAAAAGGGATCTAAGGGCCAACTTTCTAACACAGCGGGTGGTGCATATTTGGAATGAGATGCCAAAGGAAGTGGTGGAGGCTGGTTAATTGCAACATGTAAAAGGTATTTGGATGGCTATATGAATAGAACATGTTTGGAGGGATATGGGCCGCGGGCTGGCAGTTGGAACTAGATTGGGTTGGGATATTTGGTCAGCATGGATGGGTTGGACGAATGAGTCTGTTTCCATGCTATACATATCTATGACTCTGTGACTATCAGTCCTTGGAATGTAGCGGGTGCATTCTTCATTCCAAACAACATCACTTTAAACACATATAGCCCATTTGAGTTACAAATGCAGAAATTTCTTTCATCAATGCTGATAAATGTACCTGCCAGTAACCACGCATTAAGTCCAACTTGGTGATGTAACTAGCTTCTCCGACTTTCTCGACACAGTCCTCTAATCCAGGAAATGTATATGAGTCCAATTTTCCAATAATCTATGCACAATTGTTGAGTCCCATCCGGTTTGGGATCAAAGACAATCGGTGAACTCCACTCACTCTGGCTTTGTTCGATAATGTCCTCATCTGGAATTGTCTGGCTTTGAACGGATTAAACCGATAGGGGTATTGTATTATCAGATTGGTTTTCCCTACGTCGACATCATGTTCGTTAGAACTGGTCCTCTGCATCTGATTCTGACACATGTCCTTGCAGTAGCAAATCTTTCAACTACGTTCTATGCTCCTGAAACAGATAGCTTATAACCTATCACACTCCTCAAGGACTACTTCACTTTTTTTTAATCAATTTTGTGGCATATTAAAATTGATATCACCTGGATTTGATTCCTGACTCTATGGGGAAGTAACTCTCACCTTTTTCTCCAGTTCTTTCTCTCTCGCTTACTACGGTTTTGTTGGTACACGTGACATGCCCCTACCTTCTTTTGCAGGCATCTTTTAATTAATATTTATCTGACTCAACTTTTTCTCAATTTGAAAGGGACCATTATACCTGGCTTTGAAAGGATCTCCTATCACTGGTGACAATTCTAACACGTTATCCCCTTGGGAAAGCGTCAGAATCTCAGCGCTTTTATCTGCTACCTGATTCATTCTATATTTTTGCCCTCTTTAGGTGTTATTTACCTAAATCACCTACTCGATTTAGTCTTTCCATCACCTCTGGTATATAATCTAATTGTGAGATCTCCGACTTCAGTCCAGTCAATTTTCCTTTAATTAATTTCAAAGGGCCTCTCACTTCATGCCAAAATATTAACTCAAATGGAGTGAACTGATTAGATAGGTTTGAGGCATCCCTCATGGCAAACAATACGAATGGGATACATTTATCCCAATCATTTGTGACAGAATGCTCGCAACATGATCTTCAAGGTGTGATGCCACTTTTCTAAAGCTCCCTGGGATTCACGATGATACAAACTGGATCCAAAGTGCGATATACCCAAGCTATCCATAACCTCCTTAAACAGCTGAGTAGTAAAATTTGACCCTTGGTCCGAATGAATCTCTCTAGGTAGCCCATACTGTATGAAAAAAGCTGCTAACACCTCTACGACCCTTTTGCCCTGTGTCTATTTCAGATTGTTAAGGCATAAGGATATTGCTTAACTGGAACTGCATTCCAATTATGACATCATGTGTAATCAGTTTCATACCATCTTATCTCTATATAGATCTCAACGTGATTTTATTAACTCTTTCGGATCAATAATGTATGCTAATGTTTGAGAACTTATTGATTGTACATCTTACTTTGAGTAATGCCAAATTCAGAATCATCAGCCTTTGCCTTCTTCACCCTGGAATGTAACCAACACCAAATTCTCAATTTGCTTTCCTTCGCTCTCAATTAAAATACCGTCTGAGAATAATCACATGACATTTTGTGAGTGCTCCTTCCATTTCAATTTTCTTTCGATTCGATAATATCACTAAACCTTGCGATAAAAAAGTTGACCTACCACCAGGAATTATGCCAGCACTTTATTTCCTCTGGTGAATTTATGAATATCTAATCTCTTACCTACTGCCTGTTTTATCACATGCTGTGCTAATTTTAATTGCCGTCTCATCAATGCGCCTGTTCTATTTTCTCTCTCTAAAATTTGACATACTGTCCAAATATATAGTCTCTGAAATTTGACTCACCAATTTCTCCTCAATTAGTTTATGTAGTCCTCTCCACCTCATTCACAAAAGCTAATTCAAATGGATCGAATTTAGTTTATTGATGTAGGTGCACCCCAATTACAAAAGTTGCATATGTACTTCCTGTAACGAAATTTTCTGTATAGTCTTGACTGTAAATACTCAACATGACCACTCAAGTTTGATGCCACTGTTCTGGTGCTTCCTGACGTTCTTAGATGTTCCAGTTCGGTTTTGTACTGCTTTGTTCCTAAGATGTCCATACCTTAATTGAATGACGTTGATGTAAAACCTGGCTCTTGATCTGATTGTCTCTCTTTTGCCCAAAACGTCGATTTCGAAGCTTTTCGGATGCCGACTGAATTGCTGTGCTCTTCCAGCACAACTGATCCAGAATCTGGTTTCCAGCATCTGCAGTCATTGTTTTTACCTCTCTGTGGGTAGTCTCTATCAATTAAAGTTTTAAGCAATTCTTCTACAATCCTTTTAGTCATGATATAATGGGATGTCATGGTCTCAGAAAATCAAGGAATCACAACCAGTATAGCCAACAAATACTGATGCTCATACTTTGCTTTAGGGTGACATCCTAAACAATCAAATAGGACTTTTGTAAAATGCTCATCTAATGTTGGAATGAATATTAAGCGTATGCATTTTATCAGCAAATATCAAGTGTAGATTTCCACTTACAATCGGAACAATCATGAAATCAGCGAGTCGTAAGTTCATGGAATGCCCTGCCAGTAGCAGTGGTGGACTCTCCCTCTTTATGGGCATTTAAGCGGGCATTGGATAGGTATATGGAGGATAGTGGGTTAGTATAGGTTAGGTGGGCTTGGATCGGCGCAACATCGAGGGCCAAAGGGCCTGTACTGCGCTGTATTCTTCTATGTTCTATGTTCTATGAAATGATTAAATAAAACAAGAGGCTTGGGGCGGGGGGTGGGGGGGGGGGGGGGGGGGGGGTTTGTTGAAAAACTTACTGCGCTGGTTCTTAAACTGAAATTTCCCTGAATTACAGTGACAACTAAACATGCATTTTGCATACTTCATTTCCCATGAACATCTACAATTTATGTGCTGGGTTGAGCACTACAGTGAAATTAGTGTGGGAATGACTTCTGAATTACTCTGAGCAGGAAACAGACAATGAAACAAATCCCTCATATTTTCTCAGCATCTTTTACAGACCACCTATATATGAATTCAGGTTACCCTTCTCCCTCTGACATCCAGGAACCATCATATCTCTGAAAATTCCTGAAATCCCGAGAAACTTCTTTTGCTTTCTTATTTTCTCTAAGGTTCTTGTCTCTCCAACTGGACGCTGCATTTTATAATAAATACCTCAGTGCGTCCAAGCTGTATTCAGTACTTTATTTTCTGAAGTACTTTAATTTTGATTCAACTGATAATCTCAGTGCAGTCTTTAACTGCTCCACACGAAGTCATCCCATATATAATTACGTTTGTGTAACAAACTTAAATGAAGAACATATCTGCAATTTCAGCTAATATGAATAAATCATTATTAAAATTTTCAAAGATACTTCTACAAGTATTGGAATTTAAGAAGGATCTGGCATGTGCAAACCACAACAATGTGCAAATCCTGGATGTTATGAAGAGTAAAATCATACATTTTCTTCGACTCTCCATGTCTGAGTCACTACGATTCTTTCTCTTTCCCTTTTCCATCAGACCTTTGCGGACTCCATTGATAACCAATCTGTACCTAACTGGCAGAGCATTAAGAAACAACATTAAAGCATATTGGAGGCATAGAGTTATTATCTTATCAAAAACTCGAAGGGCCATCCTTGCAGGATCTGATTAGTCGCTTTGTTTTTCGTTACAAAATCAGGAGATGTTACGAATTAGCCCCAAATTGCAAATATAAAGTAGAAATTGTTATCTTTTAAAGAGATCACCTTGCAAGTTGTTGGCAAAACCAAAGTACCGGTTTCCTGAGCACAATTTTAGTTTTGAGCTTCTGACAACAATTGCCACAAATTGATCAAAGAAAAAAGCTACAGTGAACAGGACACCGATTACATGACAGCCAGAATGACTTGCAGAAAATATGCTTTGAAATAATGATAAGTTATCTGTAATAATACAATCAAATCAATAATTCAATACGTGATTGACATGCTACCAAATTATGAGTTGAGCACGTAGACAGGCCACATGTTGCCCGACAGTGGACTGCAGTTGCCAGTAAGTTAATTGCAAGAGAAACTATGTAAAGGATTTAGCACATTTTTGCTGTTAAAAGAAAATCATGATTTGGTTGTACGTGTTTGAGCCGGATGATAAATATTATTTTTAAATGTTTATGGTGTTCGGGGATGCAGGAATGGAGAATCACAAATGAATTGATATATTTGATCAACCATTATTAAACCCAATGGCCAGGCAGGTTCAGTGGTTTTACGTATTTCTATGAATCACTACATTGCGTTACTAATTCAAAACAAAGTCAAATATACCAAAGTGCAGGGGGTGGGGTGGCAGAGAAGGTGGTGTGTACAGGAAAAAGACAAAAGAATTTGTGGAGAGCCAATCTGCTCCAAGATTGCAAGGGCGCCAATTCATTGTAATTTCCATAGCTTCGTAGTTCATTTTCAATTGTGCCAGACTTAGATTTGAAGACAGTCATTGCAGATAAGTCAAGCGCAGAAGTTTGCATTTCAGAATGAAATTAGATAGTTTGAAAAACCTGAAGCAATGAATGGAAAAACAGAGTTCGAAAGAGATGACAGGGGAGACATGAGAGAAAGATATCGAGATTTTTGAGGAACAGTGCTAAGTTGGGAGATATGATTTGCATTGACGCAAGGAGATGAAGTTTGATGTGACAAAAATATTAGCATGGTTCGAGCCCGGATTTATGTCAGTACATGGGAAATGAGATGGTCATAATCGAGGGGTTTGTTAAGCAAAGTGAGAAGGAGATTCGGTTCAGGAAAAAGTGAAGACATTTTGGTCTCAATGCTTGAACTTATCCTTGTAGCATGGAGGTGGAATGGAGCCATCCCAGGAATTGGCTTCGGAATTAAGTCAGAGAATTTGTGTTAGATATTGAAGGAAAGTTAAGCCTCAAGGAAGTTAAAAAGTAGGAAGCAAAGACAGAGCTTTGAAATATGTGGAAGAGATGGAAATTGAAAGCAAAGATGATTGAATTTTCCACTCGAATTTTAAATGATAGTGCGAGAATGATCGTAACACCTCACCAATAATCTAAGTTCTTAGCCTAACATTCCTGAGTGAAGGTCCAAATATCAGGTTACATTTGGATTAATAAATATCTGGTGTGAAAAAGTGCATCCAGCATTAATGGACTGTTAGAGGTATTCATTAAGTTCACAAATTTCCTTTTGGAAATTCGTAAAGATATTGGCCTTCTAAACAATGGATACAATTACACATGTGAATGGCATACTAAATTTCATATTGCTAACGTGGTCTTTTTTTTGTCAGGTTAATAAACTTCCAACATAGTCCGTTGGACACAGAGTCTGATTAAGTAAGAGAATCAAAGGTATTCATAAACCCCTTCAAGTAAAAGTCAGGGCAACAAGACCATTAAAAATGCAAATGAAGCATAAGAGTTTATTTCGACAGGAATACACCTAGAGGTAAAATAAAAAATGAAATTCAAGCAATATAGAACTTAGTTAAATAGCACTAGGTGACAGTGGACAGCTGTAGCCTCTGCATTACAAAAATAAAGTACGTTAGTGCAGAAGATGCAAATCTTTTCATCAGATAATGCCAGAATAAAGGAATTCAATAGATCATTGATGTTTAATTAACTGTGCTGTATTTTTATTGTTTCCTGCATTCGAATTAATCCCTTTTTATATCAAAACACAATGTATTTTTTCCTGACGTAGTGATGTCTCTCTTCACTGGAAGCCCCATCAGTGGTGTCAGACGGCAAAGGTTAAAGCAGTTCACCTGCTCCTGGAGTCTCAATTATTGATGAAAACTGAACATCAACCTCAAAACAGTCACAGCATGGACAATTGTCCAAAGATTACGCTCAGTCCATAGAATTTCAGCATGTTTTGTTTGAAACTTCTAAATTTAAAACTAGATTCCACTCCGATTCATGTCTCATGCTAAACCCAATTGTACAGTGACAACTCCACCCAGAAATACCTGGTGACCTGGATTAGGTGCTCATTTCTAGGAAATGACCCACGCTAACTGCATATCCAAAGTTACATATCTTCCTAGTAATACATGCTCACTTGGCTCTTGTGTTTTCTGCAGGCAATGGCTCACATGTAATGTAACTTTCCAACAACATTTCGTCTCAGTAATATATTAACACTGTGGTTGGGTGTGTGGCTCCAGGTTATCTCCCACACTGAATTCAATTCTGCATTGACAGATGATCCCAGAAACAACTTCACTGTGACATTTCCCTGCACCAAGATCTGATTGAACATTATCATCGTTTCTGGTAATGTCTATTGGGAACTTAGCAAACCTTTGATTTGCACACAGGTCGGATTCTTGTTTTGTAGATGACGTAATTGAATAAAGTTATGATGTTGGACTTTGGGGAGTTATGTCAGCTATCTTTCCACGTAGTGGTCACCAGCATATCAGCATGAAACATTATCACTCACAGTGAAAGGGCAGAGACTAGCGAATGTATTCAAATAAATGTCTTCAATATTATCAGTCATTTCTAAAAATATCACTGACAGCAAAAAGCGAATTACTACCTTTGGATCAATGGAATACATTCTGCATGAATTGTTCAGTCCATCTCTGCTACATTTAATTTCTACACTGAAATGTGATAGGGTACATTGTTAATATCTTTCAATTATGCCTGTTGGATCACCTTTAAGATATTGAAGTTGCATCGTTCAATGCAGAACTTCATTTTCTTTCAAAGCAATGCACAAGTTTTGCCTTATTCAAAAAATTCAATTACATAACTTGTGATCAGTGATTTTTCTGTTGTGATATAATGTATTTTGAGGTCAGATTGAATCTGAAAACCTTGGAGACAACAATTTTGATCGCATTTACTGTCTAATGAAAATAGTTGTGCCATTCTCTGACGAATAATTAATTCATACATTGATGCATCCCTAGTTCACAACTTGTGCACAGTTCTCAGTCATTCATCAGTCAATTTTCAAATTTCTAAAGCTCAGTGAGTATTGCTGCATTACCCTTTGCAAAGTGGCTGTCCTATTGTAACCATACACATTCAGGCATGGGTGTTCATGGGTGGATTAAGTAAATCAACATCCTCAAACGTTCGAATTAGTACAGTCTCTCGAATTTGTACTCGTCCTCTGTTGGAGAGATCTGGGAACCCCAATCAAAACAAAACTGAAAAAAGAAAGGTCTATTCCACATTTGTTCGTCTTCTGAACTCAGTACGATTCAACTGGGACTCAAATTTAGAATACATCCTTGTCTCCACAAGCTGTTTGTGCTGTTTGGAAAGTAACAAAGATTCCACTCCAGGCAATAGAATAACAATTCGGGAAACCCAGTGGGTGTACTTTCAGTTAGAGTAACGGACTTAAACTATAAAGGAGATTCAGTAAAATTAAGATGCTACCACTATTGATCGTGTCTCTGCATGATGTCGATTGTTATCTCAGAATGTCATATTAGTTGCGAACAAAAATGGCATAGACCAGCTCAAAAACACAGATTTCCACAACTTCAATGGCTCATTTCACTTACCAGAAACATCAATCATGGCAATGACCATATTTCCCTGACAGTGTGATGTATTTCCCCTTTTATCAGTGTGAAGTGATCTGCTGCTTGGTATTGCTGGCAAACTTTTTTTCTACTGATCTCTGAAGTGAGACAGTCACAGAATCTGTAAACCTTTGTAACATCCATTGGGCTCTCAGCAGGGACATTATGGTTGCAACATTGAATAAAACGTTCTTTTTAATTGTGTTAACAACAATTGAGTGATGGAAATAATAGGCACCAGTATTGAGACTGAGTTGGAAACGAATCAAATTCCAGAGAATTCTAACACATTAACCAGCTAAATAAGGTGAACTCCGTAGATTAACAAGAATAATGTATTTATTCAACTGCAACCCATCTCTAGGTTCCATTTTGTTTCATCAATGTTTATTATCGTAGGGCACTTATTCAGGAAGTCAGTCATTTTCATGCACAAAATAAAACGTTTGTGGGGCGTGAACATCGCCTACTTGTCTATCATTTGTTGTTCATCCCTAATTACTCTGGAATAAAGTAGTTCACTAAACTATTCCAGAGACAGTTAAGAGCCAACTGCATTCCTCTGGAACTGGGTCTGCATGCAGACCAGACCTGGTGAAGAAGACAGTTTTCCTTTCTTATAGTGCACTTGCGATCCAGATTTATTTTTCTTCATGACAATCAACAATGGCTGAAGTCAGTATTGAGCTTGAAACCGTAAGCAGGTGATAACAGCTTTCACGGATTTCTGGAACAGAGTTAAAGTAAGCAATTTCTCCTGAGAATCTGCATAGGGAAAAGTTGTTATAGGAAATAAGTTAATGGCACAAATATTAATTTTTGTTTTGTCTTAGCAATGGAAGACAGAAATTCCCTACCTGAAATAAAAGGTAACATAGGTCTGTGAACAAATTTTGGTATTTAAGAATCATATACTTTTTTTTGCAAGCTACTTTAAGAATCCCCATGACATGATGGCATACATATTATGTTCTAACAGAGATCACTTTGGAGAAAGTGGAAGTTTTTCGTATATTTTCCTTGATTTCGGAGATTCTGGATAATCGATGACCCACTATTTAAAATTAGAACATGTGCCATTTGGTAGTATATGACATGAACACCGCAGTGCAATATAATATTTTATAGAATATTTCCGTGTTGCACACAGGACATTTCACAAAAATACCAAGTCAAGGGGAAAACAGACATTTACACTGCATGAAGGAAAAATATTGATTAGTGGCCTCGTGGACTGCTATTGTGCCGTTGTTAAGTAGAATGTGTCCATGGATTGTGTTGGACAGACTTTGTTTTACTTTTACAATGGATGTTGACTCTGTCTGGTTAGTGTCTTGGCCTTGAAAACTGAAGTGGCGGAGCAATTAATTGGTCCGACCAGTTTTGCTGAGTTGAAACAGGTGCTGTGCATAGAAATGTAATTTCTGCCAATAATGAGCACGTCTTATTTAAATTCAAGTAAAGTGGGTTGAACAAAATTGGCAAGTTAGATTTTACCTCAGTCGTCAGAAAAGCACTTGACTCTAAAAATGATTACATTTTAATGATTTAATTGAAAATAATAGTGTGGTGAGCAAAGTGAACATAGATTGATGAAAACGAAATTGTGTTTGAAAAGCTTTTTCTTGATATGAGGAGACAATTAGGAGAGTATTCATTGTGAAAAATATACACAATACATTGTTCATTTAAAAAAGATCAAGAAAATGCAACGCGACTTTTCAATATTTTTCAAAAGAAACACGCTGTGAATGGCCGCGACTGAGTGAGAAGCAGACCAGGAATGCAGTTGTGACAAAGCCTCACCTGGAAATTTAGATCTGAGGGAGTAATAGGAGCATTTTAGTTCTATGTTCTTGAGCTTCCATTATCTATATAGACACAAGTTTCTTCCTAGAAATAAAGGATAATAAAGAAGATGGTGCAAGAGTTTGTAGAGTCTCAGTTTATAATTTGTATGTTTGGAGCATTCCAGGGAAAATCAACATGTGACATATTAGCAACAGGCATTATATGTTGATCATTTGAATGACATTCTTTTTTTATTTTTCTTTACATAACGACTTTTAGTTGGCGTTATAATAATTCTAGTTGAAATTATAAAAACATAGCCATAGGTAGAACTAATGTGATTGCACAAAGATAAGAAACATATACCTAAATATATCATTAATAAATTATGGCACGGCATTTGATGTCTTGCAATTGTATTCTGCAGGCAAACTGCCACAAAACCATACCTGCAGGTAAATTTCCATCACTTGAGTGGATATCTTGAACTGAGTCAATGCCCTGGACGTCAAGCTACAGACACAGTAACACATCAGGGACTGGCGAAGGCACCTGGGTAATATATCGCAGAAAATGTGCCTTTTGTGCTTTGACTTTTGATTTGTTTTCTAATCACAAAGCAAGCGTATAACTGCTTCTCTGGGACTTGAGAAGGTCTAAGTTGAGTAAACTATATCGTTGCTATTTTCCAAAAGTTATATGTTCCCTGTTCTCCTTCAAACGTCATGTCTTATTTCTGGAACCTTAAGTTCTGTTTGATTTACCTTGAAGAAATGCATTATTCGCTTAAGGCCTCCATATATCTCCATAAGACTGTGTATATGTGTGTGTGTGTGCTGAAAATGTGTTGCTGGAAAAACACAGCAGGTCAGGCAGCATCCAAGGAACAGGAGAATCGACGTGTCGGGCATGAGCCCGAAACGTCGATTCTCCTGCTCCGTGGATGCTGCCTGACCTGATGTGCTTTTCCAGCAACACATTTTCAGCTCTGATCTCCAGCATCTGCAGTCCTAACTTTCTCCCCTGTGTGTGTGTTATTTCTATATGATTTCCCACATTGCGGCTTGTAGATTTCTGGGTTATTCTTGTAACATTTTTGGAACAAAGGTAACTGTTATTCACTCATGGGATGTCTTCGTCGCTGGCTGCACCAGCATTCATTTGCTGCCCTTATCTGCAGCAGAGAAGGTGGCATACTTACAGAAATGATATTTCATTTCTTCAAATCTACTTCCAAATATTCTGCATTAAAATACGACTGAAACACACAAACCATTGCTGTTTCTCTGAAAATTCAACTGGAGTCAGTAACGTCTACATAAATGATTTGCATTAGACTTTACACAACAGATGGACATGGTAATAATGAGTATTGGAAGGGTACGTTGATTTTCTAGGGCAGTTCAGAAAAAACTTTGTTGCGTTTTTGTCATGTATTAATGTAGTCATGTCTCGAAGAATCTATCCCACAATTCCGAGAAAGGCACTTGAAGTGATTGCCTGGGCCTTGTATGGAAAATTTGTGTCCTCACAGAAAAAGTCTCAGGAAAACAGAGATTAGCAGATATTGCCTTTACTCTTAAAGGAAGCAACAGGTATAATTCAGAAGAAATCAAGATTAATGACAGGTGAGCTTTATGTCAGTATTTGGGAAATTTACTGGAGAATATTCTTAGAGATAGGATGTACTCATATTTGGAAACATATATTCTTATTAGAGATAAACAGCACGGCTTTCAGCGGGGATGTTCGTGCCTCACAAACTTGATTAAGTTATTTGAAGATGTGATGAAGATAATTGATAAGGGTAAGTTGGTAAATGTTGCCTATATGCACTTTGACAAGGCCTCACTCATTGCAGATTGATACACAAGGTGAGGTCACATGTGATTTGCAGTGAGTTGGCATGACCGATGCAGAACTGGGACTTGGCCTTAGAAGACAAACAGTCACTGTTGCAACCCCTGTTGTTGCATTATATATAAATGTTTCGGAGCACATTGCAGGTGGTCTGACTATTAAGTTGCAGTAGACCCAACGGTTAGGTGAGTTGCAGATAACAAGGAGGATTGCCAGAAGATGCAGTAGTATATAGTTAGGCTGGAGACATGGACAGAGAAATGGCAGATGTATTTAATCCAGAAGAATGTGATTTGATGCATTTTTGAAGATCTAATACAGAGGGGAAGCGTACAGGAACTGCCAGAATCCTGAGGAGCATCAACATACAAGAGATCTAACCATGTAGGACCACAGTTTCCCAAAAATGACAATTCAAGATAATAAAGTGGTAAATAAGGTATCGAGCATGCCTGTTATCATCAGTCAGGTACAGATTATCAAATTGGGAAATCGGTGTATAATTGCATAGAATTTTTCTGAGGTCACATTTGGAATATTGGATGATGTTTTTTGTTGCCACACTACCAATAGGATGTGGAGGATGTGGAGAAATGACACAGATACCTTATCTGGACGTTGCCTGGTTTCGAGGGTATTAGCTGTGAGGGGAGGTTTGGCAAGCGTGTTTGGTTTCATTTGAACAGTCAGCCTCAAAGAAAGAATTATGACGGACATGGATATAATCAATCGTCGGAGTCTTATTTCCAGAGAGGAGACATCAGTAATTCGAGACATATATTTAAAATAAAAGAGAAAAATTTGAAAGACATGTAAGAGACAATTTCCTTCATGCAGCGAATGGTATATTCCTGAAATGTGCTGCTAGACGAGGTGGTGGAGGCGCATACCAATGTAAATTGCAAGTGGCATCTTGACAGATATACGCAAACGCAGGAAATAAAGTTATCCGAACAATGTAGAGGCAAAAAATTTGAAGTTTATTACGGCATCGTTTGTCGCTGCAGAGTTGGTGGACCGAACGGCCTTTTCCTGTTGTACAGTCCTTTGTTCTAGGCCAGCATACTTCCCAAAAGATCCGTTGTCAGAAGTAGGTTTGTCGCTTCCTAATATAACTGCTTTCCTCTAAATTAAGATGCATGTCCTTGAGCTTCACATCCCTCTTCACAGACATAATTCGGAAAATGCAATTTCTAATATGTACTATTGGATTCCAAAACACATTTCCACTTCATGGAGATGGAGAATTGCCAATCATACTTCTCTGTAATGAATGTTTACTGACCTGATCTAAAGGTCCTATTTTCTTGTTGCATGGTGTTTCAAAACCACAATAAATACTGGGATTACAGCTCCTCCAATACGTTCTTGTAGTCCTCTTATTCTACGCCCAGTGAAGGCAATAAGAAATTTTCGACAAATGTTGGTTCAATGCATCTGTGTGTGCTCTTTGGTAGAGCTATCCATCAGCATTTTGTTCTCATCCCATATCAATGTTGGTTTCCCATTCACATTGGTATTCTTCCAAATTGTTCTGATGAATGCAAGATGAAAATTCCTGATAATATGTATCTTTATGGAGAGCAATGGGCAAGTTATTTGTGATCCAATCAGCATTTACTTGTTGATCTAGAGAAAAAGAGTAGTCGAGACAGGCATGAAGTCAATACTGTGCAGCATGTATCAAGTTGCAGATTAATAAATTAAAATTCACTTACACACAAAGAATAATATGACAGGCTTCCTAAACCAAAACCTTGGATCAGCAGATCTTCTCGATAAACCGACCACTTCCCGAGGGCTACCGATTTTACTCAGTCACTTTCTGTTTTACTTGTTATTAGTTATCACATAATCCGAAGATCATCTTCAAATGTTCGCTTCAGGTGGTCGCAAGAAACAGGATCGGGGAAGGCCATTCGGCTCCTGAAGTCTTCTCCACGGCTCAATGAGATCACGCTAATCAGATTGTGATCCAGACTCTACTATCCTGTCAATTGCGCCTTCATCCCTCACGGTCTCTATAGTTCCACCATCTTTCAAGAATCAGATTAATTCAACTGTGAATATGTTCAATAACACATCCACCTCTGCATTCTGCGAAAGAGCATCCTAAAGTTTAACGACTTTCCAAGAGAGGTTCATCATCGTCTTCAATGGCAAACGCCTTCCATTAAGACTTTTTTTCACCTTTATTCCTGATTTCATCACATGGGGAAACGTCCTCTGAGCAACCATTCTACCAAGTCAGAAACCTAGGTGTTCAGTAAAATCATCAGGTACATAATTCTTTGAATCTTGCAACACATATAAATAGGGTTGTTGTGAAGGCGTTCTGAACATTTGCCTTCATTGTTCAGACCTTTGAGTTTAGGGGTTCAGTTACCATGTTGGGTTTGTGCAGGAAGTTAGTGTGGTTTCTCCTAGAGTACTCAGTACAGTTTTTTTTTGTTCTGTTATAAGAAGGATATTATTAAACTGAAGACGATTCAGAACAGATTCATCAGGCTATTAAAGGAAATGGAAGGTTAGATTTATGAGAGAGGCTGGATAGGCTGAGAGCTTTTTTAATGGAATGTAGGAGGTGAGGGGTGACCTTATACAGGCTTATAATACAATGAGTGGAATACATTAGGAGTCTGGCAGGTATCGTTTCCCTAGAGTGTTGGATCTGAAGACGAGGTGGCATATTTACAGCTGCAATGAGAACGATAAAAAAGTGTGTTCTTTTGGAGACAGAGCATGGTTCTTGTGGGGAAAGAACTATCAGAGAAAGTTGTTAAAGCGGGTACAGTTACAATTTTTAAAAGACATTTAGAGAAGTAAATGAACAAAAAATGTTTGGAGGGATATTGGGACCAGTGCAGGCAGGTGGGATTAGTTCAGTTTTAAATTATGGTTGGCATGGACTGTTTGACCAAAGGATCTTTTTCTATGCTGTATGACGATGAAATCTATAAAACTATAAAATCTCCTTGACATGAAGGAACTGCTGAAGACAGTGCATTTTGGAAAGGCTTTCAGATGCAAGCACCTCTCCAGAAATATTGCTGAATAGCGATGTCACCGATCTACTTCACTTTCTCAGGGGCTCGCAACTCCTGACCTCATTATAACCTAGCTCCAAAACTGGGATAAAGAATGAACTCCAGAGCTGAGAGGAGGGTGACTGTCCTTGACAAGAGGGCTGAGTTTTGACAATGCAGAGCACAAAACGTTTCCCAGGAAAACTAGAATCAGTGGTGATCAGCAGGAAATTCTCCACTGTTAGATGACATTTCTGGCAGAAAGGACAATGATTGCAATTGTTAGAGGTCAATCATCGTTAGCCCTGGAGATCGCTCAATGAGTTCTACAGAAGGTGCATTTATTCTCAGATGCATCTTCGAACAGCATTCCCTTCACATTAGCATTCGAATTTGAGAATCACCGATGAATGAACAATGTTCAGCATCATTTGTGACTTTTCAGTCACTGGGACAGTTTGTGTTCCATTCTAGCCAGGCAAGTCACAAGTGGCAAGTAACATTGATGATTTAGAAGTGCCAGGTAATGAACATCACCAAAAATAGGGAATCCAGCTATTAATGATTGGTATTTAATAAATGATGAGCACTAACTGTCGCCGTATCAATACCTGAGAGTTTACCACAGAACATTAACTGAGTCAAACTAGCTAAATAGCCTCGAGAGCACGCCAAGGGCTCTGACTTCTGTGGTGAGTTGCCTGTTCCTATGTCCCAATGCATGTGCATCATCTATAATGCGCAGTCAGGGACATGATGAGATACTCCTCATTTAGCTTGATGTGTTCAGCACCAACAAGAAATTTGACAGCATCCAAGGGGATTAACCAACTTGATTGAAATCTCAATGTTTTACTCTGACCAGTTGATTCCCTTATCACATATGCACAATCAGAGGAGGGTGTGCCATCTGCGACACCAACTCACTGCTAACATTCTCTTTCAAACATTGAATTTCTATCACCCAGAGGATCATATGCAGCAGATTCACAGGAATATTACCACCTACGAGTTCCCCAGCAATTCACAGAGGATCCTGACATCGAGCTATATCATCAGTCTTTCACTGGTGCAGGGACAAAATCCTGGAACATCCTCCCCACTGGCACTATAGAGATATTGACAACCCAAAGGAGTACAATAGTCTAGAAGACAGCTCGTTGTCGCCTTCTCAGGAGTTTTTCAGGATGAGCACAGTTGAGCATACTTCTCTATATGCTGACTTCGCCGAACGTCGCCCTCACCCATAAATGAATGTTAACAAATTTTTAAAACACTCTGAGATTGTGGACATCAAGTTAGACCATCTTAAATCACACTCTCCATTGAGTTGTGGATCAAAAACAAGTTCACACCCAGATTGGGACAAGGTGGTATGAGCACAGTAGCATATACTCATGGTTTGGAACTGAGTTGAATATGACAGAAATATATGGGGATGATGCTTTGGATTAATGGCAAGTGATTGGAAAGTCGATATCGTGGAAATATTGCGATGGTTTAAACAAGGAAGAGGCATGGTGGATATATAGTAACATGGGAAATCGGATGGTCACAATTGAGGGGTTTCTGAATCAAAGTGAAAAGGAACCTCTATTGAGGAAATAGGGAAGACATTTTCGTGTCTACGTGCGGAGGTAACGTCATAATAAAGGAATCTGAGATGAAGAAATGGAACAGAGCATTCGCAGGAGGTGTTCTCAAAAGCTAGTCACTCAGCACTGGGAGTCAGAGGATATATGATAGATTTTGGTAGACAGCTAACAGTCTGTCACGGAAGTAGAGAAGTGGAGAGCAAAGCAACAAAGGCAGAACATTGAAATATCAGGGAGAGGTGGAAATTAGAAGCAAAGATAATTGACTTTTCCATGCCCGTGTTCAATGGTGGTGTGCTGGTGCTCTAAACCTCACTGGTGATCGGGTTTCTCATGAGTCAATTGCCACTCCAGCCGTTTCAATTGGATCTAGACTCAAAAAGTGTGTCTGGTGGCAACTGGCTGCTGAAAATACCCATTCTGTTTACTAATGTTCTTTTGTGGAACGAAACTTTTAATCCTCTACATATTGGCAATAGAAATAATTACTACAATACACAATGGATATGTGAATGATAAACGAATTTTTATATTTACAATGTGATCTATTTTCCCTTTGGTCAGAAGAATTAAATTTCAAAAACAGACCTTTGGCCATGGAGATTGATAAAAGACGAGAGACAAAGCAGTTCAGGACATAAATTCACAAAACAGTTCAAGAAAAAAGTCAGCACAACAAATCATGCAAATGCAAGTGAAGCACAGGAGTTCATTTCAAAAGAAACAGACACAGAGGAAAATAAAAAGACGACACTCAACTAATATAGATCTTAATTAAACAATGCTTCATGATTGTGAACAATTGTGGCCTCCGTGTTATAAAGAAAATCAAAGTAAATTGATGGACGGGACAAAGTGCACATATTTTAAGGAGGATAATGTCAGTATTGCAAGGAGTAAATGGTGAAATCATCCATAACTCTGCCTGATGAAAGAACAGCGCTCCAAAAGATTGTGATTACAAACATACAGGTTGGAGAATAACTTGGTGTCGCATGTCTTCTGATTTTGTCCTACCTGGTTCAACACCAGCACCTCCACATCATCATGCATAATTAACGTGCAATAGTTTTATTGCTTACTGCCCTCGGATTAATCCCTGTAATATCAAAACCCAATGCTCCTGATGGTGATGGCTCTCCTCACTGTAGCTCCCCTTAACAATGTGAGAAGGGGAAAGATTAGAGTAGGTCACCTGCTCCTGGACTCTAAATCCTAGATGAAAACTTAATATCAATCTCAAAACAGCTACAGAATGAACCCTTACCTAAAGCTTACCCTTGATCCACAGAATTTCAGATGTTGAAGAAAGAAGATGGAATATTGAAAAAAAAATAGAAGGAAACGACACTAAGATTTTAAAGAATTACCTTGACTAATTAATTGCAGTTAACGTGGCTACCCCTTGATCTGCAAGTAAATAATTAACATTTGCTTCTGTTTCTGCTGTTCGGGAAGATACTCAAGAATATCAACATATTCTGCATTAAACACTGATGAACAAACATCACTCAACACCAGAAGTGTTCTACTTTTAATAGCAGTGCATCTATTAAATAGTGAACTGTTCCTTGGGCTGGAACGTTAGCGAAATCAGCATACAAAGGGACCACGTTCCACTCCAATTAGAGTCATAGAGAGTCATAGAGATGTACAGCATGGAAACAGACCCTTCGGTCTAACACGTCCATGCTGACCAGATATCCCAATCCAATCTACTCCCACCTACCAGCACCTGGCCCATATCCCTCCAAACCCTTCTATTCGTATACCTATCCAAATGCCTCTTAAATGTTGCAATTGTATCAGCCTCCACCACATCCTCTGGCAGATCATTCTATACACTTACCACCCTCTGCGTGAAAAAGTTGCCCCTTAGGTCTCATTTATATATTTCCCCTCTCACCCTAAACCTATGCCCTCTCGTTCTGGACTCCCCGACACCAGGGAAAAGACTTTGTCTACTTATCATATCCATGCCCCTCATAATTTTGTAAACCTCTATAAGGTCATCCCTCAGCCTCCGACGCTCCAGGGAAAACAGCCCCAGATTGTTCAGCTTCTCCCTTAGCTCAGATCCTCCAACTCTGGCAACATCCTTGTAAATCTTTTCTGAACCCTGTCAAGTTTCACAACATCTTCCCGATAGGAAGGAAACCAGAATTGCACGCAATATTCCAACAGTGGACTAACCAATGTCCTGTACAGCCGCAACATGACCTCCCAAATCCTGTTCTCATTACTTTGACCAATAAAGAAAAGCATACCGAACGCCTTCTTCACTATCCTATCTACCTGAGACTCCACTTTCAAGGAGCTATGAACCTGCACTCCAAGGTCTCTTTGTTCAGCAACACTCCCTAGGACCTTACCATTAAGCATATTCAGTCCTGCTAAGATTTGCTTTCCCAAAATGCAGCACCTCGCATTTATCTGAATTAAACTCCATCTGCCAC
>NC_057746.1:14778381-14794909 GCF_004010195.1 Chiloscyllium plagiosum | reverse complement strand
CACATCTACTATTCTGCCCTCATCAATCTTCTTTGTTACTTCTTCAAAGAACTCAATCAAGTTTGTGAGACATGATTTCCCACGCACAAAGCTATGTTGACTATCCCGAATCAGTCCTTGCCTTTCCAAATACATGTACATTCTGTCCCTCAGGATTCCCTCCAACAAATTGCCCACTACCGAGGCCAGGCTCACCGGTCTATAGTTCCCTGGCTTGTCTTTACCGCCCTTCTTAAACAGTGGCACCACGTTTGTCAACTTCCAGCCTTCTGGCATCTCGCCTGTGACTATCAACTTTCGTTTCTCACACTCGACCAATATATGCTGTTATTATTAAATGGGCACTGGGATTAGGTATTTAAATAATGCATACTGATTATAGTTCCGCTGTGACAGGTTCAACGAATTACCTCTTCATTCTTAAACTTCCCTGTAATTATGACAGTGGCCAGGTCTGTGTGAACCTAATGGATCAACATCTAGCATCGCCACTCTCAGTATAACAACAGCGAATGTACCAATAGAAAATCCCTCAATGTTCATATCACTCACCAAAAAAAAGATCGCATAAGTAGATTTTTTTTAAATTATTTTGTTGGCACAATGGAAAATAGCTCGTGCATGAAGTGTGAAGTGTGAAGTGTTCAGTCCCTCCTTCATATTCTCTGCCTTTCAAAGCAATATGCAAGTTTTGTTTTACTCAAAAAATGCAAGTCGGTAACTTGTACCCAATGAACTGACTGTTACGTAATTAAGCTCATATTGATTTTAAATACGAGGAGATAACAATTTTGATCATATCTGTTGCCAAATTAAAATTGGTTATTCCATTCCCTTAAAAATGGTATTGATCATTCAAACATGCAACTTTCTATAAAACCTTGCTTCCTTCTTTTGGTTATTCAGTAATGCAATTTCAAATTTCTGATATTCTTTCAGGTTGTTGCACTGCACTCTGCCCTAATATAACCATAACTATTTAGGTAAATAATTCACTGGGGATGTGGTGTTATTGGATGAATGAAAATAAGTTAAAATCCTCAAATAATATCGACTTTCATGATAACTCCAACTTATAAACGTCATCAGTTGGAGAGATCAGTAACCACAAACAAAATCCAGGTCATGGGATTGAATGCTAGAGGCGATACATGATATTTAACAAAGTATGCCCACTCACACAGATGTGTGTCTGCTTGATGATGATTGTGACATCAGGATGACATGTTACCAGTTGCAAAGAAAAAAGGATTGCATCAACACAGAAATGCATATTTAGAGAAATTTAATTGCCCAGGACACTGACCAGGAGCAGCAATGTCAACCTTAATCATATCGTATGCTTTCCTGATACAGTGAAATATTATTATACTTTTCATTGTGAAGTGATTTGCTCCTTGATACTCTAGGCAGCCTGTTTATTATAAATTCAGAGGTGATGCATTTACACAGCCTGTAAGCATTGTGTTGGCCACAGGGATATTAAGGTTGCAAAATTGCATGCCTTTTAAAACAAAATTGGGTTTACAGCAATTGGGTGACGGAAGTGAAGTATACCTAGTGTTATGGACTCGGCCTGACCACT
Organism: Chiloscyllium plagiosum; assembly: GCF_004010195.1. Taxonomy (NCBI): domain Eukaryota; kingdom Metazoa; phylum Chordata; class Chondrichthyes; order Orectolobiformes; family Hemiscylliidae; genus Chiloscyllium; species Chiloscyllium plagiosum. Next base: position 14,793,324 of record NC_057746.1, on the reverse strand, counting down.
CAAAACATTCTGGAGCAGGCAACCAGTCTAGGCAGACTAGGCCAAACCAGTCTCATCAGAACTGGCAGAGCTTTTTGACCTCTCTAAAAAAAATCAAGGACATATATTCCTTGAGAAAAGGAACAGCTTCGAGAAAAAAAAAGGGACTAGCTTTGTGATACCTCCCCTTAAAAAAAATCAATATCAAAAGATGACTTCATTTTTAAAAATACTTTTTATGAAAAAACCTGGTTCGTAGTCGAAACACACATATACACTATACCAATGATAAATATGCAAACATGCGCAACCACATGCAAATTCAGGCCTTGGCACACCCAGCAGCGAATGGCTCCGTGATTTATTTGAGCCTTGATAATGCATCGGCAATCATGTTTTCGCGACCTGCTACATACACAATTGTCAAATTGAATGGATGCAACAACAAGCTCCATCCAAACAGTCTGACAATTTGGACTTTTTTTTGCAAAATGGCTATGTATTATGATCAGTGCACACATTTGTCTCAAATGCATTGCTGGTGATATAAACACTGAAATGTCGTTATGCCAACACCAAGCTTGAAGTCTCTTTCTCCACCGTTGAATATTCCTGTTGATGAACGTTCAACTTCCTGGAAAAATACCCGATGGTTCTTTCTGTTCCCTCACCATTGTGCAGAACCACCACACGGACACTCACATTAATGGCATCGATAGCCACCTTGAAATGCTTCGTGTAATCTGGTGTGGCTAAGACTGGGGCAGTGCTGGGGCTGTGCCTACACAGTTTTTCGGCTACCAAACGTCTTTTGACAGTTTGCTGTCCACTGAAGCTTCTTGCCCTATTTTAACAATTTGGTGAGTGGAGCAGTTACATTGCTAAAGTTCGGCAAAACTTTTGGTAACTTTTAGTAATGATTAAATCATTCAGATTTAATTATTATTAAATTCAAATGCATTTTTTTATGATTGAAGTGAACTCTACGTGTCCTGTCTGTCCTAGCTTCCTCTCTCGCTCCTTTCTTGAATACAAGTAATATATGTTCTTCAAAGGCAAAAATACATATGCATGCACTGTGTAAGTTTCAACGCAGCAAAATTTGTAGAAGCAATTCATTCCTGGATTTTCAGGGTCAAAACAACGGCGTGTTTAAAAGTACCATCAACTTACAGATGGATTTAGGCATGCAGATCCACAGTTCCTTGAAAGTAGCAATACAAGTGAATACGGTGCTCAAGGAGGTACACGACATGGTTCGTTCATCAGTCGAGGCATTGAACATCAAAAAAAATGCAAATCATGTTGAAACTGAATAGGACTTTAGTTCAGCCACATTCGGAATTTTGAGTTTATTTCTGGTCACCACACTATCAGAAAGGTGTGGAATCTTTGAGGAGTTGCAGAAACGGTTTAACAAGATGTTGCCTGGTTTGGGGGATATTAGTTTTTAGAAAATTTGAGATGAAAGGTTTCTTTTATAAACAAGAGGGTGGCAAGTGCCTGGAATGCGCTGCCAGAGGAGGCTGTTCAGGCAGATATAATAGCAATATTTAAGACACATTTTAAGAGATTTATGTATAGCCTGGGAATAAAGGGCTATGGACCACGCAGAGTACAAAGGTTTTCCGTTGAAAATGCCATATTTGTTGCCGCAGACTTGGTGGTCCAGATGGCCTGTTCCTGTACTATAATGTTCTTTGTTCTAGTTCTAGAGGGGATGCTTACCAATGGATACATTGACGGAAGTAAATCAGTATCTTCTTATCTAACCACGAAACTCTAAGCTAAGACTCAACCCTTGAACAGCACATCTCATTTGACAGACTGCAGTCTGAAAGTGCAATCTACAATAGAACTGTTTAAGTCAATCTCATGCTTCTACTTCATGGAAGTGGCGAGTCTTCAAATATTATTCTTGCTTATGAATGCTATCTGACATAATTTAAAGTTTCTATTTTCTTAATCGATTAAACCGAACCACAATAATTACTGGGATTGTGGCTCCTCCAATACTGCACCTGGAAACCATTGTTTAAGTCAATCTCATGCTTCCACTTCATGGAAGTGGCGAGTCTTCAAATATTATTCTTGCTTATGAATGCTCTCTGACATAATTTAAAGTTTCTATTTTCTTAATCGATTAAACCGAACCACAATAATTACTGGGATTGTGGCTCCTCCAATACTGCACCTGGAAACCATTCACTCAGGAGTTAATGAAGGCAATTAAAAAATTTCAAAAACACCTCCACGCAGGCTATCTGTGTATACGGGCAACAGAATCACCAGAATGGAAAGATAAACATTGTTTAAGAGTTAGAATTTAGAGCAAAGTGCACAGAACTTTCTAATATTTTCCCTTGTAGTGATAATTTTTAAAAAAAAAGAAACAGACCACAGTATAATTTATTTCATTCATGATTTTCACAGTAGTAGTCCAATGTTCAAATGTAAAAATGATTTTAAAAAAATTGCCTACTAATAGTACAATCTAAAACATGAAAAAGCAGGTTGTGTATCGGATTTGAATGAATGGTTGGTTTTGGGCAATTATGTATATAATACGGATAGAGTTAACTGAGTGAAATTGCAGGTGTTGCTCATGTACCTTGAACTTCCTTGTGATTCTTTGTTCTCAGTAGCAGGGGTCCTTCTGACTGGAGAGTGAAGCTAGACTGTGACAATTTTTCTAGTGTTCTAAGATACGAAGGGAGGGCTGAGGAAGGGGGTGGAAGAAAGAATAGACTCAGAAGTACATTTGTGAACAATGAGCTTTTAGTCTTGTGTTTCAATGAACAAAGGATATAAGTTTTTTGCGACACAGACAAACTCAAACATCATTTGTACAAAATCATTAGGAAATTAAATGTGGATTGCATGGGCTGCAATGTTTGGCTGATTCATTTGCAATTTAACATGAAATCCCTATAGTGCAGATAGAGATCATCTGAGCCATCGAGTCTGCATTGACCCCCTCAAAAGATTCCCACCCAGACCCCGGTATTTACCATAGCTAATCCAGCCTTCCTGCAACCCCACAGGGCAAATTAGTATGGTCAAACCACCTAACCTGCACATTTTTGGATATGGGAGGAAACTGGAACACCTGGCAAAAATGCACGCTGATATGGGGACAATGTACGAAGGCCACACAGACTGACGCTCATGGAATCAATCCTGGACCCGGGCGCTGTGAGGCAGCAGTGCTAACCATTGAGCCTTCATAGACAGCATTAGAAAGAGAATTCTAATAGTTGATTCCTACTCGTTCAACAATTCAAAGATACATCCTCAGTAAAATGATTATGTTTTCATGTGAACATTTCATCCAATTTCAAAGAGTTTCACTTGGAGGACGAGTGAATAGAACGTGCAAAGACCAGAGCACAGACAGAAACACAATAACCAGATTTTAAGCATTTCTGTAAATTCGGTTAAAAAGGAAGGTATTAACAAAATGAACATTATTCAGATAGTAGGTGAGTCTGGAGAATTTAATCCAGGAAACGGAAGGGAGGGTGGAAGTCTGGAAAACTATAAACCAGTGAGTAGCAGTAATTTAATTACTGGAGCTACTGGTTGACAAGTGCCTGGATCCTGACAATCTTCACCATGGAGTCTTCCTAGAAATGACTCGTGAGACAGCTGATAGTTCTGAAGAAGGGGAACTGGACACTATGTTCTTCTCCACAGATACTGCCAGACCTGCTGAGTTGCTACAACAATATCAATTTTGTTTTTGTTTATACTTGCATATCTCCAACATCAAGAGTTCTTTGTTTGGAATTATTGAGATGGTTAATGTTTCTAAATCTCAGATTTTACGGAAAATCCCCCCAAAAAATACTCCTTCATGCAAGAACGGAGGAAAACAGAGAGAGGGAAACTACAGGCCTGCTAGATTACCATCTGTCATCGGGAAAATATGAGTATGTATTGATACAGATATTATATTTAGGCAGTGAGGAATGTCCATGTTAATTAGCCTTAGATCACGGATTAAAGATAAGATCAGCAGCTCGAAAGAGAGATGAGTTCTTTCGAACTATCTTCCGAAGGAGCGGGATTTTCACCTATTGAAAATGCAGAGCTGTGTAGATTCTTCCTAAAGAATGAGATGAGAGGCTCTCAGTGACACGGGGCTTGTAGTTTCCGGTTGCAATCAGAAAAAGTATGAACTTCCAAAATCCAGAAGCGGCTTGAGGCGTAGAATAGAATGTTTCAGTCTCTTCCTTGAATCTTACCTGAAGATCAGTGGCAATATGGCATTCATTGTCCATGCTTCATTTCCCTTGAATCTCTGTAATCTGTGAGGTGGGGTTAGCTCCACAGTGATGTTAGAGTGAGAATGTCTGTTGAATCAATTCGAGCAGGGAACAATTATTGAAAGAGATTACGAGTACTCATTCGGATCTTTAGTAGAATCTGCTATGTGCATATAGTTTACCAGTTTCCCTTCGGACATCGAGGAAGGAGCTAACTCTAAAAACTCCTGTAACTCTTGTAACATTCACTCTCATTGCAAATTCCTTCAAACCCGACATCTCTCCACATCTCTTTGGCATTTAGCACAGCATATCTCCCTGCATCTAGGCTGCAATCAGTTCTTTCTTTTTTGCATTATTGTAATTATTTACATAAAAGGAAATGAGACCACAGTCTTTAACTGCTCCTTGAATTTGAACTGAGTCATCCCATAAATAAATACGTTTGTACAACAACTTAAACCGACCAGCATGTTGGCTACTTCAGAGAATATATATAAAGGATCGGTACAATATTCAGGGGTAATTCCTAGATTATTGTAAACGAAGAAGTCTATGACGCATGCAAGCCACAAAATTATGAAGCTGGCAGATATGGTGACGAGTAAAATCATTGATTTCCTTCTGCTCTCCATCTCTGAGTCACTGATTTTCTCTCCTATTCTGTCCCAACAGTCCTTTATAGACTTGACTGGTAAACAAAATATATCTAACTGTCAGAGCATTGAACAACAAAATTAAAGCGTATAGGAGACATAGGGTTAAAATCTTATCAAACCACTCAAATGCCACCCATGCAGGATCTGTGTAATAGCTTTCTTTTATGTAACAAAACTAGGATATGTCATTAGTTTCCTCCCCAGCTTCAAATGTAAAGTAGAACGGTATGTCCTTTAAACAAATCAGAATGCAAGTTGTTGCCAGATCCACTGTTGCGGTTAAATCGGTATAATATTTTGTTTTCAGGTTCTAACAACAAATGACCATAAATCGATCAAAGGAAAAAGTGACAGCGACCCAGACAGAGCATTGAGTGGTTGCAGAACACAGGACAATGATAATACTACAGACAGGGGTAATTTGCAGAAAAGATGCTGGAAAATAATGAGAACTGAGCTGTAACAGTAACACCAAATTGGTCATTAGATCCGTGGTTGCCATGGCCACCAGATAACGAATGCTGCAGGTACTGAAGCCACCCATTCCCCAACAAAGGATTGCAATTCTCAATAAATTAACTGGAAGAGAGAACATATAAAATGGTAAGCACATTTCTGATTGAGTAGTCATTCCATGATTGTAGTTGGTTGGCTCAAAGGATAAGTATTATTTCTAAATGGCAATACTGTGCAAATTTACATGGAATGGAAGATTAAAATGTATTGATGTGCTTGATCGACTATCATCCTACTGAATGGCCAGGCAACTTCAATGGGCTCAATTGCTTTTTCATGCTCCTCTGTTCCAACGGCTTGTCTCATGCATTACAAGGCAAAACGAACCTGGATCTGTAAAAATGCGGGTTGAATGCAGATGAAACAGATTGTGAACAGCCAAACTGCTCAAGATATAATGACACCAATTCATTCTGATTTCCCCAGCTTTGCATTTCAGCCTAATTGCGTCAGACTTAGAGCTGAAGGTAGTCGTTGCAGATACATAAAAAGAGACATCTGGAACCTAGCATTGAGCTCAAAAGTTTAAATATTTCCACGTTATCGGGTGGTTGGATGAGCATGAAGGAATTGATGAGGAATTAGAGTTTGAAAATGATAAACACAGGAGAAACAAGAGACAGATATAAAGATTTATGAGTAGCAGTGCTAAGCTGTGAGATAGTAATTAAGCATTGAGCAAATAACGTAAATTTCCACTTTCAAAATAATGAAAGTTATTGGTTACAAAAACACACATTTACAAATATTTCCCTATCTAATGGATTTGAACAATACTATAAATGAAGCAATGCATGCAAGTTGTGCAGTGTGGTTTTTCCCGTTAGAAGAAGAAAGTAACAGAGGAATTGGTAAGATGTTTTATCTGAATAAGAAAAGGCTGAAAACAGATCGATTAGTGATCTGACAAATCACCAATATGTCAAGGATGATATGCAAGTGAAATGTTTCATTTAGAGAATGGCTAGAAGGTGGATCTGACACCAAATTCAAGCAGCCAACAATAGTATCACAGATACATTTCAGGGGATATTATGTAATGACGTGGATTAGATAGACATCAGTTGGAGCTCATTTTAACAATTTTACATGAAACAGGACTGAGAAAGGCCAATGTTAAGAATAAACAGCTACAGAATACAACTATCTGAATAGTCTGTAGCTGTGCTACAAATTCTGTGCAATCCTGTGTAACTTGAAAATTACTTATTAACAGTTGTCATTTTATCAACATTAAAGGAATTGAAATGGTTCTTTTATCAAAGTAGCATAGCATTCATTTCACCATGGACAATCGGACAGCAAAGTTTAGAATGCCATGAAGAGCCACATCTATGTTCGCTGAAATTTGTGTCTTGCTTGTAAAGATCAACATGTTTTCATGATCAGACTCGGATCTTGGATAATATGTAACACTGAGGACTGAGATATTTTTCATGCGGAGTGAAAATGTATAATTAACATTAAAAATATCAAAATACTTACAGTGACTAACTACATTCGGGGTCAGAGTGATTTATTAGCATTAAATACTTTAGCAATGTTGTTCTAGTAGTCCCTCTAAGTTCGCAGCCAAATTTTTAATTGGTACAGTTCAAATGAAAATAGATAAATATCACGATAACTCAATTTAGCATTAATCCTCAAACATCTGCCAATAATCAAAGTATACTCCTGCTCATAAGGAAGCATGGAATGCAAAATTGTCTGCATCTTGGTATGAGAATAGAAGCAGTTTGTTCCATTCTATTCATGGAAAATCTACTGTGGCAAATAGTTCTAGTCCAGCATAGTACTGGTACAAGGCATTGCACTTCGCAGAGTTACACAGATTTAGCATAATGCTACTGTACCAGATACTCCCAGTACTCTGAAAACAAGTGCAGGAAATCGCAGCGGGCATGGCAGCATCTGTGGAGAGACAGCAAGTTAATGTTTCCAGTTTAGATGACTCTTCATCGGAGCTTTGTTTTCTGTACAGATTCCAGTTTCTGCAATAAAGTGTTCCTTCTCCCGATATTCTATACCCTCTCAGAGTTCCCCGTACTAATATATTTTTCAGCTGTACCTAATACTCCATTAAAGAAAATAAATTGCTGATTTTAGAGAGGCTGTAAGATAATTGTACTCGCTCGCTTGAAATCACTCTTGTAATTCAGCTAATTTGGCTTAACAAACTACAATATAGAATCATGTAGTCATTGACATGAAAACAGACCCATCTGTCCAACTAAATCACGCCAACCATTTTCTCAAATTAAAACAGTCTCACCTGCCAGCGTTTGTTCCATATCTCTCCAAACCTTTCAACTCATGTACTTATCCAAATGGCTTTTAAACTTTGCAACTGTACCTGTGTCCATCACGTCCTCTAGCAGTTCATTCTATGCAGTAACCACTCTCTGTGTAAAAACGTTGCCCCTCATGTCTTTTTTAAATCTGTTTCATCACCTTAAAAATTTACCCACTAGCTTTGGACTCCACCACTGAAGGAAAAGAACCTCGGCAGTCGCCTTATCTCTGCCAGTCATGATTTTATAAACTTCTATCAGGTCATCCATCAGCCCCCGATGCTCAAGTGACAAACTTTTCCAGCTAATTCTTATAAATCAAACCCTCCATTCCTAACAACATCCTGGTAAATCTTTTCAGAACAGTCTCAAATTTAATAATATCCTTCCTATAATAGAGCGACCAGAGCTACACACAGTGTTCCAGAAGAGGCCTCATTAATGCGCTGCACTGCCTCAACGTGATGTTACAACTCCTACGTTTATGTCCATTCAGTGTCCACGAGATCAGCAAGTTACATGATCAGTGAAGAAGTAAAACAAGAGCAAAGCTTATATAGAGAGATTTAAAAGATGCCAATGCCCATTCTCACTTACCAGACGCGCCAAAAATGGTAATAGTCACATAGTATATGTTTCTGATTTTATGAAATAGTTCCATATTTTTATATGTGAGGTGAGCTCTCTGAATCAAATTCGTAGATCACACATTCAGAGAATGTTTTATTTATGCACTGTCAGATTTTCCCAGGGTGCCTTGGATTGCAGCATCATTTTAATTAGCTTCCCTCCATTAAAAATAAAGTCAGGAAGAATAAGAGGATGGAGTTAACATCTGGAGTTAGATCTCTGTTATTCCAGCATTACGTTAATTTTCCACTGACCGGAAAGTCAATACCGTGGTAAATGTGGATTTTACCAGAATATTTGTGATGATCCCTTTTGGCAATCGGGTTTTGAAATAAAATGTTCACGGGATCTATGCGAAAGTGTTATCATTGTAGAAAGGCAGGAGGCAAGGAAGAACAATGTTTTTTTTATATAACAAGCTATTTCCAATTTGCTTCTCTAGGGTTGATTATCAGATCCCTGATCTTTGTGGATGAATACTGGTCATTTGAATTGAACATCAATGTTATGGGCAAAATTAACTAATTTGAAGACACCCCCCCCCCCCCCCTTCCCCCATGGAAAAAGAGGTCAGCAATTGAAAATGAAGAACTGTGTGAACAGCATGAAGATATCTCAACTGTTTGGTCTGTTGTCAGGGACAATAGCATGGGGGATTTGTTCAATGAAGAGACAATGCATTTGGAAAAAGCTTAAAAAAAGTAAGAGAAACAATCAAATGGCCACACAATGCATGGTAAAAGGTTGCAAAATGTCTCGTCCCAGGGGGACTTGCGAGTGCATTTACAAAGATCTCCTTAAATCATAAAACTGTAGATAAAGAATTTAAGCAGGCTTTAGCTGTCAATATTTATGAGTTTCATGGAGAATTTCTCTCCATAAGCCTGAGGGAGACTTGTAACGCAATGTTCCGAAATCAGTCTCATTAACTACACAACATGCCTCTCAGTCCGACTACCACTCTCAACTTCAATCACACCCATCCCTCCACCCTCACCCACTCATCTATCTCCTTTTCACCAGTGATATGTGCCCGTCCCTACTTATACCAGGATATTAATAGTGGGGAATTTAGTGATAATACTGCCATTGAATGTCCAAGGGTGATTGTTAGATTATTTCTAGTTGGAGATAGCTTTTTCCTGACATATGTGGATTGGGAATGTTACTTATCACTTTTCAACCCAAGCCTGGATAACATCACACCCACCCCAAACCGCCTGTAAAAGCCCAACCATTTGAATGGCAGAATTGCACAGGACAGTATGCTCCTGAAAGCAATTCCAAGCCACTGTGCAGCCGATGCGACTTTGAGCTATTTTCACGAATTGTAGCCTACAGGTGCCATAATTAACATCATCTCCTATCACTTGTATTTCACAGAGTTGATAAACTTTCATCTTCAATGACCAATGCCGTTGTCAAGAATACTTGTGACTTATATCCCACACAATGAGAAAGCATGGATGGCACGGTGGCTAGCACTGCTGCCTCACAGCACTGAGGACCCAGGTTCGATTCCAGCCTCGGGCAACTGGCTGAGTGGAGTTTGCACATTCTCCCCACGTCTGCTCCGGTTTCCTCGCCGATATGCAGATCACGTGGTTTGGCAATGCTAAATTCCCCATAGCGTTAGGTGCATTATTCAGAGGGGAATGAGTCTCGGTGGGTTGCCCTTCAGAGGGTCGATGTGGACTGGTTGGGCCGAAAGGCCTGTTTCCACACTGTAGGTAATCTAAATGCAGGATTCCAATGAATCCAGATAACGTCAATCTATACGGTGGATAATATAAATGCTTCATACATATTTAAATCATTAATTCCAGAAATAGGAATTGAACTGGTGACAAGTGAGTTTTGATCTGTGTGAGGGCATTAGTAATTCATGTAAATTTCAGTGGAGCAATGATTTTTGGACTAGAACGGAAAAGACAGCAGCTCCTGCGGTGATAATGGCATTTTTTTGCACTGTGAATATCTACAATCAAAAAGAACAACGTTGTATTGCATTAAACTGCCTTCAATTTAGAACACTTACAAATTGATTTTAGTTTTGTTCTTTTCGGATGAATCACCTCGGTTGGACAGATTTTCGTCTCATTTTGAAGAACAGCTGTTTGGGCTGTGTTGCATGAATAATTTATCCAAAAGTAAAAGGACAATTCAGAAGTGTTGAGAACGAACTTAAATAAAACAAAGGACGGCCGATATTGGAGATCTGAAACAAAGAGTGTTTGTTAGGAAAACAAGAAGTCCAGCAGATGTTTGGGTAGGAAGGATGATTAACGTTTCAAGCCCGCTAAGCAGTTCATCAGAGATGTTCTGATGAAGAGTCATTAGACTCGAAGCGTTATCTCAGCCTTCTTTCCACAAATGCAGCCTCACCTCTTGAGTTTCCGCCAGGAATTTCTGTTTTCCTGTCAGAATTAACTCAACGCAGTGTAAAGCTTTTTTTGTAAAAATCTGGACCAGTCGTTCTTGTTAGAAAACTAAATGGGTTATTTCAAGCTAAAATATTTTAAGCTGAGTTCTGTTAATCAAGTCAAGGAAACAGAAATGTATCTCTCATATCCAAGAATTGAAATACACAGTTCAGCCTAACCGATAGAATGTGATGAAGTAGGAAATTATTTGCTATTTGTGTTATTATAAACCGTTGGTGTCAGCAATAGATGGTATTGTACTTTGCCACATGTTTTTTGAAATCTTTGAAATTGTGATTATATGCAAATAGCTTGCTCATAACGATGTGCCTGATCAATGCAATTGCCCTTAGAAGGAGGTCAAACGGTTCACAAGTATGAGCAGCCTTCTCAGATGCAAGGCAAAATATTTAATCCTCCGAGTCCTAGTGTACTCACAGCTATTTTCCAATTCTGCTGCACATTTACAGTTTGCACGATCATGGAAGGCAATTTGGGTTACACTGTACCCAGTGAGTCATAGGATCAGCCTGGTTACAATTTCCTTCCACAATTTCCAAAGGCTTACAATTTCCTTCTTCCCGTCCACGCCATGTCAATCCAATCAGTAATGAGTTCCAATTGTTCACACTCACGTTTTTGACCTCAGAATTTAATCCACAGATATTATTGCCGTATTGGTTCTCACTTCTAATTTTCTGGAGGGAAAGTACAGAGTCAATCATGACCTGTATGAAAGCTTCTTCGAATGTGGGGATTAGCAATAAAGTTGCTGGTTTTATTACTGCTGTGGTTTAATACCATTTGGCACATATGACATGTATGGCAATGTTAACCACATCCTTTTGTATTCCAGGCCAACAGAAATGCTTTTCTACCTCAGCCTGAGTCTTTCTTTAACATAAGTGACTTCGTACTGGTAATTCATGTGCTACCCATTACACATCCTGTCTTGCTAACGGCAACATAGTCTTCTGCACATCTGTCCTTTTCTCCTCTGCACTCTTCTGCCGTGATCTCCATTTTAAGATAATAAATTTGAGGAAGAAACTCTGACTCCTCTTCTGAGTACGTCTCAACATATATATCTGCTCTTTTCCCGTCTTTCTGTTGTAAGTCCGTTAGCCTTTCATTTAATCACATCTGCCTGACCCTCTGCCTTTTCAGGTTTCCTTAACCATTATATCAACCAGTGTATTTGCTAACTGAACCTCAAATTCTTCGTCTTTCTCTTCAGTTTCTGCTTTGTGCTGTGACTTATATAAGTGGGATCGTGTTATTACAAAACTGGAAAACTTCCAGGGTACTTACCTTTTAACTCTTCAGTTCCGTGATATCCGTTGGTGTCTCCACAAAAATTGTGGATCTCCCACCTTGGACATTGCTCAAGCGTTCCCAAAAACAAGCTGTCTTCCTGGAACTGACACTCTATCAATCATCCCTCCTGTTACTTCCCTTGCATTAAGTTGGCTTTCCAACCTGATATTACATAGAGAAACGTTAAATTCCTGTCCATCTATCCCACAAATAACAATTCTCTCGAGTATTGTGTCAGGACGCGTGCAAAAAACTTCACCTCTAGATCCCGTATCTCTCAAAATTATGACTTCTTCCCCTTCTCCCTGTCTACTTTCTGAGTAAACTTTATCTAGAGAGGCGAATTCTATTCCAGATCAGACATTCGCTCCATACCCAGTTCCTGCATAAGTTCCTCGACTTTACTTGGGGTTCCTTTTACGACTTTCACTATTGCCTCTGGCTTGGCCTCTTTCAACACATTTTTTTCCACAGTGCCTTACGTGAACGACAAGTACTGTGACTTCACGTGTCCCACTTTATCACAGTGGGTACCACGTTACCTGTGGAATTTCACCTGCTTTTCCTCCTTTGAGCTTTGTTAACCAGTTGTAAGCTAGTGCTGGCGTACTGTTCTTCTTGTTTTGTCATGTGGAATTTCCACTTCTACGAATTTCTGTCCGTCACAGGATGAATGTTTTGCCAGAGGCTAAAATTTGTCGTATGCACCAATGCATAGTCATCTGCTATCCTGCTTCTCTTCTCACTAATTGATTATTGCTCCTCAATAGGAATTCCTGTCATCTCTGGAAGTGTTTTTTTTTAACACCCCCGGCAGAATAATATCTCTGATAGCCTCGAAGGTTGTGTCTATTTTAAAATACCGCACCCATCTATTAAAATTAAAATGTTTAATTCTTTCAAAGTCGACATAGTTCTGATCTTGTTCCTTCCGTATGTTTCTGAACCGCTGTCGATATGCTTCTGATGCCACTCATAAGTAATCAGAATTGATTGCTTGACATCTTCATAATCTCTTGACACCTCGTCGGACAGCGCTGCAAATACCTCACTCGCTCTGCCTACCAGTCTAGTCTGAACTAACATTACTCACATGTTCACCACTCTAACTGCCTAGCCAATTTTTCAAATGTAATAAAAAAGGCTTCAACATCTTTCCCATTAATATGTGAAAGGATTTTTAACATAAATGTGTGTATCACTTCCTTCTTTCTTCATCTCCATCTGGTTAACTTGAATTTCCTTTAGATGGTGCAACTTCTGAAGTTCATGTTCTCTCTCCGTTTCTCTTTATTTTCTCTCTCTTTCTTTCTCCTTTCTTCTCTGTCTCTTTGGTCAGCTAAGTGCCTTCCCTCTCTTTTATTCTCCTCTATTTGTCTTTCTTTTCCAACTCTTTCCCTCTCTTCTCTCTCTTTCTGTCTCATCTCTGTCTTTATCTCTCCATTTTCTTTATCTTCTAAGTCCATTTATCTAGATTTTAATTTAAGATTTTTCCTCACTCTATTGCAATTGTCTGTTTCTTTGACAAATGTAAGTGCTTGATTAACTACCTTATAATTTCAGCTTTACGTTTATCCTTGGTTAAATCTAAATTCTAAAAGTATGACGTGTTTCTGTATTTCTGAACTTTCCTAACACATGTGGGAATTATTGTCAACCCCACGCGAGTTTAGCAATCTTAAGAGCCATTTTTCTCACTCTCAATTGAACTGACCACAAACAACCGAAATTAAACTCTCACCTTCATTTCCTTTTTATAGATCTGTGCCACTACTTCGTGCGTTTTAAAATTTGTTGGCATCTTTCCCACGAACAAAATGGATTCCAACCTGTCCAAATCCACATTGGATTTGTCTCAACTTGTCGAAAGCACGGACCTGAGTCCGGTAACTGTTACAACAGTGTGATGAACACTTTTGCTAATTAAACAAAAGACCGAGAAAAACTCATCTCGCCTCGAAATTTGACAAAGAATGAGTGACAGAGAGCTCCTAAATTCCAGTATTAAAAAAAAATGTTTTACTCTAAAAGTTAACATTCGACAAACAATCATTTGTAACTTTAACCCTCTTTCTTTTAACTAGTTATTATCTACCTTCAACACTGATCGACTGATCCAATTAAAGCCCCTATTAATGTTACATCAAGCCACTAATAGTTACAAGAACATAAGATAGTAAAATGATAAGAAATCAAAGATATAAATATAGGTGAATAAGTGTACAAGTGAGGTGTCACAGAGGCACAAAAGGGAGCTCGAACGGAAGAGATAAAGAACATAATAGCATGAAAGAATATGAACTTCGAAAAAGACAAATGGAGATTAAGTTTACAAACACAAGAGCATACAAAAATAAAAAAAAAAGCAGAAGGAAGTAAGTGTATGTCGTTGAACCAATAAGAGAGTAAGACAGTTAGAACGTACGAGAAAAAAGAACTGAAATGAATTAGAACACAAGAGAATAAGAGAATAAGAACGTTAAAAATGTAGATCAAAAGAATATAAGATAATGCCGACGAGATAACTGAGATAAATGAAACTAGACGAGATGGGGTTGACGATTGCAAGGAGGAGGAGGTAGCAATTGTGGAAAGTGCGAAAATAGATGTATCCCCTATGCCAGATGCGATTTAACGGAGAGTTCCCGAGCAAGCCGGTGAGGAGATTGCAGTGCCTTTTATTTTGATCATTGTGACGTCATTGTCCAAAGGAATAGTACGAGACGACTGGAGGCCAGCAAATGCTACTCCCGCCTTCAAGCAGGGGAGTAGAGACAAACCTGGTCATTATTGATGAGTGAACATTACTTCGCTTTTGGTTAAAGTGTTCGAAAATGTTATAAGAGACAGGATTTATAAT
>NC_057746.1:14767938-14777170 GCF_004010195.1 Chiloscyllium plagiosum | reverse complement strand
AACAAGTCCACACCGACCCGCCGAAGCAAAACCCACCCATACCCCTACATTTACCCCTTACCTAACACTACGGGCAATTTAGTATGGCCAATTCACCTGGCCCTGCACATCTTTGGACTGTGGGAGGAAACCGGAGCACCCAGAGGAAACCCACGCAGACACGGGGAGAACATGCAAAATCCACACAGTCGCCTGAGGCGAGAATTGAACCCGGGTCTCTGGCGCTGTGAGGCAGCAGTGCTAACCGCTGTGCCACCGTGCCGCCCATTCACACATTCCATGTCAAAATTCTCACGCAGGACCAATTACATGCTTTTTATTTCTATTTGGTCAAGGTTAGGCAAGCCAAAATGCTATTTGTTTTAAGGGATTCGTGATCCTTCAATAATTGGCTGTTGAGAGTGATGGGCATTGACTGATGTCATCTCCTGACGGGATCCTAAATTTGTCAATTAACTATGAGGGTCATTCTCTTCATTTTGTTTCCCTTATTGTTGCTTTCCAAAGACAAGGAGATAGTGTTATAATGCGGAGGTAGACGTCTCTCTGAGAACCAATCGGACACACCCAAAGAGGAACACATCGCCCTATATATTGAAAGAAAAAGGAGTGAAAAGTGGTGTTACCTGCTTTTTGGAAACTTCTAGTGATTAAATAAAATAAATCCGTGGCACTCACTTTAAAATCAACAATTCACAATTTTTTGATCTAACTCTAACAGTGAACAAATGAACTAAACTATATACAAACCAAACAAATCCCTTCTAACTACTAATAATTCCCCAATAAAACAGGACTGTCATGATATACTGTTCGATTAAATACGAAGCACACTCATTCAACAAAACATAGAATTTAGTCTCTCAAAATTACCGTCAGGTTCGGTGTCTTCTGGAATGTTCTGTGCCTTCTCGATCGTTCTTCTGTCAGGAGCGCCTTTTCCTCCAATTCTTCTGTCAGTAATGCCTTTTTCAGCATTAGTGCCGATATTACTTAGTTGGTGTTTTCTCTAATACATAGATGAATGTGAGAATCATTTTCTTTCGAGAGAGAGCTGAGGGTTGTTAGCTCTGTTGGATGCCAGTTAGCTTTGGGTCTTTTTCCGACGACGCCCCCCCCCCCCCCCCGCCCCTTTTTTGATCCTTGAAGAACTCTCAATATTTCATGCAATAGGATTAATCCTATGTTGTCAAGACTTGCACATTTAATTTTGATAGTTTTTTGATATCTCAGTGTCTGGTTCAAATTGATTCGCTAAATTTAAAAAACCTGTCACCTTGGTAAAATCTGCTGCTTGACTGGCTAATTTCAATACAAATGTTTCAGTTGGGGCTCTCTATGTACCTACTTTTTAAAAATCTCCAGCATAGAAAGAGTACCATCTTTTAAAGGGACCACAAAATGCTTTCTCCCTTAACATTTTCTAATTTTATAAACAATAAGTTCTTACTTCATGCCTCCCAATCTACAATTACTCTTCCCAACTTCACAACATTAGTTTGAGTTTTTGTTTATCTCATCGTTAGAGAGGATGGGCGACGTTTACAGGCAGGACTGAAAGATTGATACCCTGGAGTTCATGTCTCAATTCAGAGTGAATTTGGTGAAAGTCACATTAAGTCAGGCACTGAAATATCAGCAGGTTATTTCCTTTAATGTTGTTTTATTGGAGAAATGTTTCGAGTTACACTTTATACTTGAAAGGCAAATCAGTTTTAGCAGTATAAAAAGTGCTAATACAAAAAAATACTAACCATACAAGATTTTTATACAAGGTATGCCAAAATCGAAAGGATTATGCAATTGCAAAATTAAGCATATTGTTACTAAGTTAGCTTTAAGACAATGTTGGACTTACTTAAAATAACAAACCAAGCTGATACACGGACACGGCGATGACTATCGTTTGATGGTAAGGACTAAAACCTGGGAATTGACTCAGTCTGTCTTATCCAAAATTGCAATTCTCAACCAGAGTTACGTGTAAAGTAAACTAATGAAAGGCTCTCACCCTTGTAGTTGTGAATCCATAATATGAGATTATAGTCTTCACTCTGTTCACAAACTTATGGTGCATTTTTTGTAAAATAAAGTGAAGTAATGTCACATGATGTGACAGCACCAAGATCTTCCTTGGCTATAATTAAGCTGAATAACATAAAATCGGTTTAATCAATAACTATAATTTCTTTGATTATAACTAAGCTAATTAATCTTAAAATGTTAATTTCTCTAGTCCGCCTACAAACTGGAGGATTGAAACTGTTTATGAACTAACAATATATAGTCAAAAATTATAAACAGGAAAAATATAAACAGGGTAAACTTGCAAGCAATACCAAGATGGACGACAAGAGATTTTTTTTCAATATATAAAAATGGCGAAGCCAAAGTGAGCATCAGGGTGTTGGAGAATTGGGGTAGGGAAATAAACGTGGAAAATAAGGAAGTGGCTGGTAAGTTAATTCAATGTTTTAAATCAGTTTTAATTGCAGAAAGAAAAAAATGGATTGCAAATATATTAAAGGATCAAAGGGCAAAAGTGGTAGATTAAATAAGTGCAATATTAGTGCTGGAGAATAAGTACTAGCGAAACTGATGCGGGAAAAAGCTGATAGGTCATGTGGCGCTGATAAGGAGTATGCAGAATATCAACGAAAATGTAAAGTACCGAGATGGTGCATGCACTGGAACAATCTTCCAAGACACTAAATATTGGAAAAATATAATTGCGATGAAAAGTGACAATGTATTGCCTGAATTTATAAAGGAAGGACACAAAAGCTGGTAACTCTGGCTCGTTGGTCTAGGGGTATGATTCTTGCTTAGGGGCATGATTCTTGCTTAGGGGCTTCTACTGCGCAAACTTGCGAGAGGTCCCGGGTTCCCATCCCAGACAAGCTTGTGTTTCTTATCTAGAAGCCCGGATAGCTTAGTCGGTAGTGCTTCAGACTTTTAATCTGAGGGCCCAGATCCTGTTCGGGCATTGCTTTTAATGGGAGGCACGGTGGCACAGTGGTTCGCACTGCTGCTTCACAATGCCAGAGACCTGGGTTCAGTTCCCGCCTCAGGCGACTGACTGTGTGGAGTTTGCACATTCTCCCCGTGTCTGCGTGGGTATGCTCCGGTTTCCTCCCACAGTCCAAAAATGTGCAGGTTAGGTGAATTGGTCACGCTGAATTGCCCCTAGTGTTAGGTGAGGGGGTAAATGTAGGGGAATGGGTCTGAGTGGGTTGCGCTTCGGCGGGTCGGTGTGGACTTGTTGGGCTGAAGGGCCTGTTTCCACACTGTAAGCTTAATATCTGCTGTGAGGCAAATCTTATCATCTATTGTGATATATAATCAAGCAGAGTAAGATTTTTCATGAAAAGAAAATCATGTGTGCCACACTTATCAATGCAATAAATGTAAAAGCTTTGAATTCCAGAAGACTTTTGATAATGTGTCAAGTCCTTCCTTGATTTTCTACATACTAAATCAACCCCCACAGCCAAAAACTATCCGACCCCACACCACCCATCTCCCAGCCGACGCCACACTCCACCCACCCACTGAAGAAGCCAATTTTCCTTTGCAAATTCAATTACAGGTTCACATTACACTACCAGACTATTTTAAACTCTCCTGAAGAGAAGCGGCAATTGCAGCAATGAGTATCTTAAATAGCTGGTAAAGTGTAACCAGCTTTCTTGTACAGATCTCTCACAAGCTGAATCATCCTTTCCCATCTGCTTTCTGGAAAATAATATGCAATGCACAAATGTAAACCTGTCGCAACACGTTGTCAGCTGCATAGATGTGTTTACGCTACCTCAGTTGCTACTACTTATAATGTGAAAATGAAGATTTCATTAAAGAAAAGAAACAGCACAAGCTCATGAGATTTATCATCAGGATAATGCTACAAAGGACTATTTTTTACTCCACACGTAGTTTCGTCATGAGAAGGAGGATGTTTTCAATTGTCTTGTTTATGAATTAATTCAATAATCAATGTCAATGGATGCTTCATCATAATTATGATTTGTTCTCTGAATTTGGATTGAGTCACCCCATAAACAAATGCGTTTGTGCAGCAATTGAAACTGGCCAGCATAATTGCAAATTCAGCTAACATATATAAAGAATCATTGTAATATTCAGGGATGATTCCAATGATATTGTAAAAGCAGAAGTCTATAACATATATGAGCCACAAAAGAATGAAGCTGCCAGATATGGTGAAGAGTAATATCACAGACTTCCTTCTGCTCTCCATCTCTGGGTCATGGTGATTTTCTCCCTTGCTGTGACCTTTTCGTCCCTTACGAACTCGGCTGATTACTACAATATATCTAACAGTGAGAGCATTGAGCAGCAAAATTAAAACATATGGGAGTAACGGGGTTAATACCTTATCAAACCAGTCAAATGCCATCCAGCCAGGATCATTGTAGAAGTTTTCTCTTTCATTACAAAACCAGGGAACATTGTTAATTACCTCCCCAGCTTCAAATATAAAGAAGAAGGACATATCCTTTAAACAGATCAAAACACAAGTTGTTGCTAAAACCATGTTTGTGGTTTTCTTGGTACAATATTTTGTTCTCAGCTTCTGACAACAAATGGCCACAAATCGGTCAAAGGCAAAAGTGACAGTGAACCAGACTGAGCATTCTGAGGCTGCATATGTCAGCACAATAATAATACTACAGACAGGGGTGATATTCAAGAAAGATACTGTGAAATAATAGGAATTCAACTGCCACAATATCACACCATAGATGACAACCATTAGATCCGCTGTTACCATGGTAATCAGATAGCGACAGGTGCAAGGAGAGAGGCCACACCTTCCACGTGACAGGATCACAATTGCCATTAAATTAACTGTAAGATACAAGGCACAAAATACAAAATTCGAGAGTGAAGACGAGAGAGAACTAAACTCTCAGAAAATAATGCAATGTATGTATAAAAAATCTCCATAAATGCAAATATTAAACAAATGATAATGAGTGATGCAGTTAAAGAAGGTTACAGATCTTCACATTTACACATTATTTCAAGTCACAATGTAATTCAACTACATTATTAAAAGATCAAACAAGGCGTGGAGACTTATTTGGTGAGGGAAACAAATCGAAAATCGACAATTGCCATGAATGCATGTAAGACAATTAATGCATTTTGCCAAATTATGATCTCTATATTGGTAAAAATGATCTTGACAACTGAAAATATTGTAAAACGTTTCGACAGAAAAGCGAAGATTGAGGTTAGATGTAGTAGAAGCCAGAATAAATTTTGCATAGTTTACTAGAGTGGTCATAGAGATGATATTTAAAGCATTGGATTTCCAAAGGAAGAGATTGTTGTCACAAGTCTGTTGTTCAGGACAAGCATCTTTAAGCAATGAATGGTTAGAATTGACTCTTAACTTGGAAAGGTTGATGGCAATGGCACAGAATTAACTAAACGAAATTAGGTGCGGCTGTAAAGTAGAATGCAGCAGAATATTTTCATAGCTTGGCTGAGTAATTATTGTATGAAGTATTAACATAAATTAAATCGCCTGTTCCAATGTTTTGAATTTAATACCATTCTAGGTAAATTGAATATTAATGGACACTGCCTGCAGTTCTCTTTTATCATTGCAGTTATTACATTTTTATTTATTGAAACAATGCACTATTAATTTCATTGCAAATGGTTTAACAACTGTACTGTTTACAATCCTAAATGCGACTTCTGTTTAAGTCAGAATATTACAATTCTGTCTGTCTGTCATTTCAGAATGACATATCATCAGAATGCCTACTATTGCTTGTACGTGTTTCACCTCTGAACGAAATGATGTGTTACTGGTTAGTCACATATCAATATTAATATCAAATATTAATCAAGTGGATGATGCAAACCAACATGTGAAACTTCAGTTTCTATAGTTATAGGTCATAAGTAACAGCAGCACACATAATACACTAATTTGAAGTGAAAACAAAAGGTGATTATTTTGCATTAAAACAACGAACGTTCTTGCAGTAACAATATTCAGATTAAGATTAAATCACTGCACAGATTATTGGAATCTGGGAATAGTGTTTTGCTGCTGTTTCTCTGTTATGAATAGTTCCAATCTCATTCTGATGGTGCAAATCAAGTGGAAGTAAATCAATATTGAACGATTTCACACGACACAATAATTGTCAACCTGTAAATGTATTTCTCTTAGCCATGTTAAATATTCATAAAATCAGGAGATCAGTCCATGCATTGCCAGAAACTGTCACCTGAAATAATCATGTGAAAATTGAAGCAGCTTGCTCCATTGCAGTTAGAAAGACCAACTGAATATTTTTTAAAACAATGATAGATCATCTAAATAATCGTCTAAGTCACTGACGTTGAGTGTATAATTCTGGCCAGTGACTGAAAATTCTACATTGAGTTATTCCCAAAATCATCCTTTTCTGTGCACCTCATTCAGGTGTACAGTATTCCATTCAAGGCAATGACGTGATAGTTGTTACGACACAGTGGTGAAACCCGCTGTTAATTCCAGCAAACATTCTGAAAAACTCACCTCACATCGTAATCTGTTAATATATGAATGACAGAGAACTCCCAAACTTCACAAGTTAAATAAAATAAAAACAACTTATTCCTTAACTCTAAAAGTGAACATTAAACAGCAATTATTCACAACTCTAAGCCCCCTTTCTCTTAACGGCTTACTATCTACTTCCAACTTTATTACAACATACTATTCCAATATAATTCTTAATAAAAGTACATCAACTTAATTTCAAAGCCATACAGCCGCTGTCATCGTTGGTTTCTCTCTTCCTCTGGCTGAAGACCTGCCTGAGTCATCTTTGTTCTTTCACTATGACTATTTTTAAGTCAAAAGTTACCTTTGATAGGAAGTGTTAGGGTCTGTCTCGATGGCTGTTCTTCTCCATAGCAGTTGCTCTGACGATGGCAGTCACTCGCTCAATAGCAGTTACTCTATCAATGGCAGATCATCTCTCGATGGCAGATACTCTCTCTGACTTTCAAACTGCTTTTTATTTATACCCTCAACATCGGATTGTCTCATTTGTTCGATGTTGGCAAAAACAACAAGTTCAAACTCGATTAGTTTTACTATCCTGGGGCATAAATTCAACTGGTTGTTTAGATTCGAATTGCTGTCAAAACAGCAACCGACTCAGGTATCTATTTCACAGCCAACTGTTACATTTTTCAATTTTCCACTACACTCTGAGACTGCTAGTTAATCATAAGACAGGTACTTGTAAGTTCTGAGCGCAAAACAGCATTCGCTCTCTCTTAAAGAGCACGCCTTCAACTTCATTATATCTCCCCCCTTAAGGAAAATGTGAACCATCATAATGAAAATATGGCTTCTTTTTTTTTAATTCTTAATCCCATTACACAATGAAATACGAAGAAACTTAATCTAAGTTCATAATAATTACTGCACACATATGTATAACACTGGAATCTCTTTAATGTTATCTATATTTTATCCTGTAAATCCATGATAATGCATCTGCTATCACATTTTTAAAAGTCTGTAACATAAGGCTTCAACGAAATAGTCTCATAATTTTGTCTTTACATCGTTCCAAGAATGTGGTCTGTGTACACAACTGTCTATGACACATTGTTCATCACATAAACACTAATATGCTGTAAGGCCAGTAACTCAATAATTCCTTTTCGACGGTATAGTATTTTCTCTTGTGGGTGTTAAGTTTCTTTGCAAAGTAGCCAAATGGCCATCAAATTCCATCACCATCCTCCTGCAGAAGTACGGCTTCAATGTTTTTATCACTTGCATTGATTACAACTTTGAAAGGTATCAATTTTTTTGTAGCTAAAACTGGTGTAGTGGTTAATACTGTTTTTAAATTTTCAAATACCTCCTGGCATTGTTCTGTCCACCGAAAGTTTGTGTTCTTCTTCAGTAAATCTGTTAGCGGTGCCACCTTGCTGTTGATGTTTGGAGCAAACTTCCGGTAGTATCTGCTCAGTCACATAAATCAAAGCACCTATTTCTTTGCGGGTGATGGTGGATTTATTTTCAATGGCCTTCGTCTTGGTATTGCTTGGGGTCAACCTTTTATGACTGATGCTATGTCATAAGAATGTCACCTCTGCCTTCGCAAATTCTGTTTTCTTTAAGTTTATCATCAGTTTCACTTCCCATAATCATTCAAAGATCTCTGCCAACTGTCCCATGTGATCTTTTCATTACTCGCTAAAAATCATTTTTTTCATCCAGATCAACTGCACAGTTTGTTAAAACACACCTGTCCAGCATTCTATGTACAGTTCTCCAAACTTGCTATTGGGTATGAGTCCAATTTTGATACGGTGTTGACGTTCAGATAGTTCACACAAAATCGTTGATTCCATCAGGTTTGGCAACTAACACTATCAGTGAACTCCACTAACTCTGACTCAGGTAGAGGATATTTTCATTAAGCATCCTTCTAGATCACGGTGGCTGAAAGGATTCAGTCTGTAGAGATGTTGTTTTATTGAAACAGCATTCCCTACTTCCACCTTATGCACAATGACATTAGTCCTCCTCATTTTATTCCTGCATATGTCCTAATACTGCTGCAACAAACCTTTCCACTGAGTTTGATGCTCCTGAGACAGATAGTTCACTAACCTACCTGACTCCTCAAGGACTTGGTCATCCATTAATGTATTTTTAGGTACATCAACATTCATGACATGCGTATTTAATTCCTGATTCTTCAAGGCAGTAATTCACATCTGTTTCTCCAGTTTCCTGTCACTGTTATCATATGGTGTCAACATATTCACATGACAAACCTTATATATTTTTTTTTCCCATCTAGCACCTTTACCAGATAGTTTACCTGGCAGTCTTTTTTTTTCTTAATTTGATGGGCACCACTAAACCTGACTTTGAAAGGATCTCCTACCAATGGTAACAATACTAATATGCCATCGCTCCGGGAAAACGTCCTTCCCATCTAGCACCTTTACCAGATAGTTTACCTGGCAGTCTTTTTTTTTCTTAATTTGATGGGCACCACTAAACCTGACTTTGAAAGGATCTCCTACCAATGGTAACAATACTAATATGCCATCGCTCCGGGAAAACGTCCGAATTTTAGAGTTTTCATCTGCCGTCTATTTCATTCTATGCCATGCCCTCTTCAGGAGCTGGTTGGCTAACTCAACTACCCCATTTAATCACTCCCTC
>NC_057746.1:14747656-14756893 GCF_004010195.1 Chiloscyllium plagiosum | reverse complement strand
GCAGTCCCTCCTTTTATGTTGAAGCCACAGCTATTATTGTCAAAGGATTTGCAGGTTCTCACAGCTGATATCCCCTCTCTGCCTTTGCAGTTAAAGATGGAGTTTCTTTGGAATGAGGCAAGTAGGTAAGAACTGTCCAGAAAACAAACGGACTGGCTCAGACGTTCTGCTTAACTGGTGAGTACAATTAATCGGATGACTCAATATTTTGTTAGATGTTGCGTCCCTGACCTCCTGGCGTGATTCCATGAATGAGGCATTTTCACAGAGACCCGTTGAGGTGAATGCATCACAACACCACCGTCTCTCTCGAGGCTAACTGCGCATGAAACTCCCTTCCAGGTCAATGAGCTTGCAATTTCATGAAGTGCTTTAGTCTCAAAATGTTGTGTTTTGTCCACAACTTTTTCTGATCTTCCAAAGCTTTGAATTGCCGTTAAAATTTTGTAATAATTCGCAATCGTTAATTTAGACGCACTTATTTTTTTTCAAAGTTTGAGTTTGAACGGAAGTAACAGCGCTCAGATCTATTTAATTATTCAAACATATTTAAAAATCTTTCTTTTCAACGTTTGTTTTCACTGAGCGAAGTAATTTTATTTTTACTGGTGCATCTTTCATAATAGGGCTTGTGAGGACCGAATAGCCTGGCGGCCCCCTAACAGGAGGTATGTGGTCGTACAGGGAATGTATCAGGAACTAATGAGGACGAGGATAAAACGGACGCATATTTATCAAACGTGACTTAAATCTTCACGGAGATTGGAACAGTCAAGTTAACACAGGAAACAAAAATGAACAATTCATATAGTGTATTCAGGATGTTTTCCTCGGACAACATGTTAAGGTCCAAACCAGGGATCAGGTTATTTTGGATTCATAAAGGGCAATAAATGATCTCTGAATAAAATATCCCCGAGGAAACAGTGTTTTGATTTCAGATTGAGAGTGAAAACTTTCGATCAGAAACAATCAGGCTAAATATGAATAGATCAATTTTTTTAAAAGTGAGAACATAGTTAGCAGGTGTCAATGCGAAAAATATGAATGGAGAACAATGGCAGAAGGTTAACAAAATACTTTATGTCTCATAATATAAAACTGAGTGAGAAAGAAGAAATCATGGAGGGAATTCCCGAAGTGTAATTAACCAGGAAAGCTATGGATAACATCCAAATTAAGGAGGGGGGTGGGGGGAACAAAACGATTCGTGATAAACCTGTAAGTTCTAGGATGATTCATATTTAAACTCAAATGCCAACATTAAATTATTCATATGAGACTGTAGCAAATAAGGCAACAGGGGATAATTCAAAAAGCTAACTCGGGAAGATTTACTTAGGCTGTAAGTCATACCTATTAAAGGAAAGCAGCGATTTTATGCACATATTTTGGTTCTTGCTTCCCAATTCAACTAAAGGTGCGAGGCAACATCCGGTCACTTGTTTTTTCGCCAATGGCTCGAGGGTACTCCGCTTGTAATTTGAAAGAATATGACGTCAAACCTCATGCGCCCCTTGGTCAGTGAAAGCTGTCATTTGCACATACTAAGCCACAACGTCCAGCAGGATCAATGACATTATTATTTCTAATTGGTCAAGGTTAGGCAAAGTTTATTGCTAGCTGGTTTCAGAGATTCGTGATCAATCAATATTTCCCTCTTGAGTGCAATAGGCATCTCCCAATGAGTTGCGAAAGTTGTGAATTATCTATGTCCCCATTCTCATCATTATTTTTTGTCTCTGTCATTTTCCAAAGATAAGAAGGTAGTTTGACATTTTGCTACCTTGTCGCAGAAGGCAAAAGGAGGCATTTAATGTCAGGACTCAAGGAAAGATATTCTGTAGCTGATATCTCAATCTTCGCTAAATTTAGCGAAAAATCCCATGAAATCAGACACTTATGTACCAGTAGCGTATTTCTTTTGCTTTGCCTCAGCTCTGTTTGAACTTTAATGGCAAATTTATCGCAGACGGTTAAAAGAAATCTAAATAACAAAAAAAAACAATGATGTAGAAGGTGTAATAAAGGATTATACAATTCCAAAATTAAGCATATTTTTACAAAGTCAACTTTAATACAAATGTTGAATTTACTTAATTGTTAAAATAAATTGGTAGACGGAGTCAGCTGTGATTATGATTTCTTGGTAAGGTTTAAAATGTGAGTTTACTAATTTTACCTGAACAAAATTTGAATTCTGAATCTGAATTGTGTATAAGCTAAAGGGAGACCTCTCACCTTTCTAGCTGTGCATCCATAATATTAGATTGTTGCGTTCACTCAGATAAGGTTAAGCAAAGTCACATGATGCGACAACACCAAGATCTGCCGGCTGTCATAAGTTGAATAACTTAGCTTGGTCAATGAACATATTTTATATGATTAGAATAAGTTAAGTCAATCTTGATATATTATTTCCTCTAATTCGCCTACAAACAGGGGATTAGACCTGTTTATTTACTTACAAAGGGTGATCAACAAATACTAAGCAGGGAGAACATAAAGTTTCAGAGTAAACTTGCAAGTGATATCAAGATGGACAAGAGTTCGTTCAATGCACAATCATGAATGGTTCTATTTCTAAAATGGGATTTACAGAGTCTTATATGGATTAATGCAGTTTTGAGCAAAATAAAATGTAATTCTGAAAAAACAAATTCACCCCATAAACTTACATGTGTGTGCAAGTAGGAAAGGCAATGAATATGCGTGTGTGAGTGTGTGCTTGTGGGTATGAGCACATGTGATAGAGTATGTGTATGTATATATGTGTGTGTAAGCTTGGTTAAGTGTGTGAGGGTGTGATGGAGTTTATACCTGTGAGAGGGTGCGGGCGTGGGTGTGAGTGATGGAGGGGGTGTATATGTCCGTGTATGAGAGAGAGCATGTGTTCGAGAGAAGGTCTGCATGGGTGCGTAAGTATGTATGAGCGAGTGAGAGAGAGAGAGAGTGAGAGTTGATAGCGCAGTGGGGTCACCTGTAGTGTTTTGATCTAATGTCCACAAATAGGATCTTAGCAAGGCAGCATTAATTGTCATATTTTTATTGTCCCTTTGGACCTCTCATGCAGCCTCTCTCTGAGCAAATGCAGTCCCTTTTTACTATGGTGAACTCACAAATGCTATGGAAGCATTTCCAAGTTCTCACTGTTGATGTCCGCTGTCTGTCTTAACACTTCCAGACGGAGTTATGTTGAAATGAGACAAACAGGTTAGCACTTTCCAGAAAATAAAAGGGACTGGTACAGATCTTCTGCTCAATTCCTTACTGCAATTAAACGGAGGACTCAATACTTCCTTAGATTTTGCGTCCCTCACCTCCTGGCATGATTCCAGGTGTGATGCATTATCGGAGGGATCCATTGAGGGGAATAAATATCAACACTAAAGTCTATCTTGGTGCAAACTGCTCAGAACATTCCTTGCACCCCACTGCACTATCCACTCTCTCTCACTCTCATACACACACACGCTTATACATGCTCATGCACACATGCAGACCCTTTCTCACACACTTACTCCCTCTCATACACTCACATAAATAACAACGGTACAGTCTCTGTTGGTGCAAACTGCTCAGAACATTCATGTCAAGGTTAACGAGTTTGCAGTTTTATGAGGTGATTTAATCTCAAGGTATGTTGTTTTCTTCAGCATGTTTTCTAATATCCAAAGACTTTAATTGCTGATAAACATTTGTAATAAGTCGCAATCGCTCAGTAGGAAGCACCTGATTTTTTCATCAATGTTACGCAGAAGTCCTTGCTCTCCTTTATATAGTTCAGATCTATTTAATCAGCTAAATGTATTTAGAATTCTTTCTTTTCAATGAGTGTTTTCACTGAGTGAAGCAACATTTTTTATCTGTTGCATCTTTCGTACTAGGGCTTATGAGGGATGAACAGGCTGTTGGCTCCCTAACTGTAGCTATGTGGAAGGGCAGAGAATATCTCAGGAGATAAGGAATACAAAAATAAAAAAGGATGCATATCAATTATGGGTGACTTTAATCTTCAAGGAGACTGCGAAAGTCAAATTAGCAGGGAAAACAAGAGGACGAATTCGTACAGTATATTCAGGACATTTTCCTAGGACTACACGTTAGGGTCCCAGCCAGGAATCTGGCTCTTTAAGATGGTAAGAAGTAATGAGGCAGGCTTAATAAATATTCTCAGAGTACGAGATCTCGGAAGCAGGCAGCATAACAGAAAGGATTTAGCATTCAGATCGAGAGTGAGAAAGTTGGATGAGAAACAACCAGGCTAAACTTAATTACACTAATTAAAACTGAGTGAGAGCTGTGGCAATGAGAACAAGAAAATTGAAGAACAATGGCAGACGTTCAAGAAAATAATTTATGTTAGTGAAAAGGAATAATGCAGGGAAAGCAATTTGTGAAGTGTGCTTAACAAGGAAAGTTAAGGACAGCATCCAGGATAATTACAGCTGCAACATCACTTCACGATTCTTGAATTCAATCCCTCTGCTAATGAACGATGATACTCCATAGGCCTTCTTACAAACTCTATCCACCTGAGTGGCAACCTTCAAAGATCTATGTACATAGACCCCAAGATCCCTCTGTTCCTCCACCTGACTAAGAACCCTACCATTAACCCTGTATTCCGCATTCTTATTTGTTCTTCCAAAATGGACAACCTCACACTTGGCAGGGTTGAACTCCATCTGCCACTCCTCAGCCCAGCTCTGCATCATATCTAAGTCCCTCTGCAGCCGACAACAGCCCTCCTCACTGTCCACAACTCCACCTATCTTCGTATCATCTGCAAATTTACTGACCCACCCTTCGACTCCCTCATCTAAGTCATTAATAAAAATTTCAAACAGCAGAGGACCGAGAACTGATCCCTGCGGAACTCCACTTGTAACTGGGCTCCAGGCTGAATATTTACCATCTACCACCACTCTCTGACTTCGACCGGTTTTGTAATATCCAAAGTCTTTAATTGCTGATAAACATTTGTAATAAGTCGCAATCGCTCATTTGGAAGCACGTGATTTTTTCATCAATGTTACGCAGAAGTCCTTGCTCTCCTTTAAATAGTTCAGATCTATTTAATCAGCTAAATGTATTTAGAATTCTTTTTTTCAATGAGTGTTTTCACTGAGTGAAGCAACATTTTCTAGCTGTTGCATCTTTCGTACTAGGGCTTATGAGGGATGAACAGGCTGTTGGCTCCCTAACTGTAGCTATGTGGAAGGGCAGAGAATATCTCAGGAGACAGGAAATACAATAATAAATAAGGAAGCATATGAATTATGGGTGACTTTAATCTTGAACGAGACTGCGAAAGTCAAATTAGCAGGGAAAACAAGAGGACGAATTCATACAGTGTATTCAGGACATTTTCCGATGACAATATGTTAGGGTCCCAGCCAGGAATCTGGCTATTTAAGATAGTAAGAAGTAATGAGGCAGGCTTAATAAATATTCTCAGAGTACGAGATCTCGGAAGCAGTGCGCATAACAGAAAGGATTTAGCATTCAGATCGAGAGTGAGAAAGTTGGATGTGAAACAACCAGGCTAAACTTAATTACACTAATTAAAATTGAGTGAGAGCTGTGGTAATGAGAACAAGAAAATTGAAGAACAATGGCAGACGTTTAAGAAAATAGTATATGTTAGTGAAAAGGAATAATGCAGGGAAAGCAATTTGTGAAGTGTGCTTAACAAGGAAAGTTAAGGACAGCATCCAGGATAATCAATATTTAAACTCAAATCCCAAAGTTATAATTTTCCTTTTAAGACTGTAGCAAGTAAGGTAACAGGAGATAATCTAGTTCAGTAACTCAGGAAGATTTACTTCGGTTATAAGCAGTGCCTCAATTTTATGTGCATATTTTGGTTCTTACTTTCCAATTCAGCTTCGGTCACAAGCCAATAACGTGTTTTTATCCAATGCATCAAGGATTTTCCACTTGAAATTCGAAGCAATATAACATCAAACCTCATGTGCTCCTTGGTCATTTAAAGCTGCAGTCTCTTCACACTTTCCAATCCACAACCGACAACAGAATCTATTAGCTGTTTATTTCTAAATGCCCAAGTTTGGGCGAGGCTATAGTTTATTTGGGTTGGGGGATTCATAATCAATCCATAATGAGCTCGTGGTGGTGATGGGCATTGACTAATATTAACGCCTGATAGGTACCTAAAGTTGTAAATTACCCTTGAGCTCATACCCTTCATTAACTTCTGTTTTTGTTCCTTTCCAGAAATAACAGAATAGTTTTAACTGCTATTCACCTAATCATAAAGAAAAAGCATGGCATTTGCAGTTTGAACTCAGAGATTGATACCCTGGACCTCATGTCTCGGGCGTCGCTCAATTTGTCCAAATTCTCATTAATTCAAACACATAGCTTATTTCCTTCAGTCTTGCTTCTTCTGTGTTTGAATACTAGGAAAACCTTACAACTTAGCGAGTTATACTTCTAAGGTAAATCTATTACTGAAGTACTAATAGCAAATATACTTAACTCAAAAATTATTATATGCTAAAGTCGAAAAGATTACATAATCACAAAATTAAGCAGTTTTTTTTACAAAGTTAACTTTGTCAGAAATATTAAACTTATTTTAAAAATAAATCAAGCTGGTACTTGATACAGTTGTGATTATTATAGATCAGTCGAGTATTTCTTTGGATTTTGGTTCTGCTGTGTTTGAATATCAGAAAACATTTTCATGTTACACTTTATAATCTAATGGCAAATATATTGCAGATCAAAAAAATCCAAACTCAAAAATACTAATTGAAGAAATTATTATACCAGCTGTGATTATTATTTCTTGGTAAGGGCTAAAAGCTGAGACTCGATTCACTGTCCTCTCGAAAATTGGAAGTGTGAATCAGAGCGACACGTTCGTTAAACAGAAGCCCCTTATCCTTGCAGCTGTAATTCCACAATATTACATTATTGTCTCCGCTCTGTTCATGAAGCTATGATGCAATTGAAATATAGCTATGCAAAGTCACATGATGTGACTGCACCAAGATCTGCTTTGGCTATCGTTGAGCTGAATAATGTAAACTTACTTTGGTCAATGAAAGTATTTTATGTAATTATAACTAAGCTAAGTCAGTCTACATATGTTAGTCTTTTCTACTCCGCCTACAAATCAGAGGACTAAGATAGTTTAAAAACAAAAACTATGAACAAAAAAAAGTACACCTGAGAATATAAGATTTCCGAGTAAAATTGCAATTATTATCAACATGATTAGCAAGAATTTCTTTCAATGGAAGGCAACCTGATTGTAGCTTCGTTCGAGAATTTAGCTGGGGAAATAGCAATGGAAAATTAGGGAATAACTGATGAATGAAATCAAGGCTTTACATCAGTTTGAATTGTAGAAATTATTGATTACATTCCAAAAATATTGAAGAATCGTGGGGTAAAAGTGGAAGATTAAATACATGTGATATTTAGTCCTGGAGAATAAATGCCATAGAAATTAATGTGATTTGAAGCAGACCAATAGCATGGACAAGATATGATGGATTTCAGAATAGTAAATACGTTGGAAAGAACAGATATGGCTGATCCATTGGACGTAGTCTTCCAAGACTCCAAATGCTGGAAAGAGACCAGAGGTTTGGAAAACTGACAGCGTATAGTCATTGGTCACACTGAAGGCCGCAAACAGAAGCTAACTATGCCAAGTAACTTAACATCTATTGTGGAGAACATTTTAGAGTTTAACATAAATCTGATAAGAACGTTTAGAAATACACAACATGATCATGCAAAGTTAGTATGTTTTCTTGAAGAGGAAATCATGACGGACAATTGTTTTATAATTCATTGAGACAATTAGTTTAATATCTTTAAATTCCTTGAAGGTGTTTGATAAGGTATCAGTTATGTAAACAATCTTATACCCCCTCCCATGATCAATATTTTTTCCTCCTGTCCGAATTCAAGTGCAGATTCCCAATGTTCCACAACTACTTAAAGCCGTCCCGAAAAGAAATAGTGAATGCTACAGTGAATATCTCACACACTGGCCTGAATGAGTGCAACCAACTTTCTTTGTACACGCCCTCAACAATCTGAATCGTACATTCCCATTAGCTTTCTGGAAAATAACATGAAAAGTGTGTATGTGAGCTTACCCCGACGGGTTGCCAGCTGCATCGATGGGGCTTACACTGCCACAGGTACGTTACTTGAGAGGGAAAATGAAGGTTCGATTTAAGAGAAGAATCATCACGAACTTATCAGATTTACTCTCATGATAATGCTGCAAATGTTGCAACATTTGCTTCACGATTAGTTTCCTCTTGAGAAGATGGTGATGGTGTCAGATTTCTTTTGATGTCAATGGTAAGACGGGAGTTTATTTTCCTACCATCACTACAGTTGAGCCGCTGTGACGACCCCTTACCCAAGATAATTTGAAGGGGAGCGGGGGAGTCATTTGGAACCAATCGTCACAGTAAACAAATGTTGGAAATACACTGCAAGTAACTTCCTTCTCCTCTCCACATCTGGGTCAAGGCCATTCTTTCTCTCGCTATGAACCTTCAGTCCCTGACGGACTCAACTGGCGAGTACAATATGTCTAACAATCAGAACATGGGGCAACAAAATTAAAACATATGGGAGCAATGGGGTGAATCCCTTATCAAGCCAGTCAAATGCCATCCACCCAGGATATATGTAATAACTTTCCCTGTCATTGCAAATCCACAGAACATCGTTAACTACTTCCTCAGCTTCAAATGTAAAGTAAAAGGGGATGCCCTTTAAACAAAGCAAAATGTAAGTTGCTTTCGGAACCATACTTGCGTTTTTTTTTTTACCCAGTACAATACATTGTTTTCAGTTTCTGCCAACAAATGGCTACAAATTGATCAAAGGCGAAAGTGATGGTGAACTAGACCGAACATTCTGTGACTGCATAAGACAGCACAATGATAACACGACAGACAGGGGTGATGTTCAGAAAAGATACTGTGAAATAGTAAGAATGTATCCACCGCAGAATGGTTCCATTGATGATAACCATTAGATTCGCCATTCATATGTTCAAATAGTTGGAGAGGTCACGTCTTCCACGTGAAAAGACCAATATTGTCACTAAATTAACTGGAAGGAACAATGCAGAAAATGCAAAATTGAAGAGCGAGAGGCACATAGGTATCTGTAAGTATCAGAGCTAAACCCTCAGATAATAGTGCAATAGATGTATCAAAAAATCTTGAC
>NC_057746.1:14727982-14747156 GCF_004010195.1 Chiloscyllium plagiosum | reverse complement strand
TTCAGTTTTCCTTTTGTCCCCAGTTAAACCTAATTCTAACCCATTTGCTAATTCAGAAAGTATGACCTTCTTCTGTCTTTCTAAACTTTCTTAGCAAGTTTGGGAATCAATTTCAAACCCCATAATCTCTTTAGGAATCTTAAGAGCCATTTCTCTCAATTTTAATTTAACCAACCACAGGTAACTGAAGTTAAACAAATTGTCTCACCTCCGTTTTATAGAAAGCACTAATCATCAAATGTGTAAATCTGCTTAGATCTTTGGTACCCCCAAACCATTCAGATCTGTCAAAATCTCAGACTGGAGCTGTCTAAACCTGTCCAAATCACAGACCCGAGCACCCAAATGTTACAACGCGGCAGTGAAACCCTTTGTTATTTCAACAAAACACCCAGAAAGGTTCAGCACACCTCGTAATCTGTTAAAATATGAGTGACAGAAATTCCAACTTCCACTATATTTAAACAAAATAGTATCAATTTATTTCTTACCTCTGCAAAGTTAATTCCAACACATTAGAGACTGCTTATCAGTCGTATGATAGATGCTTTTTCAGCTGTCTGTGCAAAACAACACTCTCTCTATCTTCAAGGTACAGGACACACTTTCAACCTCATCACAGTCCACAGAGCCACCAGTTACAAGCAAGTTTGGTGTCTGTCTCAGTAATGGATTGAAAATGCAGATCTAATTGAGAATGATTGAATGACAATGAGATATCACTGATAACCTGTCATTATAATGAATGCCACTGGACCATGCAATATTACCAGTCACAGTAAAACTAATAAAGTGGGTAGGTTTAGACAACGTCAATGGTCATAATCACTTACCAGGGATACCAACGAGAGCAAGAATCGTGTAGTATATTTTCATTACGCTGTAAAATATTTCAAATTTTCTTCAAATTCTCATTTGTGCCGTGATGTATTCTGTAACGCCACACGCAATCTCTATGAACTAAGTTCTGAGGTGATGAATGCACAGTCTTTAATTTAAGTCCCGTGGTATCTCCTTGAGCTATTACCATGACATCATTCAACTTCACTTTGTTTTGAAAAAACTCTCTGTTAATAAAGACAGTACTGAGAATACAGCCAGTACTGAGGTTGGATCGTTAAACTGTAAGCAGTTAATGATGTGTCAGGTTACAACGGGATATAGATAAGCTGCAGAGCTGGGCAGAAAGGTGGCAAATGGAGTTCAATGTAGATAAGTGTGAGGTGATTCACTTTGGTAAGAGTAACAAAAAGAGGGGTACTGTGCTAATGGTCGGATAATTGGTAGTGTGGATGAGCACAGGGATCTTGGTGTCCATGTACACAGATCTCTGAAAGTTGCCACCCAGGTAAATAGTGCGGTGAAGAAGGCATATGGCGCACTGTCTTTTATTGGTAG
Organism: Chiloscyllium plagiosum; assembly: GCF_004010195.1. NCBI lineage: Eukaryota > Metazoa > Chordata > Chondrichthyes > Orectolobiformes > Hemiscylliidae > Chiloscyllium > Chiloscyllium plagiosum. The sequence continues at coordinate 14,745,758 of NC_057746.1, read as the reverse complement.
AGGAATTGAGTTCCGGAGCCCTGAGGTAATGTTGCAGTTGTATAAGACTCTGGTGCGGCCGCATCTGGAGTATTGTGTGCAGTTTTGGTCGACATACTATATGAAGGATGTGGCGGTCCCATCACATTTTTGACTTATGTTTGGAGATAGTGGACAAGCTTTCAGATGTCGGGAAGTGAGTTGATCTTTGCAGAATTCCTAGCCTCTGATTTGTTCTTTTAGCCACTGTATTTACATGGTGAATCCAGTTTCTAATCAACTATAACGTCCTGGACGCTGACAGTGAGAAATCAGAAGGTCAAGTGGTGGTGATGGTTCGATGGTCTCTGTACGTGATAGTCATTGCCTGACATTTGCTTAGTGCAAACGTTACCTGTCACTGGTCAAACCAAACCTGGATATTATATTAGATTCGAATAGATTCACTACAGTGTGGAAGCAGGCCTAACAAGTCTACACTGACCCTCCGAAGAGCAACCCACCCTGACCCATTCATTCAACCCTGACTACTGCACCTAACACTATGGGCAACTTAGCTTGAGCAATTCACCTAACCTGAACATCTTTGTGACTGTGGGAGGAAACCGGGGCACCCGGAGGAAACCCACGCAGAGAATGTGCAAACTCCCCATAGACAGTTGCCTGAGGCAGGAATTGAACCCGGGTCCCTGGCGTTGTGAGGCAGCAGTGTTAACCGCTGAGCCGCCGTGCCGCCCTTATTGGCCAATGAATTTGAACATGAACTGCTTGATAGTACTGCAAACATTGGTGAACATATCCACTTTTGACTTATGCAGGGAATGACAGTGAAGAATGGTTGAAGATAGTTGGGCCCGGGATCTCCATAGTTGAGATGATTGACCTCAAACATCCATATAATCTTTCATTGTGCAAGATATGACTTCAATCAGTTGAATTTTATACAGGAGTATCTTCAAACAGTCGAAAAGGCCCCTTGTATTTAGCAACAACGAAAGTGAAGAACAAAATGAAGAAAAGCCACACATAATGTGCTGAAGAAGACCCATTTTGGAATGGAAAATTTCACTGTATTTTTGCACAGATGGTGCCAGACATGGTGAATTTCCCGAGTATTCACGGTCTTTGTTAAAGAAAAGCTTTGTTTGCTTCTGCGACCAAACAGACACCTTTGCCTATTTGCCCAACCATCTTTATACTCAACAAGTGATCACTGCAGATCATCAGTACTGTTGGAACTGAATTCAATTGAACCGTGCCTGGCTGGCTATACCCAATGCTTTGCTCCGCTATCATTTTGGAGCTGATGTTCCTCCTCCTCAATGACCCCACTTTTCTTTGCAAAGGAATGCCACCACTTCTCAGCACTTCAGACTCCTTCACATCTCCTTCTCGTCTGCTTCAGTTGTGCATAACTCAGCCTGCTAGCACATCACGCAGGATAATCTATAGGAAGTTTGCTGAAATGGTCCCTTACACAGATGCAAGTATTGGAGCGTCATCTTCAACATTCCTATGATCTGCTCTACAATGCCCCTGATCGAAGAAAGCCATGCATTGCACCTGCAGTCACAATCCAATAGGGGTAATATGTTGTGGGCGGCACGGTGTCACAGTGGTTAGCACTGCTACCTCACAGCTCCAGAGACCCGGGTTCAATTCTCGACTCAGGTGACTTACTGCGTGAAGTTTGCACATTCTCCCCGTGTCTGCGTGGGTTTCCTCCCACAGTCCAATGATGTGCAGGTCAGGTGAATTGGCCATGCTAAATTGCCCGTAGTGTTAGGTAAAGGGGTAAATGTAAGGGAATGGGTGAGCCGTGCTTCGGCTGGTCGGTGTGGACTTATTGGGCCGAAGGGCCTGTTTCCACACTGTAAGTAATCTAATATTGGAGACATCAGATCTCGCTGGAGAGGGTAATATTGGTCTCCGAGTAACTATCTTGTAATGTATATAGCTCTTCACAGCCTAATATACTTCTTAGTACAGTAAAGCATGGCATACTCGAGCAAGGAAACATATTCCAATGAATTGTTTAGCACAAATGCAAGACTGTACGTGCTAAACAATTCATAATCGCTTAATCCCTATGCTCCTGTACACCTCACAAATTGGACATCATCTGAAAGACAGAATTGCATGGAAGGTTATACTCGTAAAAGCAGTTCCAAAATATTGTACAGCCGATGAGAATGTGGGTTCTCTGTGTGAGTTATGTTCTGCATGTGCCACTTTTAAGGTCTTCTGCTATCACTTGTACTTCACAGAAATGACAAACTTCAATCTTCAATGACCAATGCCGTTGTCAAGAATTCTTGTGAAAAGGACTCCATACCTCAGACAACAGGATACAATGCATGTTACATGCAGTTTATGATGAATACAAATGACTTCAATCCATACAGGATGTAATGCAAGATGAGTGCTTCATATATATTTGTATAATTGACTCCAGAATTTGAATATTGAACTGGTGGCAAGTGGATTTTGATCTGTGTGTATGAGCGGGTTGATAATTCATTTCAGGGAGCCATGGTTTTTACACCAGAATTTATGAGAGAGCAACTGCTGAAGTGATAATGAAATTTGTTTCCACTGTGAATGTTTTTACAATCAAAAAGTGTAAGCATTGAATAGTATTATCATCCTTCAAGTTTAGAACACTGACAACTTGATTTTCTTTATGTTTGTTTCGGAGGAATTCCATCCACTAGATACATTTTAGCTTAATTTTGAAGAAAACCTGATTGAGCTTTGTTGTGTACAGCGTCTCCAGTAGAAATGAATTTGTTTCGATTAGTTATGAACTAACTGAAATAAAACAAAAAATATGAATGCTGGAGTTTTGAAACATAAGTAGAAATTGCTGGCAAGGGTTAACAGGTCGGGCAGCATCTCTGGCAAGAAATCAGAATTAATATTCCGCCAGCAATTTCTGTTTCGTTATAGAAGATGTAAATGTTTTAGTTTGAAAACTCCAGAGCACAAATATCGTCAGAAAAATGAATGGTTTAATTTAAAGTGAGGTTGATTGAAGCTGAATTATGTAAATAGTCAAGGAAAAAGCAATTTATCTGTCAAATCAAATAATTAAAAGAAACAGTTAAGCCAAATCTACACAATGTGATTAAGTAGGAAACTGTATATGGTAGCTGAATTATAGCAATTGAATGGTGTTAGAAATAGATTATTTGCCACATGTTTTGAATTCTTTGAAATTATGATTATATGGGAGTAGCTTGGATATGACGATGTGAAAGTGCCTGATTAATGCAATAGTCCATTGAAGAGGCTTAAACTACTCACAAGTAGAACCTGCATTCTCAGATGAAGGGAAAATATTTAATCCTCCCATTTGTGGAGGGGTCACAAACTTGTTCCATTTCTGTTGTATATTTACAATTTGCATAAAAATGGAAGGCAATTTACGTCACACATGGCACAATGTCACAATATCAGCCTGGTAATGAACAGCCTGTCAGAAATTACATGTTCCCTTCTTCCTAGCACTCCCTGCCAATACTATCAGGACTGAATTTTCAACTATTCCTACGCACCTATTTGACCTCAAAGCCTGAAAGACTGACGTTGTCATCTGAGCCCTAGTACCTATGTTTAGTCACGCTAACCACCATTGCTTGCGTTCTCTCCCTGTCAAGGCCAGGATGATGTTGATTATCAAAAACAACAGCGCCCCTAACACGTCTTTGACCCATGACACAAGTGACGATCTGGTCACACCATATTCTCATCTACTTCGAAGAAACGGTCAGCTACTTGTTTACATGGAATATATCTAGATGTGCCTCAATAACAAGCATTAATAATGTATCCAAGGCCGTTTGGGGAAGAGAATCACCATAACTCTGCGTTAAATGAGCAAGTACTCCATTTTAAACACATTGACGCCTAATTCTGGACTCTGCGATAAAATAACTATTCCTGTGCACATCTCCCCTGTCAAGATTCCATACGATTTTATCTGTTGCAATAAAGGCATGTCTTATTCTTTTAAATTCCTAAGGTTACATCCTTGATCTGTTCAACTTTTCCTTGGAAGATAAACTGCTCCTTCCATGAACAAGGCTAGTAACCCATCCGTGAATTGCTTCCCGTGCTCTAAACTATTCTTAAATCAGATGCCCAAACCTTCACACAGCGCTCCAGTGGTCTCACATTCCGCAATATAACCTAAACGTAACACTCCACAAAACTCCCACTTTTGCATTCAATTCTTCCCATGATAACTAATAATATTCTAATGGGCCTCCTAATTAATTTCGGTAACTGCGCATTACTCTTTTCTGATTCAAAAACGAACACAGCAAGACTTGTCTGCATTTCAGACTGCTGCAATCTGTCATCATTAACTCAATACGGATCTTTCTCTTCTTTCTGCCGAAAAAGAAAATTTCACTTTTTCTGACTTCACACTCCATCTCGAGATTGTGGTTCTGGAAAAGCACAGCATCCGAGGAGCAGGAGAATCAACGTTTCCGGCATAAGCCCTTCCTCAGGAATGCTTCAGATATTCCGATGAATTCATTACAACAAATGCTGAATTCATTAGCACAAAATGATTCCCAATGAAGAGATTTTACCCGAAACTTCGATTCGGATGCTCCCTGACCTGCTGTGCTTTTCCAGCACCGCACTCTCAACTCTGATCTCCAGTATCTGCAGTCCTAACTTTCTCCTCCTTTACACACCATCTGTCAGACCTTTGCCTACCCATTGAATCAATCTGAATCACTTTGTAGCCACCTTCCATGGTCTGTAAAACTTACTTTCCTACCTGCATTTGAACAAGCGTTTCAAGCAGCAACCAGTCGATAGCTTCAGATTTGTTTTAGACCTGATGCCCATAAATAGGTTAATGGCAGGGCAACGTTAATTGTCAAATTCCTATTGTCCCTTTCTATCTCTTAGGCAGACTTTATCTGAGGCAAAAGCAGTCCCTCCTTTTATGTTGAAGCCACAGCTATTATTGTCAAAGGATTTGCAGGTTCTCACAGCTGATATCCCCTCTCTGCCTTTGCAGTTAAAGATGGAGTTACTTTGGAATGAGGCAAGTAGGTAAGAACTGTTCAAAAAACAAACGGACTGGCTCAGACGTTCTGCTTAACTGTTGAGTACAATTAATCGGATGACTCAATATTTTGTTAGATGTTGCGTCCCTGACCTCCTGGCGTGATTCCATGAATGAGGCATTTTCACAGAGACCCGTTGAGGTGAATGCATAACAACACCACCGTCTCTCTCGAGGCTAACTGCGCATGAAACTCCCTTCAAGGTCAACGAGCTTGCAATTTCATGAAGTGCTTTAGTCTCAAAATGTTGTGTTTTGTCCACAACTTTTTCTGATCTTCCAAAACTTTGAATTGCGGTTAAAATTTTGTAATAATTCGCAATCGTTAATTGAGACGCACTTATTTTTTTGTTCAAAGTTTTGAGTTTGAACGGAAGTAACAGCGCTAAGATCTATTTAAGTATTCAAGCATATTCAAAAATCTTCCTTTTCAACGTTTGTTTTCACTGAGCGCGGTAATTTTATTTTTACTGGTGCATCTTTCATAATAGGGCTTGTGAGGACCGAATAGTCTGGCGGCCCCCTAACAGTAGGTATGTGGCCGTACAGGGAATGTATCAGGAACTAATGAGGACGAGGATAAAACGGACGCATATTTATCAAACGTCACTTTAATCTTCACGGAGATTGGGATAGTCAAATTATCACAGGAAACAAAAATCAACAATTCCTATAGTGTATTCATGGATGTTTTCCTCAGACATGTTAAGGTCCAAACCAGGGATCAGGTTATTTTGGATTCATAAAGGGCAATGAGGCAGGTTTAATAAATGATCTCTGAATAAAATATCCCCGAGGAAACAGTGTTTTGATTTCAGATTGAGTGTGAAAACTTTCGATCAGAAACAATCAGGCTAAACATAAATAGATCATTTTTTTTAAAGTGAGAACATAGTCAGCAGGTGGCAATGTGAAAAATATGAATGGAGAACAATGGCAGAAGGTTAACAAAATACTTTATGTCTCATAATATAAAGCTGAGTGAGGAAGAATAATTCAAGGAGGGAATTCCCGAAGTGTAATTAATGAGGAAAGCTATGGATAACATCCAAATTAAGGGGGCGGGGCGGGGGGGGGGGGGGGCGGGGGAGGGGGAACAAAACGATTCGTGAAAAATTTGTAAGTTCTAGGATGATTCATATTTAAACTCAAATGCCAACATTAAATTATTCATATGAGACTGTAGCAAATAAGGCAACAGGGATAATTCAAAAAGCTAACTCGGGAAGATTTACTTAGGCTGTAAGTCATACCTATTAAAGGAAAGCAGCGCTTTTATGCACATCTTTTGGTTGTTACTTCCCAATTCAACTAAAGGCGCAAGGCAACATCCGATCACTTGTTTTTTTCCCCAATGGCTCGAGGGTACTCCGCTTGCAATTTGAAAGCATGTAACGTCAAACCTCATGCGCCCCTTGGTCAGTGAAAGCTGTCATTTGCATATACTAAGCCACAACCTCCAGCAGGATCAATGACATTATTATTTCTAATTGGTCAAGGTTAGGCAAAGTTTATTGCTAGCTGGTTTCAGAGATTCGTGATCAATCAGTATTTCCCTCTTGAGGGCATTGGGCATCTCCCAAGGAGTTGCTAAAGTTGTGAATTATCTATGTCCCCATTCTCATCATTAATTTTTGTCTCTGTTACTTTCCAAAGATAAGAAGGTAGTTTGACATTTTGCTACCTTGTCACAGAAGGCAAAAGGAGGCATTTACTGTCAGGACTCAAGGAAAGATATTCTGTAGCTGATATCTCAATCTTCGCTAAATTTAGCGAAAAATCCCATGAAATCAGACACTTATGTACCAGTAGCGTATTTCTTTTGCTTTGCCTCAGCTCTGTTTGAACTTTAATGGCAAATTTATCGCAGACGGTTAAAAGAAATCTAAATAACAAAAAAAAACAATGATGTAGAAGGTGTAATAAAGGATTATACAATTCCAAAATTAAGCATATTTTTACAAAGTCAACTTTAATACAAATGTTGAATTTACTTAATTGTTAAAATAAATTGGTAGACGGAGTCAGCTGTGATTATGATTTCTTGGTAAGGTTTAAAATGTGAGTTTACTAATTTTACCTGAACAAAATTTGAATTCTGAATCTGAATTGTGTATAAGCTAAAGGGAGACCTCTCACCTTTCTAGCTGTGCATCCATAATATTAGATTGTTGCGTTCACTCAGATAAGGTTAAGCAAAGTCACATGATGCGACAACACCAAGATCTGCCGGCTGTCATAAGTTGAATAACTTAGCTTGGTCAATGAACATATTTCATATGATTAGAATAAGTTAAGTCAATCTTGATATATTATTTCCTCTAATTCGCCTACAAACAGGGGATTAGACCTGTTTATTTACTTACAAAGGGTGATCAACAAATACTAAGCAGGGAGAACATAAAGTTTCAGAGTAAACTTGCAAGTGATATCAAGATGGACAAGAGTTCGTTCAATGCACAATCATGAATGGTTCTATTTCTAAAATGGGATTTACAGAGTCTTATATGGATTAATGCAGTTTTGAGCAAAATAAAATGTAATTCTGAAAAAACAAATTCACCCCATAAACTTACATGTGTGTGCAAGTAGGAAAGGCAATGAATATGCGTGTGTGAGTGTGTGCTTGTGGGTATGAGCACATGTGATAGAGTATGTGTATGTATATATGTGTGTGTAAGCTTGGTTAAGTGTGTGAGGGTGTGATGGAGTTTATACCTGTGAGAGGGTGCGGGCGTGGGTGTGAGTGATGGAGGGGGTGTATATGTCCGTGTATGAGAGAGAGCATGTGTTCGAGAGAAGGTCTGCATGGGTGCGTAAGTATGTATGAGCGAGTGAGAGAGAGAGAGAGTGAGAGTTGATAGCGCAGTGGGGTCACCTGTAGTGTTTTGATCTAATGTCCACAAATAGGATCTTAGCAAGGCAGCATTAATTGTCATATTTTTATTGTCCCTTTGGACCTCTCATGCAGCCTCTCTCTGAGCAAATGCAGTCCCTTTTTACTATGGTGAACTCACAAATGCTATGGAAGCATTTCCAAGTTCTCACTGTTGATGTCCGCTGTCTGTCTTAACACATCCAGACGGAGTTATGTTGAAATGAGACAAACAGGTTAGCACTTTCCAGAAAATAAAAGGGACTGGTACAGATCTTCTGCTCAATTCCTTACTGCAATTAAACGGAGGACTCAATACTTCCTTAGATTTTGCGTCCCTCACCTCCTGGCATGATTCCAGGTGTGATGCATTATCGGAGGGATCCATTGAGGGGAATAAATATCAACACTAAAGTCTATCTTGGTGCAAACTGCTCAGAACATTCCTTGCACCCCACTGCACTATCCACTCTCTCTCACTCTCATACACACACGCGCGCATACATGCTCATGCACACATGCAGACCCTTTCTCACACACTTACTCCCTCTCATACACTCACATAAATAACAACGGTACAGTCTCTGTTGGTGCAAACTGCTCAGAACATTCATGTCAAAGTTAACGAGTTTGCAGTTTTATGAGGTGATTTAATCTCAAGGTATGTTGTTTTCTTCAGCATGTTTTCTAATATCCAAAGACTTTAATTGCTGATAAACATTTGTAATAAGTCGCAATCGCTCAGTAGGAAGCACCTGATTTTTTCATCAATGTTACGCAGAAGTCCTTGCTCTCCTTTATATAGTTCAGATCTATTTAATCAGCTAAATGTATTTAGAATTCTTTCTTTTCAATGAGTGTTTTCACTGAGTGAAGCAACATTTTTTATCTGTTGCATCTTTCGTACTAGGGCTTATGAGGGATGAACAGGCTGTTGCCTCCCTAACTGGAACTATGTGGAAGGGCAGAGAATATCTCAGGAGATAAGGAATACAAAAATAAAAAAGGATGCATATCAATTATGGGTGACTTTAATCTTCAAGGAGACTGCGAAAGTCAAATTAGCAGGGAAAACAAGAGGTCGAATTCGTACAGTATATTCAGGACATTTTCCTAGGACTACACGTTAGGGTCCCAGCCAGGAATCTGGCTCTTTAAGATGGTAAGAAGTAATGAGGCAGGCTTAATAAATATTCTCAGAGTACGAGATCTCGGAAGCAGTCAGCATAACAGAAAGGATTTAGCATTCAGATCGAGAGTGAGAAAGTTGGATGAGAAACAACCAGGCTAAACTTAATTACACTAATTAAAACTGAGTGAGAGCTGTGGCAATGAGAACAAGAAAATTGAAGAACAATGGCAGACGTTCAAGAAAATAATTTATGTTAGTGAAAAGGAATAATGCAGGGAAAGCAATTCGTGAAGTGTGCTTAACAAGGAAAGTTAAGGACAGCATCCAGGATAATTAATATTTAAACTCAAATCCCAAAGTTATTATTTTCTTTTTGAGACTGTAGCAAGTAAGGTAACAGGAGATAATCTAGTTCAGTAACTCAGGAAGATTTACTTCGGTTATAAGTAACACCTGTGAAAGCAGTGCCTCAACTTTATGTGCATATTTTGGTTCTTACTTTCCAATTCAGCTTCGATCACAAGCCAATAACGTGTTTTTATCCAATGCATCAAGGATTTTCCACTTGAAATTCGAAGCAATATAACATCAAACCTCATGTGCTCCTTGGTCATTTAAAGCTGCAGCCTCTTCACACTTTCCAAACCACAACCGACAACAGAATCTGTTAGCTGTTTATTTCCAATTGGCCAAGTTTGGGCGAGGCTATAGTTTATTTGGGTTGGGGGATTCATAATCAATCCATAATGAGCTCGTGGTGGTGATGGGCATTGACTAATATTAACGCCTGATAGGTACCTAAAGTTGTAAATTACCCTTGAGCTCATACCCTTCATTAACTTCTGTTTTTGTTCCTTTCCAGAAATAACAGAATAGTTTTAACTGTTATTCACCTAATCATAAAGAAAAAGCGTGGCATTTGCAGTTTGAACTCAGAGATTGATACCCTGGACCTCATGTCTCGGGCGTCGCTCAATTTGTCCAAATTCCCATTAATTCAAACACATAGCTTATTTCCTTTAGTCTTGATTCTTCTGTGTTTGAATACTAGGAAAACCTTACAACTTAGAGAATTATACTTCTAAGGTAAATCTATTACAGAAGTACTAATAGCAAATATACTTAACTCAAAAATTATTATATGCTAAAGTCGAAAAGATTATATAATCACAAACTTAAGCAGTTTTTTTTATTAAGGTAACTTTGTCAGAAATATTAAACTTATTTTGAAAATAAATCAAGCTGGTACTTGACACAGTTGTGATTATTATAGATCAGTAGAGTATTTCTTTGGATTTTGGTTCTGCTGTGTTTGAATATCAGAAAACATTTTCACGTTACACTTTATAATCTAATGGCAAATATATTGCAGATCAAAAAAATGCGAACTCAAAAATACTAATTCAAGAAATTATTATATCAGCTGTGATTATTATTTCTTGGTAAGAGCTAAAAGCTGAGACTCGATTCGCTGTCCTCTCGAAAATTGGAAGTGTGAATCAGAGCGATACGTTAGTTGAACAGAAGCCCCTTATCCTTGCAGCTGTAATTCCATAATATTACATTATTGTCTTCGCACTGTTCATGAAGCCATGATGCAATTCAAATATAGCTAAGCAAAGTCACATGATGTGACTGCATCAAGATCTGCTTTGGCTATCGTTGAGCTGAATAATGTACACTTACTTTGGTCAATGAAAGTATTTTATGTAATTATAACTAAGCTAAGTCAGTCTACATATGTTAGTCTTTTCTACTCCGCCTACAAATCAGAGGACTAAGACCGTTTAAAAACAAAAACTATGAACAAAAAAAATTACACCTGAGAATATAAGATTTCCGAGTAATATTGCAATTATTATCAACATGGATAGCAAGAATTTCTTTCAATGGAAGGCAACCTGATTGTAGCTTCGTTAGAGAATTCAGCCGGGGAAATAGCAATGGAAAATTAGGAAATAACTGATGAATGAAATCAAGGCTTTACATCAGTTTGAATTGTAGAAATTACTGATTACAATCCAAAAATATTGAAGAATCGTGGGGCAAAAGTGGAAGATTAAATACATGTGATATTTGGTACTGGAGAATAAATGCCATAGAAACTAATATGATTTGAAGCAGACCAATAGCATGGACAAGATATGATGGATTTCAGAATAGTAAATACGTTGGAAAGCACAGATATGGCTGATGCATTGGACGTAGTCTTCCAAGACTCCAAATTCTGGAAAGAGACCAGAGGTTTGGAAAACTGACAGCGTATAGTCTTTGGTCACACTGAAGGCCACAAACAGAAGCTAAATATGCCAAGTAACTTAACATCTATTGTGGAGAACATTTTAGAGTTTAATATAAATCTGATAAGAACGTTTAGAATTACGCAACATGGTCATGCAAAGTTAGTATGTTTTCTTGAAGAGGAAATCATGACGGAAAATTGTTTTATAATTCATTGCGACAATTAGTTTAATATCTTTAAATTCCTTGAAGATGTTTGATAAGGTATCAGTTATGTAAACAATCTTATACCCCCTCCCATGATCAATATTATTTCCTCCTGTCCGAATTCAAGTGCAGATTCCCAATGTTCCATAACTACTTAAAGCCGTCCCAAAAAGAAATAGTGAATGCTGTAGTGAATATCTCACATACTGACCTGAATGGGTGCAACCAACTTTCTTTGTACACGCCCTCAACAATCTGAATCGTACATTCCCATTAGCTTTCTGGATAATAATATGAAAAGTGTGTATGTGAGCTTACCCCTACGGGTTGCCAGCTGCATCGATGGGGCTTACACTGCCACAGGTACGTTACTTGAAAGGGAAAATGAAGGTTCAATTTAAGCGAAGAATCACCACGAACTTATCAGATTTACTCTCAGAGAACATCGTTAACGACTTCCTCAGCTTCAAATGTAAAGTAAACGGGGATGCCCTTTAAACAAAGCAAAATGTAAGTTGCTTTCGGAACCATACTTGCGTTTTTTTTTACATTGTTTTCAGTTTCTGCCAACAAATGGCTACAAATTGATCAAAGGAGAAAGTCATGGTGAACTAGACCGAACATTCTGTGACTGCATAAGACAGCACAACGATAACACGACAGACAGGGGTGATGTTCAGAAAAGATACTGTGAAATAGTAAGAATGTATCCACCGCAGAATGGTTCCATTGATGATAACCATTAGATTCGCCATTCACATGTTCAAATAGTTGGAGAGGCCACGTCTTCCACGTGAAAAGACCAACATTGTCACTAAATTAACTGGAAGGAACAATGCAGAAAATGCAAAATTGAAGTGTGAGGAACACAGAGGTATCTGGAAGGATCAGAGCTAAACCCTCAGATAATAGTGCAAAAGATGTATCAAAAAATCTTGACAAATGTAAACATTAAAAAGATTATTATTGATGTTGGCAATTAAAGAAGGTTACTGATGTGCAGATTTAAATTTTATTTAAACTGACAAATTAATTCAGCGACATTATATAAAGAAAATCAATCAAGGCATGGAGTTTCAACTTGTTTCAGTGGAAAAAAACTTAAAAACAGCAATTACAATAAATTCCTACAAAACAATTAAGGAAATTGGTGCAATTGAGATCTCTGTATTGGGCAAATGTTGCAAAATATTTTTCCCTGGAAATACGAACATTGAGGTTAGACCTATTAGAAGCCTGACTAAGTTCTGAAAGATATGCTAGGGTAGTCACAGGCAAGTTATTCCAGCAGTTGGAAACTAAAAGGAGATAGTGTTATTGCAAGACTTCTATTAAATAAATCTGGTCTACAGGAAGGGCAATGTCTTTAAGCAGAGAATGGTTAACATGTGAACCTCACTTTAACTTTGAGCAGTTATGGTGAATATTACAGGATTAATTGATGAAAAAGTAGCTAAGCACACGAAGTAGAACGCAATAGGAAAGTCTAGTAATTTGGCAAAGTAAAGATGGGTGAGAGAGATCTCATGCTCAATTACCTGATCCAATGCTGCTTACTCAATGCCATTTTAGGTAACCCGAACATTAAGGAAACACAGTCATCAGTTTACTTTTATTATTGCCGGTGCTGTATTTTTATTTATTGTAGTAATGTACAATCTATTTCAGTAAGAATGGTTTAAACACTTTGCTATTTACAAGGCACGGATTATCTCCGATTATATCAATGATGACCTCTATCAATATTGCCATGCTGTGAAGGTGCCGACATTGGACTGGACTGGACAAAGTCAAAACGCACACTACACCTGGTTATAGTATAAGTTTATTTGTGATCACAAACCTTTGGAGCCCCCGCTCTTTCCTCAGACAGCTATTGAGAGAGAATACATCGGAAGCAAAATTTATAAAGTTATAAATTCTCTGTCCGATATACTCTCTCTCATCAGTTGCCTGGGGAAGGAGCGGGTGGCCCAAAGCTTATGATTTCAAATAGAGCTGTTGGACTGTAATCCAGTGTCATGTGATCTTTGACTACATCAATGTAATTCAACATTGTGTGTCTTGCTGTAACGACATTTAATCACAATGCTTGCTACAGCTTAGGATGTGTTCATCTTTCGAACCACTAGGTAATTTCTGGTGTAGCAAATATTTATCAGAAAGAGAAGTCGACGATTCAACAACCACACCCTAATCTTCAGCCTCAATAACGGGCAAAGCATAAACTAAAACAGCAATCTCGATCGAATAATTTGAAGAAACGCGGGAAAAGAAAGTTATCATTTAACACCAAAACAATAGAAGTATTTGTTTTAACTATACTCAGGTTAAGAATAAGTCATAGCTCAGATTATTTGAAAGCAGTAATTGTACTGTACGGTTATTTCCCTGGAATAAATACTTTTCACCCGTTTCTGCCTGTGCAGATCAAGTGGAATGAGAAACAACTTTGCTCAATTTCAGATCACATGATAATTGTGAACCTGCCATTTTATATTCAGAAAAACAGGAGGCCATCCATGAATTGCAGGAATCTGTCACCTGAATGAAAATTGAAGCAACTTTTTCCATTGCAGTTATTGGCACATATTTAACATTATTCAATAATTACAGTGTAATTTGGTTAATGACGTTGTATGTATACCTGGTTTTGTGACACAGAAATCTACAATCAGTTAGTCGCAGAAGTACCTTTCTCTGTGCAGTATCTATAAGTTTGATGCTGCTGCGTGTAGTATTTCATTCAACCAATAGAGTGACAATCGAGAGAGCCATGAATCTGTCTCCGTAACGAATTGAAAATGCAGATGTCACTCACAAAATTTGAATGACAGCTGATATCACTGTCGAAAAATATGGAACTGGAAAAGCACAGCAGATTAGGCTGCATCCCAGGTGCAGGAGACTCGACGTTTCGGGCACAAGCCCTTCATCAAGACTTTGATATGACTGGTCAAGTGTCTCCATAACGGTGACCACTAGATCATGTAACATTACCAGTCACAGTAAATCCTGAAGCCAGGAAGATTAGAGAACGTCAATGTATATAATCACTTACTAGGGACAGCAATGACAGTAATAATTGTGTACTATATTTTGATTATACTGTGAAATGTTTCCATATTCTTCAAATCCTCACTTGTGATGTCAAATATTCTGTAATGCAACAGACAATCTCTACGAACTCTTTCTGAGGTGACGCATGCACGGAGCCTTAATTTATACTTAATTTGTAATCATTCAACTTTGCTTCACTTTGAAATACAGTTAGTTAACTCCCCGTGGTGATAGAATATACGGCTAGTACTAAGATTGAATTGTTAAAACGTAAGTAGTGATTAATTTTGACAATATCAATTAACTCATGGAAATTAGAAACGTTATTCTCCCAGATTTCGTTTTCATTATTCAAACACAGTCAGATCCATCAATATATCTCATGCTGTTCAATAGATCACTTCATTCTGCTGTATTTATTCAGTGAATGAAGTCAGAACTTGGATTGACCGCTGGGGACTGTTGTACTGCAATCGGCAATGTGACTGTCCATTTCAAGCGTGGTTAGTTGGTTGTAATATCTGTGTAATATCTGCTCTCAACTGCCATAGATATTCAAACTGATTTTATATTGAGAAAAGAATCCCATTAACAATATCCATCGAAGGATTCTCTGTACTGGTGCCTGATTCAGCTTTGCAAAATATTCCACAATATAACTTGATCACTCAGGGAGACCTCATGCCCACTTATGTTAGCATCTCAAGTTTATGTAGCTTCACAAAATAAACGATGCGCAGGCAAGGCAACTCGACACTTCAGAGTAAAGAGTTTGCAGACAAAAGTTCAAAAGGTGGTGATATTTGTTGATTAGATAAGCATTCATAACTATGAGGTGAGATGCGCTAATGGATGGATAATCAAACGAGACTATACGGGTAGAAACAAAACGACCACTAATGTGCCGGAGAACCCCAAACGCATGGAAACAGGTCGGAGAGTGAAGTAGGTAGGTAAGTCTCCAATAAATATAAAAACAATGAGACAATCTGGAATTTTAACTACTCTAATATTAACTGGGATAAGAATATTGTGAAAGGCAAAGAATGGACCCAAAATTAAAACGAATTAAGCAGTTTTTTTATTGTTTTGTCTAGTACATACTACCCCAATGTGCAAAGGGGTAGGAAAGATCTGGATTAATATGATTAAATGGGGCAAGTGAAAGTGGTATAAATAGAGAACACTTTCTTTTTTTCAAAATGTTCATGATTAAAGTAGATTTAGACTAGTTATGAAAAAAGACAAATGTTTACCCAGCATAAGATCTCTTATTTCGGAAAAGTCGAAGTGGACCAAGTTGAGGTGTAATTTGGTTAAAGTGATCCAGTGGAGCTACATAAAGGTTAGATCTGGGAGATCAGATGGAGGCAATAAAACAAAAGATAACGAAGTTTTAAATGTCTATCCTTTAATTAGAAAGGGTGGAAATAATAAACCGACAGACATGTGGCTGTCCAGCCACGACAGTGAAAGCACACGAAATACTTACAAAATGGCAAGTTTAAACCCACATTACAGTGGGCAGGGACCAAAGTATTCTTTTTGCAAAAAGTCGACCAGGGTTTTGCGTGTGTGTGTCAAGAAGGCTGTGCGTGATGAGATTCCTCAGCGTTCATTACTGGATTGCTTGCTCACTAAATAAACGAACTGTAAATCAGCAACAAACACAAAAATTGCTGCAAATCTCAGCACCTGTGGGGAGCAGCAGAGCTACTGTTTTGGCCCAGTGACACTTCTTCAGAAATGTTTTCATCCAGGCGGGAGAGGTACTTGGAGTGGCAGAGGAAAAATACCGATCACGTAGCGACTAAAGACATAATTAGAGAACAGGAAAAGGTTTCTGCTCAGGGAATATGAGCACCTACGGTTGCAATCAAAGATCAGAGAAAATATGGATTATTACCTGAGCCAAGATCAAATTGACAAACTGTCAACAAGGTTAAAGAGGTAAATGCATGGCTCAAAGATTAGCGCAGGAGAAATGGGTTTGAAATCATGGGACATTCATGCCATTATTGTTGAAAGAGGGAGCTTTTCCGATGAAATGGGTTCTACCAAAATCGTGCTAGGAACAGAGTCCTCCTGAATGGCATACGTGGCCCATGGATACTGCTTAAAACTAAACAGTATGGCGGGGAACGTCAATTGCATGCAAAATTATGGAACATGTCATGGCGGGGAGGGCTCAGCTGAGGTTAAAGTTTCTGAAACAAGTGATAGTTTAGAGAGCATGAAAAGGATCAAAAATCTAACCTCAAGTGCAGCAGATGAGCGGATGACTATGAAAATGGGAGTGGTCAACGCAGAGCTCAAGTAACAGTAAATAGGTGTACACAGTATACGAAACAAGATAAATTAACTTGTCGGTCAGATTGAAATTGGCGGGTATAATTCTGTGAGTGTCATAAACACATGACTCCAAGGGGATCATATTATCACCTTCAGAACTCTGGGGTGTAGTCCAACCAGCCCGGGTGAATCATGCACCTTCAGATCTATCAGAAGGAACTATCCGAGCAGGATGTCCTATTGGAAGGGCAGGCAGATGGATACAGGGGACGGGGCTGCCTTGTTAATAAGAAATAGAATCTGTATGGGCAGAGTTGGGGAACTGCAAAGGGAAAAAGAGACTGGTGGAAGTTGTGCACATGAACTAAAACAGGAAAGAGAAAAGGAATGCAAGAAAGGCACGATTACCACAATCATGTGGGACTTCAATGTGCAGGTGTATTGGGAAATTCAGGGTTGGTTGTCAGTCTGAGGGAAATAGATTTGTGGCGCGTCCACAGGATTCTTTTTGGATCAAAATGTGGTAGCCCCTACGTGGGAAGAGGCAGTTGTAGATTTAATGATATGCAATGATGCAGACTTGATTCGCTAGCTGAAGGTGGTGGAACCCCTGGGTTTAGTGACCATAATATGAGAGAATCCACCCTGGTTTGAGTGGGAGAAGTATAAGTCAGATGTATTAGAATTACATTGGAGGAGTTGATATAAACGGACTGGAAGAAACTGGGAAAATGGTAGAACAGCAATGGCAGGTGTTTCTCGAATGAATCCGGGAGACATAGCCAAAATTAATCCTCGGAAGAAGAATCAGAATATAGGGAGAATGGGGAAAACATGGCTGACAGGGGAAGTCAGGAGCAACATCAAGGCAAACGGAAAATCATGTGATGCTGTGAAGATT
>NC_057746.1:14711482-14727482 GCF_004010195.1 Chiloscyllium plagiosum | reverse complement strand
ATGTATTAGAATTACATTGGAGGAGTTGATACAAACGGACTGGAAGAAACTGGGAAAATGGTAGAACAGCAATGGCAGGTGTTTTCTCGAATGAATCCGGGAGACATAGCCAAAATTAATCCTCGGAACAAGAATCAGAATATAGGGAGAATGGGGAAAACATGGCTGGCAGGGGAAGTCAGGAGCAACATCAAAGCAAACGGAAAATCATGTGATGCTGTGAAGATTTGTATTAGGAAGCATTTAAAAGCTAGCAGCGGATAACTAAAACAAGGAATAACGACGGAGGTGCTGAAATATGCGAGCAGGATAGCAAGTAATGCAAAAGAAGCTTGTAAGAGTTTTTGTAGACGTCTAAATGGTGCAGGAGAGGCAAAATAGGACATTGCATCGCTGTACAATGAGTCTGGAGAAGTAGTAAAGGGGGGAAAGAAATGGCAGAGGTAACTTTTCATTCGTTTTCACAATGGGGGATACCAACAACATACCAGAACTTCAAGCGAGTCATGGGGCAGAGGGGAGTGTTAAGGCCATCAGGAAGGAGAAGGTGTTGGGAAAGCTGAAAGATCTGAAGATGCATAGTCCACCCAGACTGGATGGGCTACACCCCAGAGTTCTGAAGGAGAGAGCTGAAGAGATTGTGGCGGTACTGATAGTGATTTTTGAGAAATCACTAGAGTCAGGGAGGGTCCCAGACTGTTGGAAAATGTGTAATTTAACCCGCCTGTTTAAAAAGAGAGGGAGGAAGAAGACAAAAACCATAGGCCTGTTAACCCGACCTCAGTCGTTGGTAAGATTTTAGAGGCCATGAGAAATAATGAGATTGTACAGTACTTGAAGGTGCATGGTAAAATAGTGCACAGTCAGCACAGCTTCGCCAAGTGGAGGTTGTGCCTGATAAATCTGCTAGAATTCATTAAGGAGGTAACAAGTAGGTTTAAACAAAGGAGAGGCAGTGGATGTAATCCATTAGTTTTGCCAGAGGCTTTTGACAGGTTGCTGAACAAGAGGCTGTTAAATAAGATAGGGGCCCACGAAGTTAGGGGCAAGGTACTGGCATTGGTAGAGGATTGGCTGAATCACAAAAGACAGACAGGAAGGATAAATGGATCATTTTCAGGATACCAGTGACGAGTGGAGTTCTGTGGGGTTTCCGTGTGAGGACCACAACTATTCACGCTAGACATTAATAATTTCGACGGAGGAACCAAGAGCATTGTTGCTAAATTTTCGGATGAAAGAAAGATAGGTGGAGGGGCATGTAGGTGAGGAAGGGGGAGGCTGCAAAAGAACTCAGACATGCTCGCCAAGTGGGCAAAGAAGTGACAGATGGAGGGAAATGTGGGAACGTGTGAGGTTATAGACTTTGTCAGGAAAAGTGAAGGAATGAATAATTTTCTAAAAGTAAGAAATTCAAGCACAAACAAACTTGGGAATTTTACTTCAGGATTCTTTTCAGGTTAACATGCAGGTTCACTTGGCTTTGGAAGGTAAATGCAATGCTGGAACTAATTTCAAGAGGGCTAGAAAAGAAAGAAGCGAGCTATACTACTGGGGTTCTATAAGGCTCCTGTCAAATCACATTTGAAATACTGTCCGCACATCGGGGCCCTGTATCAATGGAAATATTAGCTGGAGGTAGGCTTGTGGGGTAAAAGTGATTTACAGCAATGATCTCAGTGATGAGGGCTTTATCATATGAGAAGCGTTTGAGGCTTCCAGGTCTTCACTCAGAGTTTATAAGGATGAGGGAGATCTAATTGAATCGTACCGATTCATATGAGGCCTGGAAAGAGAAGATATGGAGAAGATGCTTCCACTCAAAGAGTAGGCTGCTATTCCAGGACCACAGCCTCAGAGTAACAGAATGACCTTTATAACTAAGATGAGAATGAATTTCTTCAGACAGGGGATAGTGAATCTGTGGAAGTCATCACTGCAGCGGAGTCTGGAGGACAAGTCATTGAGTTTATTTATGACAGAAATAAACAGGTTCTGGATTGGTAAAGGAATCATGGTTTGTGTGGAGAAGGCAGAAGAATGAAATTAAGAAACACAACAGCAATTAACGAACAGTGGAACAGATTCAATGGGCTCAATGGCATAATTTTGTTCAGAAACCTTACGGGCTTACAGACAATTCATATTAGTGAATTTGTTGTTGAAATTGAGAAATGTGGATTCATTACAAACGGCTTTAATTTAAGTACTGTCAATGCCAAGGTATAAATGATGGTGATTGTTAAAGCAAACTGTTCAGATTTGTTTAAAAAACAAGTTTTCGAGAAGCAGTGGCAGGTTATTTTATAATAATTTGGGATTCTCTGACCAGCATTTGCTTCTTCTCTCCAGTTGTCCTTGTAAAAGGAGTGTTAAACCGCCTTCAAATATTCATCTAGTCCATTTGCTGTATTTAGACGCAGAATGATTTTGGGCATAAATTCTGCAATTTTAACCAGCAGCAATCGAGGAATTGTTATGTTTCATTGAGTATATTATCTCTCCTCACTGCTTGATTATTTTTTAATTCATTTTTTTGGATGTGGGTGTCGCTGGCTGGATAGCATGTCTTGCCCATCTCCAGTTGACTCTGAGAAAGTCATAGTAAGCTGCTTTCTTGAACTGCTGCAGTCCACCAGCTGTGGGTTGACGCCAATGCTATGAGGGAGGGAATTTCAGGAGTTTGGCTCAGTGACAGTAAAGGGACTGCGATATATTTCCAAGTCAGGATGGTGAGCGGCTTGGAGGAGAAGTTGATGGTGGTGGTGTCCATATATCTACTGGCTCTTCTCTTTCTGGATGGAAGTGGTCATGGGTTTGAAATGTGCTGCCTAGGGATCTTTGGTGAAATTTTGCATCGTATCTCATAGATAGTACACACTGCAGCTACTCAGCATCAGTGGCCGAGGGAGTGAATGCTTATGAATGCAGTGTCAATTAAGCAGGTTGTTTTGTCCTGGATGGTGTCAAGCTTCTTGAGTGTTGTTGGGGATGCACCTGGGGAGTATTATGTATTCCATTACATTGTGGATGTGTGCCTTGCAGATGGTGTTCAGGTTTTGAAGAGTCAGGAGGTGAGTTACTCACTGCAGCATGCCAGGCCTCTGAGCTGCTCTTGTAGCCACCGTGTTTATGTGTTGCATCCAGTTGAGTTTCTGATCAACGACAACTCCAAAGATGTTGATAGTGAGGGATTCAGTGATGGTAACACCATTGACAGTTAAGAAATGATGACGAGATTGCCTTTTATTGGTCATGGTCATAGCTTGGCATTTATGTGGCATAATGTTACTTGCTACTTGTTAGCCCAAGCCTGGATATTGTTCAGAGATCATTCCATTTGAACAGGGACTACTTCAGGCTCTGAGGAGTTGTGAATATTGTGCAATCATCAGTGAACATATCTGCTTCTGACCTTATGATGGAGGAAAGGTCATTGATGAAGCAGCTGAAGGTGGTTTGCCCTAGGACACGACTCTCAGGAACTCATGCAGAGATGTCGTGGAGCTGAGATGATTGACTCCTAACAACCATGACCAGCAATCTATGTGTCAGGTAACAACTGGAGAGTCTGCTCTTTGTTACCAACTGTTTCCAGTTTTCATTGGACTCCTTGATGCCACACTTGGTCGAATGTAGCGTTGATATCAACATCAGTCACTCTCACCTCATCTCTGGAGTTCAGTGCTATTATCATGTTCGAACCAAAACTGGGCATCACTAAGCAGGTTTTTGCTGAGAGGTGATGCTCAATAGTACTGTTGATGACACCTTCCACCACTTTACTGATAATCGACAGTAGACTGATGGGGTAGCAATTGACTGGGTTGGGTTTGTCCTTTTTTTATGTACAGGACATACGTGAGCAATTGTCTACATTCTCAGGTAGATGCCAGTGTTACAACAGTGCTGGAACAACATGCTCAGGGAGCAGCAAGTTCTGCAGCACATGTCTTCAGTAATTCCAGAGTGTTGTCAGGGCCTGTAGGCTTTGCAATTTCCAGTCCTTCCAACTGTTTCTTGATATCACGTGAAGCAAATCTAATCAGTTGAAGAATTGTATCGGTAATGTTGGGGGCCACTGGAGGAGGCTAAGATAAATTATCCATGCAGCACTTCTAGTTGCTGCAAAACCTTCAGCCTTATCTTTTCACAGATGTGCTGGGCTCTTCCATCATTAAGAATGGGGATATTTGTTGAGCCTCCTCCTTCAGTCAGTTGTTTAACCGTCCACCACCATTCACGACTGGATGTGGCAGGCATGCAGAGCTTAGAGCAGATACATTGGTCACTTTGCTCAATCACTTGTTTCGTATGCTTTTTGCTGTGCAAATAGCCCAGTTTGGGAGCTTCATCAGTTTGATACTTGAATTTCAGGCATGCCTGGTGCTGCTCCTGTTTCTCTCTATTGAAACGGAATTGATTACCTGGCTTGGTTAGGGTGAAATGGGGGATATGTCAGACTATGAAGTTGCGGAATGTGCTGGAGTACAATCCTGCTACTGCTGATGGTCTACATCTCTTCAAGGATCGAGAGTGTGGTGCTAGAAACGCACAGCAGGTCAGGAAGCATCAAAGGAGCAAGAGAATTGACGTTTCGGGCATATGCCTTTCAATAGGAATGAGGCTTTATGCCCAAAATATCGATTCTCCTGCTCTTTAGATGCTGCCTGATCTGCTGTGTTTTTCCAGCATCTGCAGTCCTCAGTAGTGCTGTTGCTGAGCCACCTCAGGAATGAGCATTGAAGTGCCCCACCCAGAGTATGTTTTGTGCCCTTACCAACTTCAGTGCTTCCTCTAAATATTGTTCAACATGGAGGAATATCAATTTTTCTTCTTTTTGTTAACTCACTTGTGAGATAAAAGCATCACTGGCAGGGCCGATATATGTTGCCCATTTACACTTGTCCATCGATAAGTTGGTATTGAGCTGCATTTTTGAACCAGTGCTGTCCATGAGTTGCAGGTAGACCACAGTGCCATTTGGGAGGGAATTTCAGGAATCTGATCCACCAACAATAAAAGAATGATGCAACATTACCAAATCATAATGATGAGCGGCTTGGAGTGACTTTTAGATGTTGCAGTGACCATGTGTTTGCTGCCCTTCTGGACTGAAGTGGTATTTGGTTGGGACTATACAATCTAAGCGCCTTTGGTGAATTTCTGCTCATTGCTGCTACTGGAGTATCTGAACTTTTGTAGATGTAGTCCAGTCAGTGAGCTGATTTCTCATTGATGGTGTCAAGCTCCTTGAATGTTGCTGGAGCTGCACACATTCAGGCAAATGGGGAGTATTCCGTCACACTTTTGATCTCTGCCTTGTCGATGTTAGACAGAATCTGGGGGGTTAGGAGATAAGTTACTCGTTGCAGAGTTCCATGCATTTACACTGTTCTCTTAACCACTGAATTTATATGTCACGTCCAGTTCCTAGCCAATGGTAACTCCCTGAATGTTCATGATACGGAATCGGTGATGGTATTGCCATCGAATGTCAAGGGGTGATGGTTAGCTTGACCCTTGTGTCACGAGTATTACTGGTAATAAAAGGCATCTGGGAAGCTACGTGTTCCCTTCTTCCTGGCACTCCCTGAGGTTCCACCTGTTGCAACAGTTGATCTCACAACTTTATCAAACAACATCTGAGCCCTCGATCCAACCTTTAGCCATGACAAACACTGTTGCTGCACTCTCACCCTGTCAACGTCAGGATGATGGAAAGCATTAATTACAGCACCTCCTCCCTTCATCACCTGGCACACAATAGTGATGATCGGATCACACATATTCTCTCCAACCCCCAATAACCTCCTTGCTTACAGATAATATATCCAGCTCTGCCTCAATAACATCCAATGAATCTGCATCCAAAACCTTTTGAGACAGAGAATCTCAATAACTCTGTGTTAAATGAACGACCCTTTTGTTTAAACACGTTGGCAATTTTTTTCCATATCAAAATACATTTACCCAGTCAAGCTAGCAAGAGACGTTATCTATTTCAATAAAGTAACCTCTTACTCTTCTAAATTGCAAAGGACAAAACCTTGGTTTGTCCAACCTTTCCTTGTAAGACAACCTGCCCCGTCCATGCACAACACTGAATACGCTGGGGCTGTTTTCCCTGTAGCATTGGAGGCTGAGGGGTGAACTTCTAGAGAGTTGTCAAATCATGGATATGGTAAATAGACAAGGACACTTCCCTGGGGTGGGATAGTCCAGATCTAGAGGGTATAGGTTTAAAATGAGAGGGGAAAGATTTAAAAGGGACGTTCGTTGCAATTTTATTATATTTGCAGAGGTTAGTGCTCCTATGAAATTGAGCAGCTAGAGGAAGTTGCGGAGGCTGGTACAATTACAACATTTAAAAGGCATTTTGATGGGTTTATGAACAGGAAAGATTTAGAAGGATATGGGTCAAATGCAGGAAAAAGGGATGAGATTAATTTAGAATATCGGGTCGGCATGGACAAGTTGGACCAAAGGATCCGTTTTCACGCTTGACATCTCTATGACCCTTTGCTGATAAACTATATATCAACTGCATCAAGTGAACTAAGTTATTCTTAAAGAATATGACCAACACTTCATACCATGCGCCACATGATGCGTCAACATTGCCCTTTATAACATCAGCAGAAACCTACACAAAACTCCCAATTTTATATTCAATTCCTCTTACGATAACCAGTAACATTCTAATGGATTTCCGAATTAATTTTGACATCTGCACACTAATATTTTGGGATTAATGAACGAACACACTCATACTTGTCTCATAAGAATTTATTTTACTGTTGCACCTGTCATAATCGGTCTTGTGAGGGATTAGCAATCTGTGAGTCCCCTCACAGTAGCTACATGGTAGGACAGTGAATATATCAGAAGGTAAGGATTTCCAGCTCTTCAGAGTTAATGATTGGCTCTAGATGGCGATAGTCATTGACTGATGTCATCTCCCGATGTGTTCCTAAAGTTGTCAGTTATCAATTATCCCATTTTCTTTATTAAGTTTTGCTATTCTTAGTTTCCAAAGATAACAGATAATTTGAAATGTTGTTAACATCATTGTTAAAGTAAAAGGAAAGCATTTGCAGTTTGGACTCAATAATTGATATCCTGGAGCTTATGTCCCAATCTTCACCTCATTTGTTCAAACTCCCATGAAATCAAAAAGATATATCTCAGTAGAGTATTTCTTTTGCTTTTGGTTCTGCTGTGTTTGAATATCGGAAAACACTTTCAAGTTGCACTTTATAATTTAAAGTCAAATGTTTTGCCAAAGGTCGAAAAAACTAACTTCAAGAAATTGCTATACAAGGTATGCTAAGTCTAAAGGATTATACAATTGCAAAATAAAGCATTTTGTAACTAAGTTAAACTTAACACAACTGTTGAACTTATTAAAAGAAGAAAACAAGCTGGTACAAGGATACAGCTGTGATTACGATTTCTTGATGAGGACGAAAAGCTGGGAATCGACTCATTCTGTCTTGTCGAAAATTGGAAGCCTGAATCTATGTTACTTATAAGCTAAAACTTCACCAGTAACTGTGATTCAATAATATTAGATTAATGTCTTCTAGTTGTTCATAGTGCATTTCAAAGAAAGCTAAGAACAGTCACATCATGTGATAGTATCAAGATCTGCATTAGTTATAATTAAACCCAATAATATCAAATTAGCTTGTTCAATGAATATAATTCATGTCTTTATAACTAAGCTACGTCAATCGTGAAATGCAAATTTCTCTAATCTACTTACATGTCAGAGGATTGGGGCTATTTAAGAACTAACAAAAGATGATCGAAGCATAATAAACATAGGTAGTACCAACTTTCCGAGTAAACCTGAAATGAATATTAAGAACTAACAAAAGATTACTGCAGAAAAATAAACAAGGACAATATAAACTTTTAGAGTAAATCTTAAAGGAATATTAACATGGACAACAAAAGCTTCTTTCAACATAAAACAATCAAGAAAGAGGCCAATGTGAACATTGGTCTGTTAGAGATTTGGGCAGAGGAAAATTAAATGAGAAACCAGAAAGTGGCTGGGGAGTTAAATCAATTTTACATCAATTGTAATTGTCAAAAGTACAGATAACAATCCAAAGTGGTAAAGAATCAAGGGAGAAAAGGTGGAGATTAAACACATGCAATAATTGGTGCAGGAGAATAAATGCTAGGGAAACTAATGCGGCTAAAAGCTAATATGTCACACGGACCTGATAGGATGTATCCCAAAATAGTAAAGAATAAAGGTACAGAGATATTGGATGCAATAATAGCAATCTTCCAAGACTCCAAATTTTGGAAAAGTACCAGAAGGTTGGAAAACATATTGCCTTTATTCATAAGGGAAGGACACAAACATAAGTTAACTACATTTTACTAAGCTTAACATTTATGGTGGGGAAAAAACTTTGAGTGCAATTTAAATATCATCAGAGCACTGAGTAACGCACAGATTAAGTACATTTGGGATGTTTTCATATTCAGAAAATCATGCCTAACAAATGTATTCTACTTCTTTGAAGCAGTTAATTTAATATCTTTGAGCTTCCAGAAGATATTTGATATTTTTACACACTCCCATGACCAGATTTATTTTCCTCCTGCCGAATTCAATTGGACGTTCCCAATGTTTAACCAGCAATTTCAAACCCTTCCAAAAAGGAGTAAATACTGCAGTGAGTATCTTAAATCATACTGTGATAGGAAGTAATCAGCTTTCTTTGTACAAATCCCTCATAATCGGAATCGTTATTTCCCATTAGACCTGCAGAAAATAATAAGAAATGTGTGCATGTAACTTTGTCCGTAAGAGTTGCCAGCTGCATGGATCAGGGTCATACACACCCAGGTACTGCCACTTGTGAGAAAAAGTTTAAGGGGAAATCAAGAACGGATTGTTCAGATTTATCCTCAAGATACAGCTGCTTGTTTTACCCCTAGTTTCCTTTTCAACATTTGACAGTGGTAGTGAAAGGTTTCTTTTGATGTCAATGGGCAAGATGGGAATTTCTTTTCCTTCCATGATTAATCATGAGGCGTTGTGAGCTGTGTGGTGAGTCCTCTCCGAAAGTAGTGTGGAACATGGTTACTTTAGAATTAATCAGCATAGCAAACAAATATTAGAAATATTCTGCAAATGCTTATTCCTACTTTCAATAGACATGGGTGTGTGACTTACTATTACTGTTTTCCTAGCATTCCTTCACTTATATACTACACCTCTGAGTATTTTTAATTGTTTTGTTTATTAAGGAATTTGATAAATAACGTAACTGGATGTTTCATCGTGCTCTTGAATTGCTGTCTGAACTTGGATTGAGTCACCCCATAAATAAATGCGTTTGTGCAGCAATTTAAACTGCCCAGCATAATTGCAAATTCAGATAACATATATAAAGAATCATTGTAATGTTCTGGGATAATTCCAATGATGTTGTAAAAGCAGAAGTCGACAACGTACACAAGCCACAAAAGAATGAAGCTGCCAGATATGGCAAAGAGTAAAATCATAGACTTCCTTCTGCTCACCATCTCTGGGTCATGGTGATTCTCCCCTTCACAATGAACCCTCAGTCCCTTACGGACCTGGCTGATGACTAAAATATATCTAACAGTCAGAGCATTGAATAACAAAATTAAAACATACGGAAGCAATGGAGTTAATAGTTTATCAAACCAGTCAAATGCCATCCAGCCAGGATCAGTATAGTAGCTTCCTTTCTCATTACAAAACCAGGGAACATTGTTAATTACCTCCCCAGCTTCAAAGGTAAAGTAAAATGGAATGTCCTTTAAACAGATCAAAATGCAAGTTGTTGTTAAAATCACACTTGCGTTTTTCCCAGTACAATATTTTGTTCTCAGCTTCTGGCAACAAATGGACACAAATCGATCAAAGGAGAAAGTGACAGTGAACCAGACTGAACATTCTGTAGCTGCATAAAACAGGACAATGATTACACTACAGACAGGAGTGATGTTCAGGAAAGGAACTATGAAATAATAAGAATTAATCCTCCACAATATGATCCCATTGATGATAACCATTAGATCTGCCATTGCCATGGACACCAGAT
This sequence comes from Chiloscyllium plagiosum, assembly GCF_004010195.1. Classification (NCBI taxonomy): domain Eukaryota; kingdom Metazoa; phylum Chordata; class Chondrichthyes; order Orectolobiformes; family Hemiscylliidae; genus Chiloscyllium; species Chiloscyllium plagiosum. The sequence goes on along the minus strand of NC_057746.1, from coordinate 14,717,382 downwards.
AGCGAATGGTGCAGGTCGAGAGGCCACATCTTCCACTTGAGATTATTACAATTGCCGTTAAATTAACTGTAAATTACAATGCGTGAATTACAAAATTTGAGAGTGAGGGGAAAGAGGTATCTTGAGGATCAGAAGAAAACTCTCATAAATCAATGCAATAAATGTATCAAAAAAACCTTCACAAATTAACATCTGAAACATGGCAACTGGTGTTGCAACTTAGAAGGACTAAAGATGTGCATATTTACATATAATTTAAAGTCTCAAAGTAATTCAGTAACATCATAAAACAATAAACAATACATGGAGATTTATTCGTAAAATAGATGAAATAAACTAAAAATCAGCAATTACAGAAAACTCTTAAAAATCAAACCACATCAGATTATGTCCAAGAGGTTTATTTGGAAGCACTAGCTTTCAGAACATCCCACCTACATCAGATGGTGATGAAGGAGTGGTGTTCTGAAAGCTCGTGCTTCCAAATAAATCTGTAACAGTATAACCCGGTATCGTGTGATTTTTTAACTTTGTCCACCCCAGTCCAACACCAACATCTCAAAGTCAATAAAACTCTTTGGAATATAATTAATGAAATTTGCACAATTGTGATCTCCATGTTGATAAATGAGATGTTGAACAACAGAAATGTTGCAACTTTTTTCCGGGAAAAGGCATAGTTTGAGGCAGATGCAATAAAAGCCTGAATAAATTCTGAATTGTTTGCTAGGATGGTCACACATAAGATATTTCCAGTTTTGGAACCTCTACTTGAAGCAGTTATCATCACAATGATATTAATTAAACATGGTTTACATGAAAGACGAATATCTTTAAGCAGATAATGGTTAACATATGAAAGACACTTTAACTTGATGCAGTTGTGGAGAATAGCACAGAATTCAACCAGGGAAAAATTGGAAGGGACATGAATTAATTTACAACAGAATATCGTCATCATTTGGCAAAGTAAAGAGGGGTGAGAGAAATCTCATTTGGAATATTAGCATCTACAGCAATTAAGTTACGTGTTCTAATGCTGACTGTTTTATGTCATTCTGAGTAACTTGAATATTAATGCAACATTTTCAGTATCATTTTATTATTTCATGGATCAGATTTTTATTTATTGAATCAATGAACTATTCATTTCTTTACTAATGATTTAACAACATTAATATTTATAGTTCTCAGACTGATTGCTGTGTGCATCAATGGCTGACTTATATCAATATAATTCAATTGCATGCATCTTGTCATAATGAGAGATAATCAGAAAGCCTGCTATGTGTTCAGCCACTGAACCAAAAGGTAATTACTGGTCCATCAAATATCAGTTAGAGAAGTGGACAATTTAACAATCACAATGGAATGTTCAGTTCTATAATGGGTAGATAATGAATGAGAACAGCAATCACAATACAATAATTCGAGGACTGTTCGAAGAAACTGATCATTTACAACCAAAACAATGAAAGTGTTTGCAGTAACTACTTTCAGGCTAAGAACAAGTCGCTGCACAGATGATTTGAATGAAATTAGTCATGCTATGCTACTATTTCCCTGTTAATAAATAGATACCATCTGTTCCTTTTCGTACAGATCAAGTGAAAGTAAATCAATATTGATCAACTTCAAACAACGCGATAATTTCTCTTGGCTATGTATTTCATTGGCCATGTTTTTCCCTTGGCTATCTTTATAAACTCATGAGACCACTCCATGGATTTCAGGAATCTGTCACTGAATGAATCATACGAAAATTGAAGTAACTTGCTCCACTGCAATTAGTGATGCACACTGAGCATTATTCAAAAATGACAGACACATGGTCACGAACGTTGAATGCACAATTCTGGCCACAGACTCAGAATTCTGCACTAAGTTTTGCTGACAATACCTTTTTCTGCACAGTGTTACAAGTCTTGTTCTGCTGTGTACAAACTTTCATTGAAAGTAATACAGTGTTTTAGCTTTTGTTAATAGAGGGATCGAGTTCCCGAACCATGAAGGTATGCTCCAGCTGTACAAAACTCTGGTGCGCCCACACTTGAAGTATTGGATACAATTCTGGTCACCGCATTATAAGAAGGATGTGGAAGCTTTGGAAAGGGTGCAGAGGAGATTTAATTGCCTGGTATGGAGTGAAGGTCTTATGAGGAAAGGCTGAGGGACTTGAGGCTCTTTTCGTTCGAGAGAAGAAGATTGAGAGTTGACTTAATAGAGACATATAAGATAATCAGAGGGATAGATAGGGTGGATAGAGAGAGTCTTTTTCCAAGTATGGTGACGGTGAGCACGAGGGGGCACAGCCTTAAATTGAGAGGTGATCGATATAGGACAGACTTCACAGGTAGTTTCTTTAGTCTGAGAGTAGTAAGGGTATGGAATGCTTTGCCTGCAGCGGTAGTAGATTCGCCAACTTTAAGTACATTTACGTCGTCATTGGACAAGCATATGGACACACATGGAATAGTGTAGGTTTGATGGGCTTCAGATTGGTATGACAGGTCGGCACAACATTGAGGGCCGAAGGACCTGTACTGCGCTGTAATGTTCTATGTTCTATGTTATAATGTTACAATCGAGAGATTCATGAGTTACAAACAAGCTTGTTGTTCGTCTCAACAATGGATTGAAAAAGCAGATGCAATTCAGGATGCTTCAATGACAATGATATCACTGATCAAGTGTCTCCATAATGTATGCTACTACATCATACAACATTATCAGTCATAGTAAACCAGAATCGAGGCAGAGTTGAACAATGTCAATGGTCATAATCACTTACCAGGGACACCAATCACAGCAAGAATTGTGTAGTATATTTTCATTATGCTGTGAAATGTTTTCATATTTTTCCAATCCTCACTTGTGAAGTGATTCCACAGGAATCTCTACGAATGAAGTTCTGAGGTAATGCATGCACAGAGCCTTTAATTTATATCCAGTGATATCTCCTTGATGGATTCAAACATCATTAAACCTTGATGCGCATTGAGAAACAGTTGGCAAATATGTTATAACACCTGAGTAAACTCCCTGTTGTAATGGAATACACCTAGTACTCATTGAATTGTTAAGACATAAGCAGTAATTAATTTTGATCACCTCAATTCACAAGTGGAAATTGGGATTTTTAGTCTTTCAGTATTGGTTTTGATTATTCAAACAAAACCAAGTCATTCTCTGCATTTCACATTGTTCCATGGATCACAAAATTCTGTTGTTTTTTTTCAGTCAAATTTTAGAGTGTCCTCCAAGGACTGTTGCACTTCAATCCTGAATGCAATTGTCTTTTTCAAGTGTGGTTATTTCGTTTAATAGATCAAATTTGTAATGTGTATCCTCAAGCTGCTATAGTTCCTCAACCTGATGCTATAATAAGAAATCACCATCCATCTAAGGACTCCCCATACTGATGTCTGCTTCAGCTTTGCACAATATTCCAAAATATAATTAGGCCATTCAGGGAGCCCTCATCCCCACTTATTTTAACATGTCAAACATAAGCAACTTGGTAATTAATGCAGGACTTGAACGATGAGCAGGGAGGGCAACTCAACATTTCAAGTTACAGGCTTTGTAGGCAAGATATCAGAGATGTTGACATTTGCACTGCTGGTTAACTAAGCTTTCATAACTGTGAGGTGGGACACGCTTATATAAGGATAATCAAACATGAACATAAGTTTGAAAGTAATGACATTCATAGGAGCCCAACTGACACTGTGTTACAGAACCAACTCGAAGCTGGAACGAGAGCGAAGTAGGAAGGTAAGTCTCAAATAAATGCAAAAAAAGAAGTCAGGCATCTTGGGATTCGATTGGCCCAAATATTAACTGGGCTAAAAACGACGTATAAAGAAAGGAATGGGATGAAATCTTGAAACGGACAGAGTAAGATGCCTATGAGCTACTTCTTTCTAACCCAATAAGAAAGGAGAAAATAAAGGGGTTGTGAATAATTTGGACAGTTTCAAGAGCTATAGATGAATCAACTCTTTTTCAAAGTGTTCAAAATTCAAGTGGACGTGGTCTAATTATAGAAAATGATAAATATTTACAATGTATAAAATCTTTCTTGACGGGGTGTTAGTTGAGCTGGCCTTTAATTTAGCTGAAGCGATCTGGAGGAGCATCTAGATTTGGAAGATCAGATGGCAGCATTGAAAATGTAGTGCTTTTCTACATGTATATCTTTTAATGAATGTAGAAATAACAAACTTACAGACATGTGACAGGCTAGTCACAAGTTAAAACACATGAAAAACACAGGAAAATGGCAAGTTGAATCTTACATTACAGAGTGACGGGAAGTAAAAAGTTTGCAAAAGTTAATAAGTGTTTTTTTATAGTGGGAAGGCTATTCGTGAAGAAGTTCTCCAGATTTCGAGACTGAATTCCTTACTCACTAAACAAAAAAGACTGAAAGAACTGGAAATCAGAAACAAAATCATAAATTGCTGGAAAAACTCAGCATGGCTGGCAGAATCTGTGGAGAGAAAGGAGATTTGAGGTTCTAGGTCGATTGACCCTTCTTCGGACATGTATTCATTCAGGCTGCAGAAGATCTTGGACTCAGAGGGGAAATGTCCAGTTGTTGTGGTCCACCTGCCAATGAATGGTGTAGGTAGAAAGAGGAAAGTGGTCCTGCTAAGGGAATATGAACAAGTAGGAGATAAATTTAAAAGCATAAACAAAATGGATGACTACCTGAGCCAGGATTTCATTGGCGAACGCTCAACAAGATTAAAGAGGTAAAGGCTCAGCTCAAGGATTGCTTAGGAGAAACGGTTTTGAGTTCATGAGATATTAGCACCAGTACCTTTGAAATACTGAACTGTTCCAGGTATTATGGGCTCTATCAAAATCATTTTCAGTCCAGAGTCAAGATGAATGGCACAATTAGAGATCTTGATAGGGTTTAAATTAAGTAGTGGGGATGCAGTGTGGGGTTGTCAGTTTCTGCCTCTTGAAAAGCTTGGAAAATTTGAAAGGCAGGCAGGGCTCAACACAGGTTAAAGTCTTCAGAACAAGTGGTAATTCAGAGAGTCTGAAAAGAGTCAGAAATCTAAACTTAAGGAGGGCAGATGAGGGAACAACTACAAGAAAGAGGGCAGTCAATGCAGGACTGAGGGTGTTGTACATAAACACAGGCAGTATATGAAACAAGATAAATGAGCTTGTAATGCAGTTTGAAGTTGGATGGTACAATATTATGGGTATGATAGAGAGGTACCTGAAAGGGAAGTGGAGGCTAAGAACTATACAAAGTTACATGTCCTGTTGTAAGGGTAGGCAGATTTCCAGAGGGAGCGGGAATACCTTTTTTGTAAGAAACGAAATTACATTAATAACAAGAAATAGAGTCAGAAGACATAGATGCTTTGTGGGTAGAGATGCGGAACTGCAAAGGGAAACAGACCCTGATGGCAAGTTTGTACAAGCCTCCTCGCAGTAGTCAGTATATTCAGAAGGAAATAGATGCAGAGACAAAAAATGGTGTAAGAAATGCACTGTTACAATCATCATGTGAGAGTCCAATTTGCAGATGGACAGGGAAAATAGTTTCATGGCCAATCTCAAGGAAACAAATTTGTGGAATGTCTACATTTTTTTTTCTCTCTGGTGGGGAGCTACATTCCGTCGAACCCATTCAAAGATAGGCAGTTATGGATTTAAAGATGTGTAATGAATCAGACATAATTAGGGAGGTAGGGAGGTGACAGCGAAGGATCCCTTGAGGACAGTGGCCCTAATATGAAAGCATTCACCCTGCGGTTTCAGAGGAAGAAGCTTGATGGAAGATGTAATGGTGTTGCAAGTGACTAAAGATAACTGCAAAGACATGAGCAAGGAGCTGGTCAGAGTTGATTGGAAGGAAAGCCTGGCAGGGA
>NC_057746.1:14705418-14711125 GCF_004010195.1 Chiloscyllium plagiosum | reverse complement strand
GGTTCAGCTTTTCCCTGGCTTGATCGGTTTGGCACTCTGGCTATTTATTGAAAGCAGTCAGGCAGCTTGAGACTGCTAGTCCAAGAAACAGCTACATGGAAGAGGATGTTCCATGCTGCCATCTCTCTCTCTCTCTCCTGCAAGACTTTGTTTTTGGTTTTACCTTTTGTGCCAAGGGGTGTTCACGGAGATTGTTGCAAGTATTTGAAACACCATCATTAATTTGGGATAATCTGTTGGATTTTGGATAGGTTAAGTTATTTGGTATTCTGTCCTCTTTGGTAATATTCTCAATAAATTCTGTTTTGTTTAGAACTAAGTGGTTGACCAGCTGCATCCCTCCTGGAATATCTGCATTTCACCTTCTTAAAACAATGAGCAAAGTTAGGGTCTGGGCTACTTTATTGAAATGTTTTGAGGGATTCTGGCCTGGTCCATAACAATCATGGCCTATTTGGCCTATTCATTGCTTTTCCCTGTTTGTTAATGGTAGCAGACTCCAATTCTCCATTATCTTGCCTGTACTTAATGAGAGTTGGAAAATTCCTCAGACCATTGCTGTCAAGTTTTCTTTAACACATTATCTTAAAGTGTATCTGGCCCTAGTGATTTAACCAGCTTCAAGAATTGAAGACCCTCCAGTATATCCCTTGTCATAATGCCTATTTTGTTTAACACTGCATACTCGTGCTTTTCATTTAGAATGTCTGCTCCTTTTTGAGGGGGCAGAATACTCATTTAGAATTCTGTCTACATCTTCAGCAAACAGGCACAACTTAGTACACGCATTCCTAATATACCCATCACTATTATTGTTCAGCCACTGATAAAACATTGTTTCATTTTGTTTAATTTTACCTCCCAATGTTTTTTTTTACTTGTTTGTTTTCATAATATTCTAGTTCACTTCGGCCCCTCCTACTTTCCATACTTCTAAAAGCTTCTAAATATATCATATTTTTGGGATTGTTGTCAACTCTAATTTTCTGCACTCTGCTTCTGGATAACCAGCAAACTCCAGACTTGGTGATACCACATATTTTATTTTTTTGGGGGGCGAGGTTAAGCCTGCATGACCCTTAGACTCAAATACCCCCTGTAGATTTGCATTAGCCGTTCCCTTCAGTAACTGTACTTTGTCCACTTTTGCCAGGTGAGATCTAATCTTCATAAAGTTTGTATTGTCCCAGTTTAAATTTTTACTTTTGTTATATTTTTGTTCTTTTCTGTAATAATGTTAAATCTAATTGAATGATGGTCATTATTTCCAAAATGCTGTCCCACTCTTACTTGATCCCCATTCCCAGCTTCATTTCCTGTGACTAAATCTAGAATTGCAGCCTCTCTTATTGCATTTTATGTGCTGGCTAAAAATGTTGTCCTGAATGCAGTCCAAGAACTTTGTGTATTCTGCGCCTTTCAAGTTGCTTGTACCTCAGCATTTAGCCAGTTTATACCTTACTATTATCACTCTATTGGTTCTGCACTCAGCTGCTGCCTATATGTTTGCCCGTCTAACACACTTCCGTTATTTGTGGTCCATAGTGGAAAAAAATTTCTGAGCTTAACCTGAAGGACATCATTTGATGTTTTATTTTGTATACCACCCAACCTCACTGCTGTGAATGACTTTTCTTATAATTTTTAATTCATTGCTGGCTGGGACAGCAATTATTGTCCATCCCTAGTTGCCCTCGAGAAGGTAGTGGTTGTTAAACCACTGCAGTCATTGTGCTGTAGGTTGACCCACAATGCCATTAGGGAAGTAAATACAGAAAGTTAGCTCAATGGCAATGAAGAAATGGTGATACATTTGCGCATCAAGATGATGAAAAGCTTGGAGTGACTCAAATGCGTTGTTGTTTCAATGGATTTACGATCCTTATCTTTCTCGATTGAATTGGTCATGGGTTCTGGAAATGTGCAACCTAAGTATCTCTGGTGACTTTCTGCAATCTCCTGTAACTGGAGTGGCTGGCATTTTTTGTTTGTGTGAGTGCAATCAGCAGGCTGCTTTGTTCTGGATGGTGTCGAACTTCTTGAGTATTGTTGGAGCTGCACCCATCCAGGCAAATAGGGTGTATTCCATCACACTGCCAACTTGTGCCTTGCAGCTGATGGACAGACTTTGGGATGTCAGGAGGCGAGTTACTTGTTGCAGAATTACTAGCCTCTGACTCGATCTGTTAGCAACCACATGTATGTGACCAATCCTTCTTTCTAGTCAATGGTAACTCCCTGAACGTTAATAAGTGCCATTGAATGTCAAGAAGCAGTGGTTAAATTGTCTCTATGGGTGATCATCAGTGTCTAGCACTCCTGTGGTGTGAATGATTCTTGTCAGCCCAAACCTGGATATTATCAAAGTTTACTTCTTGGAACCTGGAGTGTTTCAGTATCTGAGAAAGTAGTGCAATCATCGGCAAATATCCCCACTTCTGACCTTATGATGGAGGGGATGTCATTGGTAAAGTAGCTGAAGGTGATTGGCCCAGGAAATTAGCCTGAGGAATTGCAGCAGTGATGCCACGGAGATGAGATTACTGACAACCACCAAATGCAACCATTTTCCTTTTAATCAGGTATGATTCCAACCAGTTAAATTACATACAAATACATTTTCAAACATTTTTTTAAAAAAGTCACTTTTATTTGGCAACAACAAAACTGAAGGGCAAAATACATGAAGAAAATCTCCAGAAAATGGTCTCGAAGCATTAACTCTGTTTTTACACCGATACTGAAAGATCTGCTGAGTTCTTCTAGCAATCTTTGTTTTATTTTTCAAGAAAAGGTTCATTTGCTTCTGAGGACAAACATGGAACTTTGCCTTAGAGCAGCCACATTCATACTCAATCAGGGATCATTGCAACTTCATCATTTCTAGTGGAACTGGATGTCAACTGAACCATGCCTGGCTCGTTCTAATTCTGTTCAATGATCTCATCTTTCTCTGCAGAGTATTGCTGCCACTTTCCATTTCTACAGACTGCATCACATCACTGTTTTCTCTGCATCAACTCTGCAGAGCAAAGTACAATCTACAGTGTACAGCAATAGGCCGACACATATGCAAACATTATAGATTTATCTTCAACATGCCTATGACCTGCTCCTCAATACTTGACTGAAGAAAGCCCTGCTTTGTATCTGTACTCACTCCATCAGGGGTAGCATTATAGAGTCATTAGCCATAGCTGCAGAGGATAAACCATGTATCCTCGTATTCATCTTAGAAGCAATCTAGTCATTCTTAGCATAGTATACTCCTCCATACAGTGAAGCATGGCGTGCTCTGCCAAGGAAACGTATTCCAATGAATTCATGTAGAATAAATGCCATTACATACAGTAAATGCGGCATGTTTAATGATACCTTGAGCCCCACGCCACAACATCCACATCCTCTGAAAAGCAGGATCGGACAGAGGAGTATCCTCAGGAAAGTGGCCCCAAGCCTTTGTGCAGTCCATGAGATTGTGGGTTCTCTTTGTGAAATGTAGTCTGCAGGTGACAATTTTCAGCTCATCTCCTCTCGCTTCTGCTGCAAAGAGATGACCAACTTCAATCTTTAATGCCCAAAGTCGTGATCAAGAATGTTTGTGAAAAGGACATATGGCCCACAGAATGGGATACCATACATTTTATATTGCAGTTTATGATGAATACAGATTACTTCAATCCATACAGCGTGTAATGTAAATTACAGCTTCATACATATTTATCTCACTGATTCCAAACTTTCGATACTGAAAGGGTGGGAAATGGGTTTTGATCAGTGTGTATGAGGGGTTTGTAATTAATGTCAGTTTCTCTCAAGCCATGATATTCACACAGGGAAGTATGACAGAGAGCTCCTTGAGTAAGAATGAGTTTTGTTTTCATTGTAAATGTTTTACAATCGAAAAGAATAACCATTCAACTGTATTTGATCACTGAAAAATTGATTTTCTTTTTGTTTGCTTCAGGAAATCCCAATGACGGGAGGGTTTTTCATTTCAATTTGAAGAAAACTTGGTTGGGTTTTGTTATATGAGCAACTAATCCAGAAGAAATAAGTTTCTTCAGAACAGCTAGAGAATAACTTCAATAAAAAAAAGAAATGTGGACGCTGGAGATCTGAAAGAAAAACTGAATTTGATGGCAAATGTGAACAGGTCAGGCAGCGTCAATTTGCCAGATGTGTTCTGATGAAGAGTCATTCGCCTCAAAGTGCTATCTCTGATTTCATCCCTTAGATGCAGCTTGATTAATGACTTTCACCAGCAACTTCTGTTTCAGTGTTGGAAATAACTCAGTGCAGTGTAAAGATTTTACTTTGAAAACTCCAGGCCACAAGTGTCTCATTGGAACATTGTGTGGGTCATTTCAACGCAAGATGGTTTAGGCAAAACCTTCTAAATAGCCAAGGAAAAGACACTTTATCTCTCAAGTCCAAGAAGTAAAAGAAACAGTTAAGTCAAACCTATAGAATGTGATAAGGTAGGGAATTCCCCCCAGTATTTGAGTTATCGTAAAGTGTTGGTTTCAGGATTAGATGAGATTGCATTTTGCCATATGTTTTGCACCTCCTTAAAATTATGATTGTATGTCAATAATGTGGTCAGAACAATGTGGGTGTGTCTGAATAATGGAATTACCACTTGAAAGACTAAAAATATTCACAAGTAGAACCTGCATAATAAGACAGGAGTAAAGTATTTGACCATCCCAGTCCAAGAATGGTTACAATTATTTTCCACTTTTGTTGCAAATTTGCCATTCGTAAAACTTAGATGTTCCATTCTTCCTGACACTCTCTGTCTCTCCTATCAGTACTGAGCTTTCAACTGTTCCCATGCATCTATTTGACCTCAGAATGTCATCAAACAAAGTAACCATTAAGCCTTAGCCCAATTCTTCGTCATGCAAACTTCCATTTCTTCACACTCTCCCTGTCAAAGCCAGGGTGGCGGTGAACATCAATAAAAACTGCACACAATTCCCATCACTAATCTATGGCAACCAGTGATGACCTGAACACACTATATTCTCTGCTACACCCAATAAACTTTTAACTCTTTGTTTCCAAAGAATAAATCTAGCTCAGTCTTAATAATGTTCAATGAATCTGCATCCAAGAACTTTTGAGGCAGAGGACCTCCGTGCTAAATGAGCGACACTTTCATTTTAAAACATCAGCATCTAATTCTAGACTCTTCCTAAAGATAAAACATCATCTGCACATCTACCTTGTCAAGACCTCACGGGACTGATTTGATTCAATAATGTCATCACTTACTCATTTGAATTCCAACACATATAATTTGGCCTGTCCTTGTAAAACAAGCTGCCCTTTTTATGTACTAGGCTGGTAACCCATCCATGAACTGCTTCCAATGCACTAAAATATTCTTAAATAGATGATCAACCACTTCAGGCAGTATTCCACATGTGGTCATGTCGTTGCTCCAGTTTTATCAGGAATTTTAATCTCAAGATGTTTTCTTTTGTCCAGATATTTTTTCTAATCATTCAATACTTTTCATTGCTTTTAATGTAAACTTTGTCATAAGTTACAAGCACTCATATGGAAGCACTTGATTAATTTTTCATTGGTTTGAGTTTGGACAGTGGTAAAAGTGCTCTTATACTTAATTCAGATCTATTTAATAAGGCAAATGTACGAAGAAATCTTTATTTTCAATGGGTGATTTCACTGAGCGAAA